>NC_135805.1:1762370-2082001 GCF_964213995.1 Mustelus asterias | reverse complement strand
AGGGTAAGGGGATTAGTGTAGAGGGTGTGGGGAGTGAGGGTGAGGGGATTAGTGTAGAGGGTGTGGGGAGTGAGAGGGTGAGGGGATTAGTGTAGAGGGTGTGGGGAGTGAGGGTGAGGGGATTAGTGTAGAGGGTGTGGGGAGTGAGGGTAAGGGGATTAGTGTAGAGGGTGTGGGGAGTGAGAGGGTGAGGGGATTAGTGTAGAGGGTGTGGGGAGTGAGAGGGTGAGGGGATTAGTGTAGAGGGTGTGGGGAGTGAGGGTGAGGGGATTAGTGTAGAGGGTGTGGGGAGTGAGGGTGAGGGGATTAGTGTAGAGGGTGTGGGGAGGTGAGGGTGAGGGGATTAGTGTAGAGGGTGTGGGAGTGAGAGGGTGAGGGGATTAGTGTAGAGGGTGTGGGGAGTGAGGGTGAGGGGATTAGTGTCGAGGGTGTGGGGAGTGAGAGGGTGAGGGGATTAGTGTAGAGGGTGTGGGGAGTGAGGGTGAGGGGATTAGTGTAGAGTGTGTGGGGAGTGAGGGGATTAGTGTAGAGGGTGTGGGGAGTGAGAGGGTGAGGGGATTACTGTAGAGGGTGTGGGGAGTGAGGGTGAGGGGATTAGTGTAGAGGGTGTGGGGAGTGAGGGTGAGGGGATTAGTGTAGAGGGTGTGGGGAATGAGGGTGAGGGGATTAGTGTAGAGGGTGTGGGGAGTGAGAGGGTGAGGGGATTAGTGTAGAGGGTGTGGGGAGTGAGGGGTGAGGGGATTAGTGTAGAGGGTGTGGGGAGTGAGGGTGAGGGGATTAGTGTAGAGGGTGTGGGGAGTGAGGGTGAGGGGATTAGTGTAGAGGGTGTGGGGAGTGAGGGTGAGGGGATTAGTGTAGAGGGTGTGGGGAGTGAGGGGATTAGTGTAGAGGGTGTGGAGAGTGAGGGTGAGGGGATTAGTGTAGAGGGTGTGGGGAGTGAGAGGGTGAGGGGATTAGTGTAGAGGGTGTGGGGAGTGAGGGTGAGGGGATTAGTGTAGAGGGTGTGGGGAGTGAGGGATTAGTGTAGAGGGTGTGGGGAGTGAGAGGGTGAGGGGATTAGTGTAGAGGGTGTGGGGAGTGAGAGGGTGAGGGGATTAGTGTAGAGGGTGTGGGGAGTGAGGGTGAGGGGATTAGTGTAGAGGGTGTGGGGAGTGAGGGTGAGGGGATTAGTGTAGAGGGTGTGGGGAGTGAGGGTGAGGGGATTAGTGTAGAGGGTGTGGGGAGTGAGGGTGAGGGGATTCGTGTAGAGGGTGTGGGGAGTGAGGGTGAGGGGATTAGTGTAGAGGGTGTGGCGAGTGAGGGTGAGGGGATTAGTGTAGAGGGTGTGGGGAGTGAGAGGGTGAGGGGATTAGTGTAGAGGGTGTGGGGAGTGAGAGGGTGAGGGGATTAGTGTAGAGGGTGTGGGGAGTGAGGGTTAGGGGATTAGTGTAGAGGGTGTGGGGAGTGAGGGTGAGGGGATTAGTGTAGAGGGTGTGGGGAGTGAGGGTGAGGGGATTAGTGTAGAGGGTGTGGGGAGTGAGAGGGTTGAGGGGATTAGCGTAGAGGGTGTGGGGAGTGAGGGTGAGGGGATTAGTGTAGAGGGTGTGGGGAGTGAGGGTGAGGGAATTAGTGTACAGGGTGTGGGGAGTGAGGGGTTGAGGGGATCAGTGTAGAGGGTGTGGGGAGTAAGGGTGAGGGGATTAGTGTAGAGGGTGTGGGGAGTGAGAGGGTGAAGGGATTAGTGTAGAGGGTGTGGGGAGTGAGAGGGTGAGGGGATTAGTGTAGAGGGTGTGGGGAGTGCGGGTGAGGGGATTAGTGTAGAGCGTGTGGGGAGTGAGAGGGTGAGGGGATTAGTGTAGAGGGTGTGGGGAGTGAGGGTGAGGGGATTAGCGTAGAGGGTGTGAGGAGTGAGGGTGAGGGGATTAGTGTAGAGGGTGTGGGGAGTGAGGGTGAGGGGATTAGTGTAGAGGGTGTGGGGAGTGAGGGGATTAGTGTAGAGGGTGTGGGGAGTGAGGGTGAGGGGATTAGTGTAGAGGGTGTGGGGAGTGAGGGGATTAGTGTAGAGGGTGAGGGGAGTGAGAGGGTGAGGGGATTAGTGTAGAGGATGTGGGGAGTGAGTGGGTGAGGGATTAGTGTAGAGGGTGTGGGGAGTGAGGGTGAGGGATTAGTGTAGAGGGTGTGGGGAGTGAGGGTGAGGGATTAGTGTAGAGGGTGTGGGGAGTGAGGGTGAGGGGATTAGTGTAGAGGGTGTGGGGAGTGAGAGGGTGAGGGGATTAGTGTAGAGGGTGTGGGGAGTGAGAGGGTGAGGGGATTAGTGTAGAGGGTGTGGGGAGTGAGGGTGAGGGGATTAGTGTAGAGGGTGTGGGGAGTGAGGGTGAGGGGATTAGTGTAGAGGGTGTGGGGAGTGAGAGGGTGAGGGGATTAGTGTCGAGGGTGTGGGAGTGAGGGTGAGGGGATTAGTGTAGAGGGTGTGGGGAGTGAGAGGGTGAGGGGATTAGTGTAGAGGGTGTGGGGAGTGAGGGTGAGGGGATTAGTGGGTGAGGGATTAGTGTGGAGGGGTGTGGGGAGTGAGGGGGGGATTAGTGTAGAGGGTGTTGGGGAGTGAGAGGGTTGAGGGGATTAGTGTAGAGGATGTGGGGAGTGAGAGGGTGAGGGGATTAGTGTAGAGGGTGTGGGGAGTGAGGTGAGGGGATTAGTGTAGAGGGTGTGGGGAGTGAGGGGATTAGTGTAGAGGGGGTGGGAGTGTGTAGTGGGGAGTGAGGGTGAGGGGATTAGTGTAGAGGGTGTGGGGAGTGAGGGTGAGGGGATTAGTGTAGAGGGAGTGGGGAGTGAGGGGATTAGTGTAGGGGTGTGGGAGTGAGGGTGGGGGATTAGTGTAGAGGGTGTGGGGAGTGAGGGTGAGGGGATTAGTGTAGAGGGTGTGGGGAGTGAGAGGGTGAGGGGATTAGTGTAGAGGGTGTGGGGAGTGAGGGTGAGGGGATTAGTGTAGAGGGTGTGGGGAGTGAGGGTGAGGGGATTAGTGAGAGGGTGTGGGGGTAGAGGGGATTAGTGTAGGGGGTGTGGGGAGTGAGAGGGGATTAGTGTAGGGATGTGGGGAGGAGAGGGTGAGTTCTGTAGAGGGTGTGGGGAGTGAGGGTGAGGGGATTAGTGTATAGGGTGTGGGGAGTGAGGGTGGAGGGGATTAGTGTAGAGGGTGTGGGGAGTGAGGGTGAGGGGATTAGGTAGAGGGTGTGGGGAGTGAGGGTGAGGGGATTAGTGTAGAGGGTGTGGGGAGTGAGGGTGAGGGGATTAGTGTAGAGGGTGTGGGGAGTGAGGGTGAGGGGATTAGTGTAGAGGGTGTGGGGAGTGAGGGTGAGGGGATTAGTGTAGAGGGTGTGGGGAGTGAGGGGATTAGTGTAGAGTGTGTGGGGAGTGAGGGGGTGAGGGGATTAGTGTAGAGGGTGTGGGGAGTGAGGGTGAGGGGATTAGTGTAGAGGGTGTGGGGAGTGAGGGTGAGGGGATTAGTGTAGAGGGCATCTGGAGGGTGTGGGGAGTTAGTGAGTCACTTGATGCCTCCCAGATGTCATGGTGTAAATGTCCTCTTTTAGTATCAAACATGTTGATGTTCCGACATTCTTTGAATGCTCCATCCAGATTAATCAAACGGTCTTGTCCTTACAGGTTCGTTGGAAGGAATCTCTTGATGCCTTAGACCGTCATTTGCATGGAATAGTGGGAGATACCCTTCTGTCAGCAGCTGACATCACTTACTGTGGCCCATTTACTGCAGATTTCAGGGAGGGGCTAATGGAGAAATGGATAACATTCCTTATCAAAAGCCAAATCCCCATGTCACCCGACTATTCTTTCATCCCAGCAACAGCTGAAAAAAACACGGTAAGGAATAATGGAAGAGTTGTGAACAGAGATTGTCACATCCCAACAATCCTTTTCTTCATAGGAGCACTTCATGAGTGAGCGATATGGAAATGGTAAAGCTGTATGAAAATTACAGCAATTTTCATGGATTAATTTCATATGCAAATAGACTGGATTCGTTAAATCGTCAGGGGAAGCCTCGAGGGAGAGTTCATTGGGTGGATTAGAGATTGTTTCTTGGAGAAATATGTTGTGGAACCAATCAGGGAGCAGGCTATTCCAGGTTGTTTTAGTGTAATGAGCAGGGATTCGTTAATGATCTCAAAGTAAGACTTCTCTGGGGAAGAGTGATCCTAGCGTGGCAGGATTTGAAATTCAGCTTGAGGGCGGGAAACTGGAGTCCCACACTCACATTCTGGAGTGGAACAAGGGTAATTACATCGGCATGAGGATAGATTTACCCTCGAGGACTGGGCAGGGAGTCTAAAAGGGAGGACAGTAGGGCGGCACGGTAGCACAGTGGTTAGCACTGCTGCTTCACAGCTCCAGGGTCCCGGGTTCGATTCCCGGCTTGGGTCCCTGTCTGTGTGGAGTTTGCACATTCTCCTCGTGTCTGCGTGGGTTTCCTCCGGGTGCTCCGGTTTCCTCCCACAGTCCAAACATGTGCGGGTTAGGTTGATTGGCCAGGTTAAAAATTGCCCCTTAGAGTCCTGGGATGCGTAGGTTAGAGGGATTAGTGGGTAAAATATGTGGGGGTGGGGCCTGGGTGGGATTGTGGTCGGTGCAGACTCGATGGGCCGAATGGCCTCCTTCTGCACTGTAGGGTTTCTATGATTCTATGATTTCTATGAGCTATTGCAGATATTTAAGGAGATATTTAATTCCTCCCAACCAAAATATATTCCAGAGAGGGAGAAAGATTGTAAAAGGGGGAAAATGCATCCATGGCTAAGTCAGGAAAAATAACCTAAAGACAAAACCTAATGCATGCTGTATTGCCAAGGCCAGTGGCATGCTGGCAGTTTGGGAACTTTTAAAGATCAACAAAATGTTACTAATGAAAGTAATAAAAAGAGCAAAGATAAATTATGGAAGAAACCCAGTACAATATTTAAAAAGATAGCAAAAGTTCCGACAAGTGCGTAAAAGGGAAGAGAGTAGCTAAAGTGAATATTGTTCTTTTGTGGAATGAGCCCAGGGAGTTAATAGTGAGGAACACCGAAATCGCAGAGGCACAATCAGTATTTTGCCTCAGGTTTCACAGCGAAGGACACTTGAACCATCCCAATAGTAACAGGTAATGCAGAGGTTGTTGAAAAGGAGGAATTTAAAACAATCGCCATCACTAGGTAAAAGTACTAAGCAAACTATTGGGATTAAAGGCAGACAAGTCGCCAGGGCCCGATGGCTGACATCCCAGGGTTTTAAAGGAAGCACAGTAAGAAGTCTCACAACACCAGGTTAAAGTCCAACAGGTTTATTTGGTAGCAAATACCGTAAGCTTTCGGAGCACTGCTCCTTCGTCAGATGGAGTGGAT
Source organism: Mustelus asterias (assembly GCF_964213995.1). Classification (NCBI taxonomy): domain Eukaryota; kingdom Metazoa; phylum Chordata; class Chondrichthyes; order Carcharhiniformes; family Triakidae; genus Mustelus; species Mustelus asterias. The sequence goes on along the minus strand of NC_135805.1, from coordinate 2,076,626 downwards.
ATCTAAAGGAAGTGGCAGCAGAGATAGTGAATCCATTGGTTATAATATTCCAAAATTTCCCAGAATGTAGGAAAGGTTCCAGTGCATTGGAAAAATGCTAATATAGCATCCTTATTCAAAAAGGGGGAAAGGCAGAAATTGGAAACTACAGACCAGTTGGTTTAATTATTCAGAAAGTAATAACATAACATTTGGAAAGTCAAAACGCAATCCATCAGAGTCAGCATGGTTAATGAAGGGTAACTCGTGTTTGACTCCTGTTGATGTCGTGTATCTGGACTTCCAGAAGGTTACTGATAGGGTGCTGCACAAATGGTTAATACACAAGGCAAGATCCCACAGGGTTAGGGGCCATTTATTAATTAGGATAGAGGATTGACTAGCCAGCAGAAAGCAGAGAGTCAGGATGAATGGGTCTTTCCCAGCTTGGCAAGATAGAACATAGAACAGTACAGCACAGAACAGGCCCTTCGGCCCACAATGTTGTGCCGAGCTTTATCTGAAACCAAGATCAAGCTATCCCACTCCCTATCATCCTGGTGTGCTCCATGTGCCTATCCAATAACCGCTTAAATGTTCCTAAAGTGTCTGACTCCACTATCACTGCAGGCAGTCCATTCCACACCCCAACCACTCTCTACGTAAAGAACCTACTCGGACATCCTTCCTAGATCTCTCACCATGAACCCTATAGTTATGCCCCCTTGTAATAGCTCCATCCACCCGAGGAAATAGACTTTGAACGTTCACTCTATCTATCCCCTTCATCATTTTATAAACCTCTATTAAGTCTCCCCTCAGCCTCTTCCGCTCCAGAGAGAACAGCCCTAGCTCCCTCAACCTTTCCTCATAAGACCTACCCTCCAAACCAGGCAGCATCCTGGTAAATCTCCTCTGCACTCTTTCCAGCGCTTCCACATCCTTCTTATAGTGAGGTGACCAGAACTGCACACAATATTCCAAATGTGGTCTCACCAAGGTCCTGTACAGTTGCAGCATAACCCCACGGCTCTTAAACTCCAACCCCCTGTTAATAAAAGCTAACACACTATAGGCCTTCTTCACAGCTCTATCCACTTGAGTGGCGACCTTTCGAGACCTGTGGATATGGACCCCAAGATCTCTCTGTTCCTCCACAGTCTTCAGAACCCTACCTTTGACCCTGTAATCCACATTTAAATTAGTCCTACCAAAATGAATCACCTCACATTTATCAGGGTTAAACTCCATTTGCCATTTTTCAGCCCAGTTTTGCATCCTATCTATGTCTCTTTGCAGCCTACAACAGCCCTCCACCTCATCCACTACTCCACCAATCTTAGTGTCATCCGCAAATTTACTGATCCACCCTTCAGCCCCCTCCTCTAAGTCATTAACAAAAATCACAAAGAGCAGAGGACCAAGCACTGATCCCTGTGGCACTCCGCTAGCAACCTGCCTCCAATCCGAAAATTTTCCATCCACCACCACCCTCTGTCTTCGATCAGACAGCCAGTTACCTATCCAATCGGCCAACTTTCCCTCTATCCCACACCTCCTTACTTTCATCATAAGCCGACCATGGGGGACCTTATCAAACGCCTTACTAAAATCCATGTATATGACATCAACTGCCCTACCTTCATCAACACACTTAGTTACCTCCTCAAAAAATTCAAATTGAATCCGTGCTGACTATCCCGGATTAATCCGCATCTTTCTAAATGGTCGTAAATCCCGTCCCTAAAGACCTTTTCCATCAATTTACCAACCACCGAAGTAACCGGTCTATAATTACCAGGGTCATTTCTATTCCCTTTCTTAAACAGAGGAACAACATTCGCCATTCTCCAGTCCTCTGGCACCATCCCCGTGGACAGTGAGGACCCAAAGATCAAAGCCAAAGGCTCTGCAATCTCATCCCTTGCCTCCCAAAGAATCCTAGGATATATTTCATCAGGCCCAGGGGACTTATCGAGCTTCAGTTTATTCAAAACTGCCAGGACATCCTCCCTCCGAACATCTATTTCCTCCAGCCTATTAGCCTGTAAGATGTAACTAATGAGGTGCCACAGGGTTCAGTCCATGGGCCCCAACTATTTACCACCTATATTAAGGACTTGGACGCAGCAATAGAGTGGACTAGAACCAGATTTACAAAACGGCAAAATAGATGGAACAGTAAATTGCGACAAGTGAATGGGGCCAAATATGGCAAATGGAATTTAATGTGGAAAAGTGAGAGGTTATCCATTTTGGTCAGGAAAATAGAAAGACAATTTATTTTGGGGCTATTTTACCGGAATTTGGCAGAGTGCTGGTCCCGGAGGGGAAAGCAGAGAAACAGGTCGACCTCTCTCCTGATTTTACCGCACTCTGTCCCAAAAAAGCAGCTGGGTGCATTTCACGCCAACATGCGGGGGGAGGGGTTGGGGGCTGCAGGGGGGACGTGAGGGCTGCGGGGAGAGGGGGTGGGGGGCGTGGGGGCTGCGGGGGGAGGGGGTGGGGGTGTGGAGGCTGCGGGGAGGAGGGGGTGGGGGTGTGGAGGCTGCGGGGAGAGGGGGTGGGGGGCGTGGGGGCTGCGGGGGGAGGGGGTGGGGGGCGTGGGGGCTGTGGTGGGGAGGGGGGGTGTGGGGGCTGCAGGGGGAGGGTGTGGGGGCTGCGGGGGGGGGGGGGGTTGCGAGGGCGGTGGGGGGGGTTGCAGGGGGATCTTAGCACGCCGGTAAAGCCCAGCTGCACTGAGATTGGAGCTCCATGTTTAAAGGGCACCCCAATCAGACCGTGAATAAACCTTCTCCCCCAGCTCACCACGGAGGTGTCGGGGACCCCCCTTCCCTCCCCTCCTCACTCTGCCCCCACCTCCCTGATCAGAACCGGAGCATCTCCCCCCACTCTCCTGATCAGAGTTGGCACCTCTCCCCACTACCCCAACAGTCAATGTCAGTACCCATGACTCTCCCCTCCCCCCCACACCCCCAGATGGCCATCAGCATCCCCAGCTCCCACTCCAGGCCACTGCCACAGACAAATTAATCTCCCCCCTCCCCCTTCCTGCATGCGGCTCCCACTGGGATCTGCCCCAGCACTGCCCCATGGCATTAATTGGCACTGTCAGGTTGGCATTGCCAGGTCTGCATGGTCCTAGGGGGCAGTGCCAGGCTACCACCTGCCCATGTTCCCTTCCTCTGGGGGCTATACTCATCATTACATCCCCCACCCTGGCGGGGGGAGGGGGGGTGGTGTCCATGACAAGCTCCGGTCTGGGTGAACCTTTTGTAAACCGCACCAACGTGATGTCACGTTGGCACGGTGTGAACATACACCAGGGGGTGAATTTACAGTTAATTATATTTAAATACATTGAAATGTATAAAAATCAGAATGAGCATCAACCTGATTGCATCACCGGCAATTTGTGACTCCCAGATTTGCAGGATATTGAGCTCCCGCCGCTGATCTCATGGTTGGAGATGGGCTCAATATCCCACCCTACATTTCAATGGAGAGAAACTTCATAGTGCTTTGGTGCAGAGGGATCTGGGTATCCTTGTGCATGAATGATAGAAAGCTTGTATGCAGGTAGAGCAGCTAATAAGGAAGGCAGATGGCATCTTGGCATTTATTGCTAAAGGAATAGAGTATAAAAGTAGTGAAGTGTTGCTGATACTGTACAAAGCATTAGTGAGACTGCACTTAGAATATTGTGTACAGTTTTGGTTCCCTTATTTGAGGAGGGATGTAGTTGCATTGGAGGTGGTTCAGAGGAGGTTCATTAGATTGATTCCAGAGATATGGGGTTTGACTTACAAAGAGAGATTGGGCAGTTTAGGCCTATACTCCTGGAGCTTAGAAAATGAGAGGAGATCTAACTGAGGTATATAAGATGATAAGGGGGACTGACAATGTAGCCGTGTAAAGGATGTTTCCTCTTTTAGGGAAATCTAGAACAAGAGGTGACAGTTTTATGATAAGGGTTAGCAGAGTTAAAATAGAGATGAGGAGAAATTATTTCTCTCAAAGGGTAGTGAGTCTGTGGAATTCACTACCCCAGAGTACGGTGGATGCTGGGACAGTGAGTGAATTAAAACAGGAGACAAACAGATTGTTCATTAGTCAGGGTTTAAAGGGTTATGGAGAATGGACAGGAAAGTGGAGATGAGGCTAAGACAGGGTCAGCCATGATTGTATTGAATGGCGGAGCAAGGTCGAGGGGCTGAATTACCCCCTTCTGCTCCGAGTAAGAGGTCAGGCTGCATTACAACATCTGAGTAATTAATGTGGAAAAGCTGACAGACAAGGCAATATTTTAGAGAGAATGGGAAAGAGTCGGAGAAGCTGGAAGAGAATGGAAGGAAATTGAAAATAATTGGAAATGTCAGGAGACTGGGAAGTCAGTGGGACAAGTTAGGAGATAGTGAGAGGTATTAGGAGCAAGAGGGCGAATTTAGGAAACCTTAGACAGCAGCTTCCAAACACACAACCACTACCACCCAGAAGGGCAAGGGCAGCAGACACATGGGAACAGCAGCATCTGCAAGTTCTCCTCCAAATCAGCATGGCTTTGTCAGAGGGAGGTCATGCCTAATGAATTTGACAGAATTTTCCAAAAAGTGATTGTGTGTGTGGATGAGGGAAGTACAATTGATGTAGTTTATGTGGATCTTAGCAAAGCCTTTGACAAGATGCAATATGGGAGACTGACTGAGAAGGTTAAAGCATGAATTCAGAGAAACTTGGCTAGATGGATCCGAAATTGGCTTAGTAATTGGATGTGGAGATGCCGGCGTTGGATTGGGGTAAACACAGTAAGAAGTCTCACAACACCAGGTTAAAGTCCAACAGGTTTATTTGGTAGCACATGCCACTAGCTTTCGGAGCGCTGCGCCTTCTCACAACACCAGGAAAGGATGTCCCGAGGCATGGTACATTGGGGAGACCATGCAGACGCTACGACAACGGATGAATGAAACCGCTCGAAAATCACTAGGCAAGAGTGTTCTCTTCCTGTTGGGGAACACTTCAGCGGTTACGGGCATTCGGCCTCTGATTTTCGGGTAAGTGTTCTCTAAGGCGGCCTTCACGACACACGACAACACAGAGTCGCTGAGCAGAGACTGATAGTCAAGTTCCGCACACATGAGGACGGCCTCAACCGGGACCTTGGGTTCATGTCACACTATCTGTAACTCCCACGACTTGACTGGGCTTGCAAAATCTCATTAACTGTCCTGTCTGGAGACAATACACATCTCTTTAACCTGTGCTTAACCCTCTCTCCACTCACATTGTCTGTACCTTTAAGACTTGATTACCTGTAAAGACTCGCATTCCAGCCATTATCTTGTAAATTGAGTTTGTGTCTTTATATGCCCTGTTTGTGAACACAACTCCCACTCACCTGATGAAGGGGCAGCGCTCTGAAAGCTAGTGGCTTTTGCTGCCAAATTGCCCTGTTGGACTTTAATCTGGTGTTGTGAGACTTCTTACTTAGTAATTGGACACAAGTTGGTGGTAGAGGCTGTTTGAGTGACTGGTATCCAGTGGCCTACCATGGGGTTCAGTGCTGGGTCTCTTGTTATTTGTTATATACACAAATGATATAGCTGATAATGTGGGGGGGATTGGGAAGTAGGTTTGCAGATGAGACCAAGAATGGTAGGGGGTTAATAGTAAAGAAGAAGGTTGTGGTTACAGGAAGATATAGATGGGTTGGTCAGATGGGCAGAGCAGTGGCAGATGGTATTTAACCCTGAAAAGTGCGAGGTGATGCACTTTGGAAGAAGTAACAAGGCAGGGGAGTATTTAATGCATGGCAGGACACGAGGAAGCTCAGAGGAACAGATAAATCTTGGAGTACTTATTCACAGATCCCTGAAGGTGGCAGAGCAGCTGGAGAGGGTAGTTCAGAAGGCATGTGGGATATTTACTTTCATCAGTTGTGGTAGTGTTGGAGCTGTACAGAATGTTGGTTAGGCCACAGCTAGAGTATTGTGTGCAGCTCTGGTCACCTCACTATAGGAAGGATCTGATAGCACGAGAGGGGATACAGAGGAGATTCACCAGGATGTTGCCTGGGATGGAATATTTGAGCTATAAGGAGAGACTGGATAGGCTTGTATTGTTTTCTGTCGAGCAGAGAGGCTGAGGAGGGACATGATTGAGGTGTGTAAGATTATGTGGGGTACGGACAGGGTGAATAGGGAGCAGCTGTTCCCCTTGGTTGAGGGTCAATCACGAGGGGACAGAGTGTGAGGGGCAGGAGATTCAGAGGGGATTTGAGAAAAATCATTTTCACTCAGAGGGTGGTGGGGATCTGGAACGCACGGCCTGGGACGCTGGTGGAGGCCGGAAACCTTACAACCTTGAAAAAAATATTTGGGTGACACTTGAAACATAATAGTCAAGGAAATAGGACGAGTGCAGGAAAATGGCATTAGCGCACCGTTAGTGGTAGCTATTGTTGGAGCCTACTCGATGGGCTGAAAGGCCTTTACTGTACTGTAAGAATATGACAAAGTCGCTCACCATCCTGACTTGGAAATATATCAGCATCCCTTCACCATCACTGGGTCAAAATCCTGGAACTCCTTCCCCAACAGCACTGTGGATGTGCCTACACCACAGGGACAGCAGCGGCTCAAGCACTGTAAAATTCTGGCCATGGATAAAATAATATATCTCCCCATCAGGTTCGCATTTTGCAGAATAAAGGTCTGCCAGCCAACAATTACTCAACTGAGAACGCCATCCTGGTAAAGTTGAGCCAAAACTGGCCGTTACTGATCGACCCACAGGGGCAAGCCAGTAATTGGATCATCACGATGGAAGCCCACGAGTTGCGCATACTCCTGGCATCAGACCCCAATTACATGAACACAATGGAAACTGCCATTCGAATGGGAAATCCAGTCCTACTGCAAGTGAGTACACAGTCTGAGAATGTGACTGGACAAGTGGGGCTTTACTCTGTCTAACCACATGCTGTACCTGTCCTGGGAGTGTTTAATGAGGACAGTGTAGAGGGAGCTTCACTCTGTATCTAACCCTGTGCTGTACCTATCCTGGGAGTGTTTGATGGGGGACAGTGTAGAGGGAGCTTTACTCTGTATCTAACCCCGTGCTGTATCTGTCCTGGGAGTGTTTGATGGGGACAGTGTAGAGGGAGCTTCACTCTGTATCTAACCCCGTGCTGTACCTGTCCTGGGAGTGTTTGATGGGGACAGTGTAGAGGGAGCTTCACTCTGTATCTAACCCCGTGGTGTACCTGTCCTGGGAGTGTTTGATGGGGACAGTGTAGAGGGAGATTTACTCTGTATCTAACCCCGTGCTGTACCTGTCCTGGGAGTGTTTGATGGGGACAGTGTAGAGGGAGATTTACTCTGTATCTAACCCCGTGCTGTACCTGTCCTGGGAGTGTTTGATGGGGCAGTGGAGAGGGAGCTTTATTCTGTATCTAACCCCGTGCTGTACCTGTCCTGGGAGTGTTTGATAGGGACAGTGTAGAGGGAGCTTTACTCTGTATCTAACCCCGTGCTGTACCTGTCCTGGGAGTGTTTGATGGGGCAGTGTAGAGGGAGCTTTATTCTGTATCTAACCCCGTGCTGTACCTGTCCTGGGAGTGTTTGATAGGGACAGTGTCGAGGGAGCTTTACTCTGTCTCTAATCCATGCTGTACCTGTCTTGGGAGTGTTTGATGGGGCAGTGTAGAGGGAGCTTTACTCTGGATCTAACCCCGTGCTGTACCTGTCCTGGGAGTGTTTGATGGGGCAGTGTAGAGGGAGCTTTACTCTGTATCTAACCCCGTGCTGTACCTGTCCTGGGAGTGTTTGATGGGAACAGTGTGGAGGGAGCTTTACTCTGTATCTAACCCCGTGCTGTACCGGTCCTGGGAGTGTTTGATGGGGACAGTGTAGAGGGAGCTTTACGCTGTATCTAATCCCACGCTGACTTGTCCTGGGGGTGTTTGTTGGAACAATGTGGAGGGAGCTTTAGTCTGGAACTAAACTGTGGATGGCCTGAACTGAAGCAGTGGGATCATCAATTGTAAAGAAATATTCTTGTTTCACATCCTTTCTGAACAGGATTTAGTGGAGAAGATCGATCCTGGTCTGAGACCAATCTTAGTGCGGGATATTTGTATTCGAGCAGGCCAAGAATACATCAAGATCGGCAGCACAGAAATAGAATACAATTCCAATTTCAGGTAATTCCGGACCATGTTCTGGATCAGAAGGACCTTAGGGTCCGGGTCCATAGGACTCTAAAATCGGCCCCGCAGGTGGAGGAGGTGGTTAAGAAGGCGTATGGTGTGCTGGCCTTTATCAATCGAGGGATTGAGTTTCGGAGTCCGGGGATAATGATGCAGCTATATAAGACCCTCGTTAGACCCCACTTGGAGTACTGTGCTCAGTTCTGGTCACCTCATTACAGGAAGGATGTGGAAAAGATTGGAAGGGTGCAGAGGAGATTTACAAGGATGTTGCCTGGATTGAGTGGCATGTCTTATGAGGATAGGCTGAGGGAGCTCGGTCTTTTCTCCTTGGAGAGACGTAGGATGAGGGGAGACCTAATAGAGGTATATAAGATGTTGAGAGGCATAGATTGGGTGGACTCTCAGAGGCTTTTTCCCAGGGTGGAAATGGCTGCTATGAGAGGACACAGGTTTAAGGTGCTGGGGGGTAGGTACAGGGGAGATGTTAGGGGTAAGTTTTTCACACAGAGGGTGGTGGGCGAGTGGAATCGGCTGCCGTCAGTGGTGGTGGAGGCAAACTCAATAGGGTCTTTTAAGAGACTCCTGGATGAGTACATGGGACTTAATAGGATGGAGGGTTATAGGTCGGCCTAAAAGGTAGGGATATGTTCGGCACAACTTGTGGGGCCGAAGGGCCTGTTTTGTGCTGCAGTTTTCTATGTTTCTATGTTCACAGAAATAGAGTATAATTCCAATTTCAGATCATTCCGGACAAAGTTCACAGAAATAGAATGCCATACAATAGAATTGTAGCTCCAGTGTACAGGGGGTTGAGAGTAGTGAGGTCATGGATAAGGTTTCAACGTCGTGGGAGTGTACCGGCAGGCAGGAAGGTGGTTTGAAGTGTGTATACTCCAACGCCAGGAGCATCCAGAATAAGGTGGGTGAACTTGCAGCATGGGTTGGTACCTGGGACTTTGATGTTGTGGCCATCTCGGAGACATGGATAGAGCAGGGACAGGAATGGTTGTTGCAGGTTCCGGGGTTTAGATGTTTCAGTAAGAGCAGGGAAGGAGGTAAAAGAGGTGGAGGTGTGGCATTGTTCGTCAAGGACAGTATTACGGTGGCAGAAAGAACGTTTGATGAGGACTCGTCTACTGAGGTAGTATGGGCTGAGGTTAGAAACAGGAAAGGAGAGGACACCCTGTTGGGAGTTTTCTATAGGCCTCCAAAAAGTTCCAGAGATGTAGAGGAAAAGATTGCAAAGGTGATTCTGGATAGGAGCGAAAGTAACAGGGTAGTTGTACTGGGGGACTTTAACTTTGCAAATATTGACTGGAAAAGCTATAGTTCGAGTTCTTTAGAGGGGTCAGTTTTTGTCCAATGTGTGCAGGAGGGTTTCCTGACACAGTATTTAGATAGACCAACAAGAGGCGAGGCCACATTGGATTTGGTACTGGGTAATGAACCAGGCCAGGTGTTAGATTTAGAGGTAGGGGAGCACTTTGGTGACAGTGACCACAATTTGATTACGTTTACTTCAGCGATGGAAAGGGATAGGTATATACCGAAGGGCAAGAGTTATAGCTGGGGGAAAGGAAATTATGATGCGATTAGGCGAGATTTAGGATGCATAGGTTGGGGAAGGAAACTGCAGGGGATGGGCACAATTGAAATGTGGAGCTTGCTCAAGGAACAACTACTGGGTGTCCTTGATAAGTATGAACCTGTCAGGCAGAGAGGAAGTGGTCGAGCGAGAGAACCGTGGTTTATAGAAGACGTTGAATCTCTTGTGAAGAGGAAGAAGGAGACTTATGTAAAGATGAGACGTGAAGGCTCAGTTAGGGCGCTTGAGAGTTACAAGTTAGCCAGGAAGGACCTAAAGAGAGAGTTAAGAAGAGCCAGGAGGGGACATGAGAAGTCTTTGGCAGGTAGGATCAAGGAAAACCCTAAAGCTTTCTATAGGTATGTCAGGAATAAAAGAATGACTAGGGTGAGATTAGGGCCAGTCAAGGACAGTAGTGGGAAGTTGTGCGTGGAGCCTGAAGAGATAGGAGAGGCGCTAAATGAATATTTTTCGTCAGTATTCACGCAGGAAAAAGACAATGTTGTCGAGCAGAATACTGAGATACAGGCTATTGGACAAGATGGGATTGAGGTTAATAAGGAGGAGGTGTTAGCAATTCTGGAAAGTGTGAAAATAGATAAGTCCCCTGGGCCGGATGGGATTTATCCTAGGATTATCTGAGAGGCTAGGGAGGAGATTGCAGAGCCTTTGGCTTTGATCCGTTGTAGCAACGGATGAATGAACACCGCTCGACAATCACCAGGCAAGACTGTTCTCTTCCTGTTGGGGAGCACTTCAGCGGTCACGGGCATTCGGCCTCTGATATTCGGGTAAGCGTTCTCCAAGGCGGCCTTCGCGACACACGACGGCGCAGAGTCGCTGAGCAGAAACTGATAGCCAAGTTCCGCACACACGAGGACGGCCTCAACCGGGATATTGGGTTCATGGCACACTATTTGTAACCCCCACAGAGTTTCACTGGCTGTCCTGTCTGGAGACAATACACATCTTTTTAGCCTGTCTTGATGCTCTCTCCACTCACGTTGTTTTGTTTCTTAAAGACTTGATTAGTTGTAAGTATTCGCATTCCAACCATTATTCATGTAAATTGAGTTTGTGTCTTTATATGCTCTGTTTGTGAACAGAATTCCCACTCACCTGAAGAAGGGGCTTGCAGCTCCGAAAGCTTGTGTGGCTTTTGCTACCAAATAAACCTGTTGGACTTTAACCTGGTGTTGTTAAACTTCTTACAGAAGATACGGAGGCATGGGATTGAGGGTGATTTAGTGGTTTGTATCAGGAATTGGCTAGCTGTAAGAATTCAGAGGATGGTGGTTGATGGGAAATGTTCATCCTGGAGTTCAGTTACTAGTGGTGTACCGCAAGGATCTGTTTTGGGGCCACTGCTGTTTGTCATTTTTATAAATGACCTGGATGAGGGCGTAGAAGGATGGGTTAGTAAATTTGCGGATGACACTAAAGTTGGTGGAGTTGTGGACAGCGCGGAAGGTTGTTGCAGGTTACAGAGGGACATAGATAAGCTGCAGAGCTGGGCTGAGAGGTGGCAAATGGAGTTCAATGCGGAAAAGTGTGAGGTGATTCACTTTGGAAGGAGTAACAGGATTACAGAGTACTGGGCTAATGGTAAGATACTTGGTTAGTGTGGATGAGCAGAGGGATCTGTTGTCCATGTGCATAGATCCCTGAAAGTTGGCACCCAGGTTGATAGGGTTGTTAAGAAGGCGTACGGAGTGTTAGCTTTTATTGGTCGAGGGATTGAGTTTCGGAGCCAGGAGGTCATGTTGCAGCTGTACAAAACTCTGGTGCGGCCGCACTTGGAGTATTGCGTACAGTTCTGGTCGCCGCATTATAGGAAGGATGTGGAAGCATTGGAAAGGGTGCAGAGGAGATTTACCAGGATATTGCCTGGTAAGGTGAGAAGGTCTTATGAGGAAAGGCTGAGGGTCTTGAGGTTGTTTTCGTTAGAGACAGGAAAGTTAAGAGGTGACTTAATAGAGGCATACAAGATGATCAGAGGATTAGGTAGGGTGGATAGTGAGAGCCTTTTTCCTCGGATGGTGATAGCTCGCACGAGGGGACATAGCTTTAAATTGAGGGGTGATAGATATAGGACAGATGTCAGAGGTAGGTTCTTCACTCAGAGTAGTAAGGGCGTGGAATGCCCTGCCTGCAGCAGTAGTGGAATCGCCAACATTAAGGGCATTTAAATGGTCATTGGATAAACATATGGATGATATTGGAATAGTGTAGGTTAGAGGGGCTTTAGATTGGTTTCACTGGTCGGCGCAACATCGAGGGCCGAAGGGCCTGTACTGCGCTGTAATGTTCTATGTTCTAATTCCAATTTCAGATCATTCCGGTCCATGTTCACAGAAATAGAATACAATTCCAATTTCAGACAACTGACCCTGGCCCTGACATTGACCATCAATTTGACTCTGCCTGCTGGCTGTCTCCGCTGTGACACTGACCCCTGCCCTTGGCACCTAACTCAGATTCAGTCTTCTTTTCTTTTGAATTTTAGTCATTGGTCACAAGTAAGGCTTACATTAACATTACAATGAAGTTACTGTGAAATTCCCCTAGTCGCCACAGTCTGGCACCTGTTCGGGTCAATGCACCCTAACCAGCACGTCCTTCAGACTGTGGGAGGAAACTAGAGCACCCAGAGGAAACCCACGCAGACATGGGGAGAACGTGCAAACTCTGCACAGACTATGACCCAAGCTGCAAATCGAAACTGGATCCCTGGCGCTGTGAGGCAGCAGTGCTAACCATTGTGCCACCGTGCCGCCCACTTCTGACACTTAAAGAACATGTACACACATTGTGCCTGATTCAGCTGAGCAAGACAAGTGATAATCATTCCTAGTTCATAACCACAGAGCAATGTCCTGACCAATCAGAGTTAAATTGCCCATTTTAAATTTCAAACAATAGAACATAGAACATAGAACAGTACAGCACAGAACAGGCCCTTCGGCCCACGATGTTGTGCCGAGCTTTATCTGAAACCAAGATCAAGCTATCCCACTCCCTATCATCCTGGTGTGCTCCATGTGCCTATCCAATAACCGCTTAAATGTTTCTAAAGTGTCTGACTCCACTATCACTGCAGGCAGTCCATTCCACACCCCAACCACTCTCTGCGTAAAGAACCTACCTCTGATATCCGTCCTGTATCTCCCACCACGAACCCTATAGTTATGCCCCCTTGTAATAGCTCCATCCACCCGAGGAAATAGTTGCAATTAACTGTCAGTCACCATCAACTGGTGCATTCTCCATGGCAACATATCTACTACTTAGAATCAATTTGACAACAAATCAGCACCCTTTTCTCATATAATACAAAGTCGTTGTTTCCCCTGACATTGGTTTTCTTGCGAGTGTCTTGACGAGTGCAAGATGAAAAGCTTCAACAAAATGTCTTTTTTTGGAAATAAGTTCTGTGCTACCAAGCGACTATTATTGTGAGTCGTTCACCAGTTTATTATTGCAGGCTGTACATGACCACACGGATATCCAACCCAAACTTCCTCCCGGCCGTCTGCAACCTGGTTACTTTGATAAACTGCACGGTGACGTTTGAGGGTCTTCAGGAGCAGCTGCTGTCTCGGGTGGTCAAACGCCAGCACCCACAGGTGGAGGAGCAACTCGGGCAATTACTGCAGAGCATTGCCAATGACCTGGTCACCCTGATGGATCTGGAGAATAAATCACTGTCCCTGCTGCAGAAGACCGAGGGTAAGAGGGGGGCTGTGACAGAGGCAGAATCTTATTTAGGAGGTGATTGTTCTGAAAGGGTGAAAATTGGTGTGAGGTGGATTCTCTTCTGATAAGACACATCTGTTTCAAAGATTTGTCCGAATTGAAGATGCTGAATATAGACATTTGCAGGTTTAACAGTCAAATCTGATTAAAGCCAGACTTCGTGGAGCAGGATTTTGTTTTATTCTTATATTCATTTGTGGGACATGGGTATCTCTGGGTGGTCAGCATTTATTGCCCATCCTTGGTTACTCTTGAACTGAATGGCTTGAGAGACTATTTCGGAGGGCAGTTGAGAATCAACCACATTGCTGGAGTCACATGTAGGCCAGACCAGGTAAGGACGGCAGATTTCCTTCCCTAAAGGCATTCGTGAACCAGATGGGTTTTTTTTCGATAATTGATAATGGTTTCATGGTCATCAGTAGATTCTTAATTCCAGATTTTTTTATCACTGAATTCACATTCCACCATCTGCCGTAGTGGGATTCGAACCCTGGAACATTAGCTGAGTTTCTGGATTAATAGTTTAGCCAGAATACCACTAGGCCTCCCCTTTATGGGCTCCTCGCAGCCAATGCGCTGATTGGCACAAAGCGGCAGTTTTCAGGATGGCTCAGGGATCGGTGAGGGCTGCACATGTTCTCAGTCCCAGCACGGGGGCTGCTGGTGGAGGGGGTCCAGTGGAGGAGGAATGTGTCTGCAGGAACCCCGCCCCCCCCCCCCCCGACCATTCCCCCATCTCCTGCGGATCAAAGGGGTGAGCAAAGCTGCCAGAGAGCCACATATAGCGACAGAAATTGTATAGTGGGATAACTACTCATGAAGCAAACAACTTGTGTTAAAACATGAACATTTGAACTGCACTGTGAAAATATAATCGTTAACACTGCACTTTTGGAAAATTGTACCATTATCTATCGATTTTACCACACAACTCAATTCCTCATGACCCAGATTTGATTACATCGAAAAGCTTTCAGTGGATTGCACTGTGGAAAAGTTGACATTTAAATCTGTAATTCACTTTGTTGAAGGATGTGTAATTCTCCATTTGACTGTGACAATAACCAAAATGTACTCAAATATTTTAGCTTCAAACCTATTCAGTGATTTCATTGTTAGTCAGTTTAACTCTGAAGAAGAAAGATTAGAATAAAGATAAAGTTTGGTTAAAACAATAAATATATAAAACCTTACTTATTATTCTTACTATCCCATCATAACAATGGTTATTGTCTGCCAGGACCCCTGCAAGTTTATGGTTCTATGAAGAATGCATAAAAATGCATTCTTCATAGAACCATACAATCCCTACAGTGCAGAAGGAGGCCATTCAGCCCATCGAGTCTGCACTGACTCTCTGACAGAGCATCTTACCCAGGCCCTATCCCCGTAACCCCACACATCTAATACTCCTAACCTACACATCTTGGGATTTTGATTTGATTTGATTTGATTTATTATTGTCACATGTATTAACAGACAGTGAAAAGTAGGGAAGGAAACGAGAGTGCAGAATGTAGTGTTACAGTCATAGCTAGGATGTAGAGAAAGATCAACTCAATGCAAGGTAAGCGCATTCAAAAGTGTCATCCGCAAATTTACTAACCCATCCTTCTACGCCCTCATCCAGGTCATTTATAAAAATGACAAACAGCAGTGGCCCCAGTGGTTTCTTTGCATCCGTATTTACTGAGGGAACGGGCATGGAGTCTACGGAAATAGGGCAAACAAGTAGGGAGGTCATGGAACCTTTACAGATTAAAGGGGAGGAGGTGATCGCTGTCTTGAGGCAAATCAGAGTGGATAAATCCCCAGGACCGGACAGGGTATTCCCACAGACCTTGAGGGAAGCTAGTGTTGAACTTGCAGGGGCCCTGGCAGACATATTTAAAATGTCAGTATCCACAGGGGAGGTGCTGGATGATTGGAGGGTGGCTCATGTTGTTCCGTTGTTTAAAAAAGGTTCCAAAAGAAATCCGGGAAATTATAGGCCAGTAAGTTTGACGTCGGTGGTGGGCAAGTTATTGGAAGGTGTGATAAGGGATAGGATCTACAAATATTTGGATAGACAGGTACTTATTAGGGAGAGTCAACATGGCTTTGAGCGTGGTAGGTCATATTTGACCAATCTATTAGAGTCTTTCTAGGAGGTTACCAGGAAAGTGGATGAAGGGAAGGGATTGGATGTTGTCTACCTGGATTTCAGCAAGGCCTTTGACAAGGTCCCTCATGGGAGGTTAGTTAGGAAGGTTCAGTCGCTGGGTATACATGGGGAGGTAGTAAATTGGATTAGACACTGGCTCAATGGTGGCTTTTGCTACCAAATAAACCTGTTGGACTTTAACCTGGTGTTGTTAAACTTCTTTCAATGGAAGAAGCCAGAGAGTGGTTGTGGAGGATTGCTTCTCTGACTGGAGGCCTGTGACTAGTGGTGTGCCGCAGGGATCGGTGTTGGGTCCATTGTTGTTTGTCATCTATATCAATGATCTGGATGATAATGTGGTAAATTGGATCAGCAAATTTGCTGATGATACAAAGATTGGAGGTGTAGTGGACAGTGAGGAAGGTTTTCAAAGCTTGCAGAGGGATTTGGATCAACTAGGAAAATGGGCTGAAAAATGGCAAATGGAATTTAACGCAGACAAGTATGAGATATTGCACTTTGGAAGGACAAACCAAAGTAGAACATACAGGGTAAATGGTAGGACTCTGAAGAGTGCAGTTGAACAGAGGGATCTGGGAATACAGGTACAGAATTCCCTAAAGGTGATGTCACAGGTGGATAGGGTCGTAAAGAGTGCCTTTGGTACATTGGCCTTTATAAATCGAAGTATCGAGTGTAAAAGTTGGAGTGTTATGGTAAGGTTATATAAGGCATTGATGAGGCCGAATTTAGAGTATTGTGTACAGTTTTGGTCACCTAGTTACAGGAAGGATGTAAATAAGGTTGAAAGAGTGCAGAGAAGGTTCACAAGGATGTTGCCGGGACTTGAGAAGCTGAGTTACAGAGAGAGATTGAATAGGTTGGGACTTTATTCCCTGGAGCGTAGAAGAATGAGGGGAGATTTGATAGAGGTGTATAAGATTTTGATGGGTATAGATAGAGTGAATGCAAGCAGGCTTTTTCCGCTGAGGCTAGGGGAGAAAAATACCAGAGGGCATGGGTTAAGGGTGAAAGGAGAAAAGTTTAAAGGGAATATTAGGGGGGGCTTCTTCACGCAGAGAGTGGCGGGAGTGTGGAATGAGCTGCCAGATAAAGTGGTAAATGCGGGGTCACTTTTAACATTTAAGAAAAACTTGGACGGGTTCATGGATGAGAGGGGTGTGGAGGGATATGGTCCAAGTGCAGGTCAGTGGGACTAGGCAAAAAATGGTTCGGCACAGACAAGAAGGGCCAAAATGCCTGTTTCTAAGCTGTAATTTTCACTGGTTCTATGGTTCTAAAACAGATCCTTGCGGTATACCACTTGTAACTGAACTCCAGGATGAACATTTCCCATCAACCACCACCCTCTGTCTTCTTACAGCTAGCCAATTCCTGATCCAAACCGCTAAATCACCCTCAATCCCATGTCTCCGTATCTTCTGCAATAGCCTACCGTGGGGAACCTTATCAAACGCTTTACTGAAATCCATATACACCACATCAACTGCTTTACCCTCATCCACCTCTTTGGTCACCTTCACAAAGAACTCAATAAGGTTTGTGAGGCACGACCTACCCTTCACAAAACCATGTTGACTATCCCTAATCAAATTATTCCTTTCTAGATGATTATAAATCCTATCTCTTATAATCCTTTCCAAAATTTTGCCCACAGCAGAAGTAAGGCTCAGTGGTCTATAATTACCAGGGTTGTCTCTACTCCCCTTCTTGAATAAGGGGACAACATTTGCTATCCTCCAGTCTTCTGGCACTATTCCTGTAGACAATGATGACATAAAGATCAAAGCCAAAGGCTCTGCAATCTCCTCTCTAGCCTCCCAGAGAATCCTAGGATAAATCTTATCCGGCCCAGGGGACTTATCTATTTTCACACTTTCCAGAATTGCTAACACCTCCTCCTTATTAACCTCAATCCCGTCTAGTCCAATAGCCTGTATCTCAGTATTCTCCTCGACAACATTGTCTTTTTCCTGCGTGAATACTGACAAAAAATATTCATTTAGTGCCTCTCCTATCTCTTCAGGCTCCACGCACAACTTCCCACTACTGTCCTTGACTGGCCCTAATCTTACCCGTGTCATTCTTTTATTCCTGACATACCTATAGAAAGCTTTAGGGTTTCCTTGATCCTACCTGCCAAAGACTTCTCATGTCCCCTCCTGGCTCTTCTTAACTCTCTCTTTCGGTCCTTCCTGGCTAACTTGTAACTCTCAAGTGCCCTAACTGAGCCTTCACGTCTCATCTTTACATAAGTCTCCTTCTTCCTCTTCACAAGAGATTCAACTTATTTAGTAAACCACGGTTCCCTCGCTCGACCACTTCCTCCTTGCCTGACAGGTACATACTTATCAAGGACACGCGGTAGCTGTTCCTTGAACAAGCTCCACATTTCAATTGTGCCCATCCCCTGCAGTTTCCTTCCCCAACCTATGCATCCTAAATCTCGCCTAATCGCATCATAATTTCCTTTCCCACAGCTATGGGTTAGGTTGATTGGTCATGCTAAAATTGCCCCTTAGTGTCCTGGGATGCGTAGATGAGAGGGATTAGTGGGTAAAATATGTAGGGATATGGGGGTAGGGCCGGGGTGGGATTGTGGTCGGTGCAGACTCGATGGGCTGAATGGCCTCTTTCTGTACTGTAGGGTTTCTATGATTTCTTTCTATGATTTCTTTCTATAACTCTTGCCCTTCGATATATACCTATCCCTTTCCATCGCTAAAGTAAACGTAACCGAATTGTGGTCACTATCACTATAGATCAGTTGGAGACTTGGGCGGAGAGATGGCAGATGGAGTTTAATCCGGACAAATGTGAGGTAATGCATTTTGGAAGGTCTAATACAGATAGGAAATATACAGTAAATGGCAGAACTCTTAAAAGTATTGAAAGGCAGAAGGATCTGGGTGTACAGGTACACAGGTCACTGAGAATGGCAATGCAGGTGGAGAAGGTAGTCAAGAAGGCATACGGCATGCTTGCCTTCATCGGCCGGTGCATTGAGTTTAAAAATTGGCAAGTCATGTTGCAGCTTTGTAGAACATTAGTTAGGCTGCACTTGGAATATAGTGTTCAATTCTGGTCGCCACACTACCAGAAGGATGTGGAGGCTTTGGAGAGGGTACAGAAAATATTTACCAGGATGTTGCCTGGTAAGGAGGGCATTAGCTATGAGGAGAGGTTGGAGAAACTTGGTTTGTTTTCACTGGAAAGACAAAGGTTGAGGGGTGACCTGATAGACGTCTACAAGATTATGAGAGGCATGGACAGAGTGGATAGTCAGAAGTTTGTTCCCAGGGTGGAAGAGTCAATTACTAGGGGGCATAGGTTTAAGGTGCGAGGGGCAAGGTTTAAAGGAGATGTACGAGACAGATTTTTTACACAGACGGTGGTGGGTGCCTGGAACTCGTTGCCGGGGGAGGTAGTGGAAGCGGTTACGGAAGGGCATCTTGACAAGTACATGAATAGGATGGGAATAGAGGGATATGGTCCCCGGAAGGGTAGGGGGTTTTAGTTCAGTCGGGCAGCATTGTCGGTGCAGGCTTGGAGGGCCGAAGGGCCTGTTCCTGTGCTGTAATTTTCTTTGTTCTTTGTGTATAAGGAGTATAGTAGGGGGCTGAAAACACAGCCTTGTGTGTGCTCCGGTTTCCTCACACAGTCCAAAGATGTGCGGGTTATGTTGATTGGCCATGGTAAATTGCTCCTTACTGTCAGGGGGAGTAGCAGGGTAACTGTGTGGGGTTACGGGAATAGGGCCTGGGTGGGATTGTGGTGGGTGCAGACTCGATGGACTGAATGGCCTCCTTCTGCAATGCAGGAATTGTATGAATAACATTTCAATTTAAGACTTTTACTGGAACAAACAAACTAAAACCAGATTAGATCAAATATGGATGTGTCTCTTGTCAGGGGGTGGAGGGAGGCGGGGTGGGGAGAGGAGCGAATTCTCGTTGGTGAAGCCGGCTGCTGAGCTCTGGGATGTCACTGCGTCAACGCCTGATTTCCCAGCATACTGTGTGTGCTCCTGAAACTTAAGGGGCAATTTAGCATGGCCAATTCGCCCAACCAACACGTCTTTCAGATTTCTGCTGAGAGAACATGCAGACTCCGCACAGACAGTGACCCGAGGCTGGAATTGGAGCTCGGATCCCTGGCGCTGTGAGGTAGCTGGCGACTGGGGGTGGTGGGGGGTGCAATGTCCGGGGCGGCGATCGCCGGGTGTTGGTGGGGGGGGCGGGGGGCCTTGTGAGGTTGGCACAGTGAGCGATTAGCAGCAGGCCCCCATGTCCGTCTGGGGGAGCTGGGGGGGGGGGAGTGACAGGAACACACACAGTATGCTGGGAAATTGGGCACCTGCGCAATGACGCCTCAGAGCTCAGCAGCCGGCTTTACCAGCGAGAATTCACTACACACCCCCCCATCCTCCCGCCGATGAGAATCACATCCATAGAATCATAGGATCACTACAGTGCAGAAGGAGGCCATTTGGCCCATTGAGTCTGCACTGACCACAATCCCACCCAGGCCCTATCCCCATAACCCTCAAATTTACCCTGCTACTCCCCCTGACACTAAGGGGCAATTTAGCATGGCCAATCAACCTACTCCTCACATCTTTGGACTGTGGGAGGAAACCGGAGCACCCGGAGGAAACTCACACAGACACAGGGAGAATGTGCAAATTCCACACAGACAGTGACCCAAGCCGGGAATCGAACCCGGGTCCCTGGCGTTGTGAGGCAGCAGTGCTAACCACCATGCCGCCCGAACCCTGGCTCTTTATTTTAACTAACTGCTGTACAATTGTGACTGGAAATCTCCCAGAAGTTGGCATGATTCTCTCCCATTTTCACGCACGTTCAGCACTGAGAATTTCCTGGTGAGATCATCCCCTCAGAATCCTGCAGGGTTGGGATTGTTTCGAGAGGTTGGACCTTCCTTTAGTGTAAAAAACCTTTTCATGGTGTGGCTTTTTCTGACCATAGGGCATATCCTAGATGACCAGGATCTCATTGACACTCTCCAGAAATCAAAGGACATGTCCAAAGAGATTAAGCTGCGAATTGCTGCATCTGAGGAAAACGAGAGGAAAATCATGGCTGCTCGGAAGAAGTATCTGCCGATGGCGACGCACGGCTCTGTCATGTACTTTGTGATGGCTGAGCTGGCCAAGCTGAACTGCATGTACCAGTTTTCTCTGCACTGGTTCATGAAGATATTCACTGAGTCAGTGAGTGATATGCACAAGCCACACACAAGGAGGCCATTGGCAGGATTCATACAGCGTGCCTCGAAACTACAGCGAACAGGCAGTGAATTCAAACATTTATCTTCCAGCACTGCAAGGATGCACATTAGCTTCAAGTCTTATTTACGCAACATGATGAACACACTTACTGAGAACACCTACAAGGTATGTCACAGCAAGGAACATTCACCGCTAGCCAAACCAGGGCTATCACTGATCCAAGCCCACATTTCCAAGCTGCCATTATACTGTGACAACCAGGTTAGCAGGAATGTAACACCTCCTCTCTATAACCCACTCTGGATTGGTTATAACAAAGGTAAAGGGAGCTGATATTGCAATTCCACACATATATATATATGTGTGTGAAAATATATACTCCACTATGTGTACCTCAATATGAGAAACCAGATTCTTTAGGTTAACAGGTGAAGAGCTAGTCTTATTGCTAAATTCACTCAATTAAAGATGCAGAAATTATTAACCAAAAGCTGAAAGTGTATGAACGTATACAATAAGAGCAGAAGTAGGCCATTTGACTCCTCAAGTCTGCTCCACCATTCAATAATAATTATTGTTGATCTGCTTGTGTTTCAAGTTACACATTCCCATCTACCCCCGGTAATCTTTGATTCTCTTGCCAAACAAGAATCTTATCTACATCCACCTTAAAATTATTCAGTGACTCTGAATTCAGCTCCTTCTGAGGCAGAGTTCCAAAGTCTCACAACCCTCTGAGAGAAAAGAATTCTCCTATCTGTGTCCTAAAAGGGTGACCCCTAATTTGAAAACAGTGCTCCCTGGTTCTGGTCAAGCGGAAATATCCTTTCCACATCCACTTTGTCAAGACCATTCACAATGGCACAGTGGTTAGCACTGCTGCCTCACAGCGCCAGGGACCTGGGTTCCATTCCGGCCTTGGGTGATTATCTGTGTGGAGTCTGCACGTTCTCCCCGTGCCTGCGTGGGTTTCCTCCGGGTGCTCCGGTTTCCTCCCATGCTCCAAAGATGTGCAGGTTAGGCGGATTGGCCATGCTAAATTGCCCCTTACTGCCAGGGGGATTATCAGGGTAAATGTGTGGGGTTATGGGGATAGGGCCTGGGTGGGATTGTGGTCGGTACAGACTTAATGGGCCAAATGGCCTCCTTCTGCAGTGTAGGGATTCTATGATTCAATCAAGTCACCCATCACTCTTCTAAACTCCAGTGGAAACAAGCCCAGTCTGTCTAACGTCTTCTCATAACACAACCCACTCATTCCAGGTATCCTCTGGCAGCACATTTACATCCTTCCTTAAATAAGGTGAAGAAAACTGCATGCACTATTGGAGATGTGGTCTCAATCTTGTCCTACATAATGAAAACATTCTTAAAATGCAATTTGATAAATCCCCTGGACATGGCAATGTAGATCCCAGAGTATTGAAAGAGATGGCAGCAGAGATAGTGGATGCATTGGTGATCATCTTCCAAAGTTCGATAGATTCTGGAGTGGTTCCTGCAGATTGGAAGGTAGCAAATGTCCCCCCCAATATTTAAAAAAGGAGCGAGAGAGAAAACGGGGAATGTCAGCCCTGTTAGCCTGACATCAGCAGGAGGGAATGTGCTAGGATTTATTGTAAAGGATGTGATAACTGGACACTTAAAAAGTATTCAGTAGAACTGGGCAAGTCAACATGAATTTATGAAAAAAAAACCTTTTTGGAGGTGTTTTGAGAATGTAACTAGCAGAATGGATAAGGGGGAACCAATGGATGTGCTGGATTTGAATTTTCAGAACGTTTTCAGTGAAGAAAATAAGAACTAGGAGCAGGAGTAGGCCATCTGGCCCCTCGAGCCTGCTCCGCCATTCAATAAGATCATGGCTGATCTTTTCGTGGACTCAGCTCCACTTACCCGCCCGCTCACCATAACCCTTAATTCCTTTACTGTTCAAAAATGTATCTATCCTTGCCTTAAAAACATTCAATGAGGTAGCCTCAACTGCTTCAGTGGGCAGGGAATTCCACAGATTCACAACCCTTTGTGTGAAGAAGTTCTTCCTCGACTCAGTCCTAAATCTGCTTCCCCTTATTTTGAGGCCATGCCCCCTAGTTCTAGTTTCACCCGCCAGTGGAAGCAACTTCCCTGCTTCTATCTTATCTATTCCCTTCATAATCTTACATGTTTTTATAATACAACATACTCATTTTCTATAAGATCTCCCCTCATAAGCCAATAAACCCTTCACTAGACTTTAGTAAGCAGAATTGGTAATATACCAGCGTAGATTGTGGACAGAAAGCAGAGACGAGGGATAATCAGGTTATTCTCGGGTTAGCAGCCTGTGACTAGTGGCTACCACAAGGATCAGTACCCAGACCCCAGCTGTTCACAATACCCATCAATGGTTTGGGTGTGGGAACGAATGTAAAGGGGATGATTCTCCCAGACCACTACACACAATGAGCCGGGAGACATCAGCGGAGGCCATTTAGCCCATCTCCCCGGCCTGGGTTTCCAGAATCGTCAGCTCCGCACCAGAAATCGGCTCGGAGCTGATTTAAATATTAAAATCAGAATTTCAATCTCATTAGTGGGCCTGGGAGTGAAGTCTCCAGGTCCGCTAGCCTCTCCCGCCCCCTGACAGGAGGGTTTAGAACAACACCCCACTAACAGGGTACAGGCGGCCATGGAGGGCTCCCCCCAGGAGGTCGAGGGTAAGGGGGGGGGTACCCCCTTGGCAGTGCCAGCCTGGCACTGCCCAAGGGACAAAGTGGCAATACCCAAGGTGCACCTTGGCACTGGCCACCGGGCAGGGCCTATTGGGACAGGGCCGACTGGGGGCAGAGCCGATTGAATCATAGAACCATACAGTGCAGAAGAAGCCCTTCGGCCCATCGAGTCCACACCGACACATCAGAAACACCTGAACTCCCACCTAATCCCATCTGCCAGCATTTGGCCCATAGCCCTGAATGTTCTGATGTGCCAAGTGCTCACCCAGATACTTTTTAAAGGATGTGAGGCAACACACCTCTACCACCCTCCCAGGCAGCGCTTTCCAGATGGGTGGCATGATAGTGAGCCCTGCTGCCTCACAGCGCCAGGGACCCGGGTTCGATTCCTGGCTTGGGTCACTGTCTGTGTGGAGTCTGCACGCTCTCCCCATGTCTACATGGGTTTCCTCCGGGTGCTCCAGTTTCCTCCCATAGGCTGAAAGATGTGCTGGTTAGGGTGCATTGACCCGAACAGGTGCTGGAGTGTGGCGACTAGGGGAATTTCACAGTAACTTCACTGCAGTGTTAATGTAAGTCTTACTTGTGACTAATAAATAAACTTTAAAACTTTTGAACCGTCACCACCCTCTGGGTAAAAAGGTTTTTCCTCACATTCCCCCTTAAGCCCCCCTGCTCCTCACCTTGAACCTATGTCCCCTCGTGGCTGACCCTTCAACTAAGAGGAACAGCTGCTCCTTATCCACTCTGTCCATGTCTCTCATAATCTTGTACACCTCGATCAGGTCGCCCCTCAGTCTTCACTGCTCCAACAAAAACAACCCAAGCCTATCCAACGTCTCTTCATAACTTAAACGCTCCATCCCAGGCAGCATCCTGGTGAATCTCCTCTGCACCCCCTCCACTGCAATCACATCCTTCCGATAATATGACGACCAGAACTGCACACAGTACTCGAGCTGTGGCCTCACCAAAGTTCTATACAATTCCAGCATGACTTCCCTGCTTTTGTAATGTATGCCTCGATTGGTAAAGGCAAGTGTCCCATATGCCTTTTTCACCACTCTACCAACATGCCCTTGCACTTTCAGAGATCTGTGGACAAACACGCCAAGGTCCCTTTGTTCCACAGAACTTCCAAGTGTCCTACCATTGAGTACTTTCTTATCAAATTACTCCTTCTAAAGTGTATCACCTCACACTTTTCAGGGTTAAATTCCATCTGCCACTTACCTGCCCATTTGACCATTCCAACTATAATTTCTTGTAGCCCAAGACACTCCGCCTCACTGTTAACCACCCGTCCAATCTTTGTGTCATCCGCAAACTTACTAATCCCACCCCCAGATAGTCACCAATGTCATTTATATAAATGATGGATAATAGGGGGCCCAGCACAGATCCCTGTGGTATGCCACTGGACAGTGGATTCCAGTCACTGAAGCAGCCTTCTGTCATCACCCTCTGTCTCCTACGACTGAGCCAATTTTGAATTCTCTTTGTCAAATTAGCCTGTATCCCATGTGAATTTACCTTCTTCACAAGTCTCCCATGTGGGGCCTTGTCAAAGGCTTTGCTAAAATCCATATAAACTACATCGACTGCACGACCCTCATCTACACACCTGGTCACTTTCTCAAAAAATTCAATCAAATTTGTTAGGCATGACCTCCCTATGACGAAGCCATGCTGGCTCTCTCTGACCAAGCTTTGCCTCTCCAAGTGGAGATAGATGTTCTCCTTCAGAGATTTCTTTGATAGTTTCCCTACCACTGACGTGAGACTCACTGGTCTGTAGTTCCCTGGTTTATCTCTACAACCCTTCTTAAACAGCGGAACCACATTAGCTGTTCTCCAATCGTCTGGCACCTCCCCCGTGGCCAGAGAGGAATTGAAAATTTGGGTCAGAGCCCCTGCAATCTCCTCCCTTGTCTCCCACAGCAGCCTAGGGCACAATTCATCAGGACCTGGAGGTTTATCCACTTTTCAAGCTGCCAACACCTCCAAAAGCTTGTTCTTCCCTGTGTCAATTTGCTCAAGAACCTCACAGTCTCTCTGCCTGAATTCCATACCATCATCCTCATTCTCTTGGGTGAAGACGGATGTGAGATATTCATTCAACACTCTACCAATGTCCTCTGGCTCCACCCACAGGTCGCCCCCTTCATCCCTAATAGGCCCCACTCTTTCCCTGGTTATCCTCTCCCATTGATATACTTATAGAATATCTTGGGATTTTCCCTATTTTTACCAGCCAGAGCTTTCTCATATCCCCTCTTTGCTTTCCTAAAATCTTTGTCAAGCTCCACCCTACACTTTCTAAACCTCACTAATCCCTCCACTGATTTGCTCCCCTTGTAATTTTTAAAAGCCTTTCTTTTGTTTCTCATTGTATCCTGGATATCTCTGGACATCCATGGTTCTCTGGGTTTGTTACACCTACCTATTACCCTCGAGGGAACATGCTGGGTTTGCACCCTCCCCATTTCCTTTTTGAATGCCCCCCACTGCTCTTCTGTAGATTTCCCCATTAGTAGCTGTCCCCAGCTTACCTTGGCCAGATCCTGTCTTATTTTACTGAAATCCGCTCTCCGCCAATCCAAAACTTTTTTTTGCAGCTTTTCTATTTCCTTGCCCATAACAAGCTGAAATTGTACCGTGTTGTGATCGCTATCACTAAACTGCTCCCCCAGCACCACCTCAACCACCTGTCCGCTTCATTCCCCACAATCAGGTCCAGCACAGCTCCCTGCCTTTGATATTGACATATTGATTTAAAAGAAATTGATTTCAAGAAATCTCCTCCATTCAGACCCTTAACACTATGTATGTCCTAGTTAATGTTGGGAAAGCTGAAATCCCCAACTAATATAATAACCCTACTGTTATTGTTTTTACACACCTCCACAAACTGAGCACAGATTTGCTCCTCAATACCCCTCTATCTGGGGGTCTATAATAAACCGCTGGCAACGTAGCTGTCCCTTTTTATTCCTAAGCCTCTACCCACAAAGCTTCACTTGATGCCCCCTCCAATATATCATCTCTCCTCACTGCAGTAACTGCCTCCTTAACTAATAATGCAATACCTCCTTCTCTTTTACCCCCTCCCCGGTCTCGCCTGAAGATTCTATATCTCGAAATGTTGAGTTGCCGATCGTGTCCTTCCTTCAGCCATGTCTCTGTGATGGCTACTGTGTCACACTTCCACATGTCAATCATTGCCCTCAACTCATCCATTTTACCTGGAATACTCCAGGCATTAGAATAGAGGCCATCCAGCCTGGCCTTACTCCCTTGTAACTTAATACAGCTGCACTCCCTCTGACTTGTTTGTTTTGCTGTATGATTCTGTGCCCTTATTCTGCTAACGATGTGTGTCTCTCCCCCTGTCAAATTAGTTTAAACTCCTCCCAACAGCACGAGCAAAACATCCCGCAAGGATGTTAGTCCCGCTCTGGTTCAGATGTAGACCGTCCCATTTGTACAGGTCCCACCTTCCCCAGAAATGGTCCCAGTGATCCAGGAATCTCAAACGCTCCCTCCTGCACCAACTCTTAAGCCACACATTCATCTGCCTATTCTGCTATTCCTGTGCTCGAGAGCACGTGGCACTGGGAGTAATCCCGAGATTACAACCCGGGAGGTCCTGCTTTTTAATCTACTGCCCAACTCCCCGAATTCTTGGTGCAAGACCTCACCCCTCTTTCTACCTATGTCATTGGTACCAACATGTACCATAACCTCTGCCTTATCACCCTCCCCCTTCAGAATGTCCTGCAGCTGTTCAGTGACATCCCAGACCTGGCACCAGGGAGGCAACACACCATCCTGGAGTCACTTTTTATTATTCATTTGTGGGACATGGGCATCGCTGGCTGGTCAGCATTTATTGCCCATCCCTAGTTGCCCGAGGGCAACTACATTGCTGTGGGTCTGGACAATGGTTTCACGGTCATCAGTAGATTCTTAATTCGAACCCGGTCCCCAGAACATTCGCTGAGTTTCCGGATTAATAGTCTAGCAATAATACCACTAGGTCATCGCTTCCCCGTTGATGGCCACAGTATAGCGCCTATCTGTACACCTGACGATAGAATCCCCTATTACTATTACCCTGCCTCTCTTCCCCCCTCTCCTGTACAGACAGGCAGCTTGTGGTGCCAGAAACTTGGCTCAGCCTGTGCTCCCTGGAGGTACCTTGAGGGCATCAAGGGAGGGTTTAAACTAGATTGGCAGGAGGGGGGGGATCCTCAGCAGCAGGGAAGCAAACGAGGGGCTGAATGGAGATGCAGTACTCAGCAACGGTAAGCTGAATGGACACGATCGGCAGGAGCACGGCAGTGGGTGGGTAAAACCTGTTGGATTAAATTGCATCTATTTCAAAGCAAGAGGGCTGACAGGTAAGGCTGATGAACTCAGGGCATGGATAATTATGTGGGACTGGGATATTATAGCCATAACTGAAACTTGGCTAAGGGAGGGACTGGACTGGCAGCTTAGTGTTCCAGGGTACAGGGGCTTTAGGCAAGACAGAGGTGGAGGGAAGATTTTTGATTAAGGGGAGCATCACGGCAGTCGTCAGAAATGAAATAACTAAAGGATCATCCAGAGAGGCTTTGTGGGTGGAACTAAGAAATAAGAAGGAGATGGTGACCTTATTGGGATTGTACTATGGCCCCCAAATAGTCAACTGGAATTAGAAGAACAAATATGCAAGGAAGTTGGGGAGATTTGCAGAAGTAATAGGGTTGTCATAGTTGAGCATTTTTATTTTCCTAACATAGACTGGGACTGCCATAGTGTTAAGGGCTTAGATGGGGTGGGATTTGTTAAGCGTGTTCTAAAAAGTTTCCTCAGGCAGTATGTGGAGGGTCCTACTCGGAAAAGGGCAAAGTTTGACCTACTCTTGGGAAATAGGGCTGAGGTGATGGTGGGGACCACTTTGGGACCAGTGACCATAGTTCTATTAATTTTTAAATAGTTATGGGCCCAATTGCCCCCCTGTCTTCACTCCAGTGGAGTCGGGTTGCTAGTTCCCCGAATGTGGGGAGCTAGTGTACTCCCCGCTGGAGTGAAACACTCAGGCAGGATGGGAGACGCTAGCGGGCCTGGAGAATTCAGTCTCGGGCCTGCTAATTACATTCAAATTAGATTTAAATGAAGATTTAAATTACTTACTTGTCTTCCCACCGGTTTCCAGCACAGATCTGATGGCGCCGGGAATCCTGTGCTGGGAGTTGCGCGCGCGACGGGAATGCATGCGTGAATCCCGCACACGCCCAGCTGCGAGATTCTCCCACTCCACTGAAAGTGGCAATGCAGGTGGAGAAGGTAGTCAAGAAGGCAGGCGGCATGCTGGCCTTCATCAGCCGGGGCATTGAGTTTAAAAATTGGCAAGTCATGTTGCAGCTTTATAAAACCTTAGTTAGACCTCACTTGGAATAGAGTGTTCAATTCTGGTCGCCACACTACCAGAAGGATGTGGAGGCTTTGGAGAGGGCACAGAAAAGATTTACCTGGATGTTGCCTGGTATGGAGGGCATTAGCTATGAGGAGAGGTTGGAGAAACTTGGTTTGTTCTCACTGGAGCGACGGAGGTTGAGGGGAAACCTGTGGGGGTGGGGCAGTGAGGGGGGGGCAGTGAGGGGGGCAGTGAGAAGAACAAAGAACAGTACAGCACAGGAAACAGGCCCTTCGGCCCTCCAAGCCTGTGCCGCTCCTTGGTCCAACTAGACCAATCGTTTGTATCCCTCCATTCCCAGGCTGCTCATGTGACTATCCAGGTAAGTCTTAAACGATGTCAGCGTGCCTGCCTCCACCACCCTACTTGGCAGCGCATTCCAGGCCCCCACCACCCTCTGTGTAAAAAACGTCCCTCTGATATCTGAGTTATACTTCGCCCCTCTCAGCTTGAGCTCGTGATCGTCACCTCCGACCTGGGAAAAAGCTTCCTACTGTTCACCCTATCTATACCCTTCATAATCTTGTACACCTCTATTAGATCTCCCCTCATTCTCCGTCTTTCCAGGGAGAACAACCCCAGTTTACCCAATCTCTCCTCATAGCTAAGACCCTCCATACCAGGCAACATCCTGGTAAACCTTCTCTGCACTCTCTCTAACGCCTCCACGTCCTTCTGGTAGTGCGGCGACCAGAACTGGACGCAGTACTCCAAATGTGGCCTAACCAGCGTTCTATACAGCTGCATCATCAGACTCCAGCTTTTATACTCTATACCCCGTCCTATAAAGGCAAGCATACCATATGCCTTCTTCACCACCTTCTCCACCTGTGTTGCCACCTTCAAGGATTTGTGGACTTGCACACCTAGGTCCCTCTGTGTTTCTATACTCCTGATGACTCTGCCATTTATTGTATAACTCCTCCCTACATTATTTCTTCCAAAATGCATCACTTCGCATTTATCCAGATTAAACTCCATCTGCCACCTCTCCGCCCAATTTTCCAGCCTATCTATATCCTGCTGTATTGCCCGACAATGCTCTTCGCTATCCGCAAGTCCAGCCATCTTCGTGTCATCCGCAAACTTGCTGATTACACCAGTTACACCTTCTTCCAAATCATTTATATATATCACAAATAGCAGAGGTCCCAGTACAGAGCCCTGCGGAACCCCCCCTGAGGGGGGGCAGTGAGGGGGGACAGTGAGGGGGGGCAGTGAGGGGGGGGCAGTGAGGGGGGGGCAGTGAGGGGGGCAGTGAGGGGGGGGCAGTGAGGGGGGACAGTGAGGGGGGGCGGTGAGGGAGGCGGTGAGGGGGGACGGTGAGGGGGGGCGGTGAGGAGGGACAGTGAGGGGGCGCAGTGAGGGAGGTCAGTAAGTGGGGTGCAGTGAGGGGGAGGCAGTGAGGGGGGATCAGTGAGGGGGGGCAGTGAGGGGGGGCAGTGAGGGGGGCAGCGAGGGGCGCAGTGAGGGGGGCAGTGAGGGGGGGCAGTGAGGGGGGACCAGTGAGGATGGGCAGTGAGGGGGGACAGTGACGGGGGGCAGTGAGGGGACGCAGTGAGGAGGGGGCAGTGAGGGGAGGGCAGTGAGGGGGGGACAGTGAGGGGGGCAGTGAGGTGAGGCAGTGAGGGGGAAGTGAGGGGGGGCAGTGGGGGAGGGCAGTGAGGGGGGCAGAGGGGGGGGCAGTGAGGGGGAACAATGAGGGGGGGCAGTGAGGGGGGGACAGTGAGGTGGGCAGTGAGGGGGGGACAATGAGGGGGGGGGCAGTGAGGGGGGCAGTGAGGGGGAGGCAGTGAGGTGAGGCAGTGAGGGGGCCAGTGAGGGGGGGGCAGTGGGGGAGGGCAGTGAGGGGGGCAGAGAGGGTGGCAGAGGGGGGGCAGTGAGGGGGGAAGAGAAGGGGGCAGTGAGGGGGGGCAGTGAGGGGGGACAGAGTGGAGGGGCAGCGAGGATGGGCAGTGAGGGGGGGCAGTGAGGGGGGCAGTGAGGGGTGCAGTGAGGGGAGACAGTGAGGGGGGGCAGTGAGGGGTGGCAGTGAGTGGGGGCAGTGAGGGGGGGCAGTGAGGGGTGGCAGTGAGTGGGGGCAGTGAGGGGGGGCAGTGAGGGGGGCAGTGAGGGGAAGTAGTGAGGCGGGGCAATGAGGGGGAGGCAGTGAGGGGTGGCAGTGAGTGGGGGCAGTGAGGGGAAGCAGTGAGGCGGGGCAATGAGGGGGAAGCAGTGAGGCGGGGCAATGAGGGGGAGGCAGTGAGGGGGGGCAGTGAGGGGGGGGCAGTGAGGGGGGGGCAGTGAGGGGGGGCAGTGAGGGGGCAGTGATAGGGGACAGTGAGGGGGGGCAGTGCGGGGGGTAGTGAGGGGGGACAGTGAGGGGGGACAGAGTGGAGGGGCAGTGAGGGGGGGCAATGAGGATGGGCAGTGAGGGGGGGGCAGTGAGGGGTGTAGTGAGGGGAGACAGTGAGGGGGGCAATGAGGGGGAGGCAGTGAGGGGGGGCAGTGAGTGGAGGCAGTGAGGGGGGGCAGTGAGGGGGAGGCAGTGAGGGGGTTGTCCCTGTACATACTCCCCTGTATCCGTGTGCCCTTTATATCTGAGTGAGAGATTCACCCTTTCCACCAGCAATGCAGGTCACAGCTTCAGGATAAGGAGAAATTTCCCTGGTCAAATGATGCTGAATCTGTGCAATTCTCTGCCTCAGAGCGCTGTGGATGTTCAGCTGCTGAGTTTAAAGCCAGTAATGATGAGATTGAATGGTGGAGCAGGCTCCAGAGAGCAGGAAGGCTGCTCCACTTCCCATTTGTCAGGATCTTCTGTAATCGCAGGGGTCCAACTCCTTTCTCATTCACTCCCATTGTGGTGTGAGGCTTCAGCATGTGTAAAATTTAAGGTGATAGACTCAGGAATGGGAGGCGAATTGAGGGATAGAAACCGTGTATCGGTGCAGGCTGGTGGGCCAAAGGGCCTGTTCCTGTGCTGTATTGTTCTTCGATTGGAATATCCCGAGGGTAAGGGGTTTGGATGGGGAGGAGTTCGTTAGGTGTGTTCAGTAGGGTTTCCTGACACAGCATGTGGACAAGCCTACAAGAGGAGAGGCTGTACTCGACCTGGTACTGGCTAATGAGCCTGGACAGGTGTCGGATCTCTCAGTGGGGGAGCATCTTGGGGATAGTGATCATAACTCTATCTCCTTTACGCTAGCATTGGAAAGAGATAGGATCAGGCATGCTAGGAAAGTGTTTATCTGGAGTAAGGGGAAATATGAAGCCATCAGGCAGGAGATTAGAGGCGTAAATTGGAAGGAGGTATTCTCGAGGAAAAGTACCGAAGTAAGGTGGCACATTTTCAAGGAATGTTTGTCTGGAGTTCTGCATGACAACGTTCCGATGAGACAGGGAGGTTTTGGTAGGTTACGGGAACCGTGGTGCACGAAAGCTGCGCTGAACCTAGTCAAAAAGAAAAGGAAAGCGTACAAAAGGTTCAGAGAGCTCGGCAATGAATTAGGGATCTGGATGAGTATATGGCTTGTAGGAAGGGACTTAGAAAGAAATTAGGAGAGCCAGAAGGGGTCACGAGAAGGTCCTGGCAGGTAAGATTAAGGAGAACCCTAAGGCGTTCTATAAATATGTGAAGAGTGAAAGGATGAGATGTGAAGGAATAGGACCTATAAAATGTGAAGGTGAGAAAGTCTGTACAGAACCGGAAGAAATAGCAGAGGTGCTTAATGAATACTTTACCTCGGTATTCACGGTGGAAAAAGACCTGGGTGGTTGTACTACAGGATTGAGGCGGACTGAAAAGATTGAGTATGTGGACATTAAGAGGATGTGTTGGAAATTTTGAATAGCATCAAGATAGATAAGTCGCCGGGACCGGATGGGATGTACCCCAGGTTACTGTGGGAGGCGAGGGAAGAGATTGCAGAGCCTCTGGCGATGATCTTTGCGTCGTCGATGGAGACGGGAGAGGTTCTGGAGGATTGCGGATGTCGTTCCTATATTCAAGAAAGGGAATAGGGATAGCCCAGGAAATTACCGACCGGTGAGTCTAACCTCAGTGGTTGGTAAGTTCATGGAGAAGATCCTGAGGGACAGGATTTATAAACATTTAGAGAAGTTTAGTATGCTCAAAAGTAGCCAGCACGGCTTTGTCAAAGGCAAATCGTGCCTTACGAGCCTGGTGGAGTTCTTTGAAAATGTGACTAAACACATTGACGAAGGGAAAGCGGTAGATGTGGTTTACATGGACTTCAGCAAGGCATTCGATAAGGTCCCCCATGCAAGACTTCTCGAGAAAGTGAGAGGGCATGGGATCCAAGGGGCTGTTGCCTTGTGGATCCAGAACTGGCTTGCCTGCAGAAGGCAGAGAGTGGTTGTAGATGGGTCTTTTTCTGAATGGAGGTCGGTCACCAGTGGATCTGTTCTGGGACCCTTGCTGTTTGTCATTTTCATAAATGGCCTGGATGAGGAAGTGGAGGGATGGGTTGGTAAGTTTGCCGACGACACGAAGGTTGGTGGTGTTGTGGATAGGTTGGAGGGATGTCAGAAGCTGCAGCGTGACATAGATAGGATGCAAGACTGGGCGGAGAAGTGGCAGATGGACTTCAACCCGGATAAATGTGTAGTGGTCCATTTTGGCAGGTCAAATGGGATGAAGGAGTATAATATCAAGGGTAAGACTCGTAGCAGTGTAGAGGATCAGAAGGACCTTGGGGACCGAGTCCATAGGACTCTTAAATCGGCCTCGCAGGTAGAGGAGGTGGTTAAGAAGGCGTATGGTGTGCTGGCCTTCATCAATCGAGGGATTGAGTTTAGGAGTTGGGAGATAATGATGCAGCTTTATAAGACCCTCGTCAGACCCCACTTGGAGTAATGTGCTCAGTTCTGGTCGCCTCATTACAGGAAGGATGTGGAAAAGATTGAAAGGGTGCAGAGGCGATTTACAAGGATGTTGCCTGGATTGGTTGGCATGCCATATGAGGGTAGGTTGAGGGAGCTCGGTCTTTTCTCCTTGGAGAGACGAAGGATGAGAGGTGACCTGATAGAGGTGTACAAGATGTTGAGAGGTATAGATCGGGTGGATTCTCGGAGGCTTTTTCCCAGGGCTGAAATGGCTGCTACGAGAGGATACGCGTTTAAGGTGCTGGGGAGTAGGTACAGAGGAGATGTCAGGGGTAAGTTTTTCACTCAGAGGGTGGTGGGTGAGTGGAATCGGCTGCCGTCAGTGGTGGTGGAGGCAAACTCGATAGGGTCTTTTAAGAGACTTCTGGATGAGTACATGGGACTTAATAGGATTGAGGGTTACAGGTAAGCCTATATATAAGCCTCGGTAGGTAGGGACATGACCGGCACAACTTGTGGGCCGAAGGGCCTGTTTGTGCTGTATTGTTTCTACGTCCTATGTTCTGGGAGAATGCTTCGTGTTTCGGGGCAGTTCAGTGACGTGTAATGTCTGCTTCTTTCCTCAGCTGGTATGGTACGCACTGTTCACACAACACCAGCTCTGCTTCTCCTTCATGCTGTGTAGCAGCATCATGCGAACAAGCCAGGCTGACAAAGATGAACTCAACATAATGGGATTCCTCCCTGAGGCTGAGTGGCAGACCTTCCTGAACATTAACATACTGGCAAATGTAGGAGACGGCAAGGAGCCCCTGGAGAAGCAGGGTATGCATTATTTCTGAAATAAGACATTTAACAAGGCTGTAGAATTTAGGCTTCATCCCCCATTCTCTGAGGATGCAGGATCACAGTTAGAATCAATCATTTGTACTTTGTCTCTCTGGTGATAGTTAACACTGAAATTCAAGCCCCAATAACAGTTAGGAAAGTGTAAGTGTAGAGAACCACATTATTCTTATTTAAGGAGGTTTTAACTGTTTATTCTGCAGGTTCCAAATTTGACACTTGGTTGGAACAGAGTCCAAATGTTCAGTGGATGACAGAAGTTATGTGGAAGCGGTGTCTGTACATCAACACTCATATCAAGTCCTTCGCGTTGCTCTGCAAATCGATGAACACATACCCCATCCAGTGGGAAGCCTTCCTGAAGGCAGAGGATCTTTATAATTTCCTGAAAAGGCCTTTCTATCTGCTGGGGATGGAGTCAAGACCAGGTACAATGTAAAGCTACCAGATGATCCTGTCTTGAGCTCTGTATTAGCCTCCCCTTCAACACTGCGATCATTCATTCCAATTTCTCCTCATCAAGATTCTCCATTGATGAGACTGGGTTATGATCTGAACTCTGCTGCTGACATATCTACAGCAGAATTTATCTGCTAACCGCCAATGGGTTCACAGATGGGAGGGTCAGGATTTTCTGGGGGTCTTCCTGCCATCCTCTAGCCTGCCCCCGCTGGTGTCAGTGGAGCCAAGGTTATCCACATTCTGGCCAAAGTGGGTATGGGGGGAGCCCAGGTTAGCTCCCCTCTCCCTCCTCCTTCCCTCCCTCCATCCTCCGATCTGGGCTGCAGGGTGCCCAGATTGGGGATGGAGAGAGGGGGGAGAAGAGTGAGGGAACTTTGGTTGTTCGGGAAGCCCAAATCAGAGATAGCGATGTGGAAGCCGGGCAGGTCATGGAGAGGGTGCAAAAGGAGGGAAAGAGGGATGGGTGACATAGTGGCACAGTGGGCTAGCACTGCTGCCTCACAGCACCAAGGATCCAGGATCAATACCAGCCTCAGGTCACTGTCTGTGTGGAGTTTACATGTTCTCCCTGTGTCTGTGTGGGCTTCCTCCTGGTGCTCCGGTTTCCTCCTACAGTCCAAAGATGTGAAGGTTAGGTGGATTGGCCGTGCTAAATTACCCCTTAGTGTCATGGTTGTGGGGGTTGGTGGGGAGGATCCATGGGGTTGTGGGGTTAAGGTCTGGGTGGGATGCTCTGTTCGAGAGGCGGTGCAGATTTGGCCACAGAAGACAGAGGGTAGCAGTAGGGGGGTGCTTTTCTGAATGGAAGGCTGTGACTAGTGGTGTTCCACAGGGATCAGTTCTGGAACCTTTGTTGTTCGTAGTATATATAAATGATTTGGAGGAAAATGTAGCTGGTCTGATTAGTAAGTTTGCAGACGACACAAAAATTGGTGGAGTTGCAGATAGTGAAGAGGATTGTCAGAGGATACAGCAAGATATAACCAATTGGAGACTTGGGTGGAGAAATGGCAGGTGGAGTTTAGTCCGGACAAGTGTGAGATAATACATTTTGGAAGTTCCAATGCATGTAGGAATTATACAGTAAATGGTAGAACCCTTAGGAGTATTGACAGGCAGAGAGATCTGGGCGTATATGTCCATCAATCACTGAAAGTGGCAACACAGTGGATAAGGTAGTCAAGAAGGCATACGGCATGCTTGCCTGCATCTGTCGGGGCATTGAGTATAAAACTTGGCAGGTCATGCTGCAACTGTACAGAAACATAGTTGGGCCTCATTTAGAATATTGTGTCCAGTTCTGGTCGCCACACTACCAGAAGGATGTGGATGCTTTGGAGAGGGTACAGAAGAGGTTTACCAGAATGTTGCCTGGTCTGGAGGGTATTAGCTATGAGGTTGGATAAACTCGGTTTGTTCTCACTGGAACAATGAAGGTTGAGGGGTGACCTGATAGAGGTTTACAAGACAATGAGTGGCATGGACAGAGTGGATAGTCAGATGCTCTTTCCTCGGGTAGAAAAGTCAAGTATGAGGGGACACAGGTTTAAGGTATGTGGGAAAAAGTTTAGAGGAGATGTGCGAGGTAAGTTTTTTTACACAGAGGGTGGTGAATGTCTGGGACACGCTGCCCGGGCAAGTGTTGGGAGCAGGTACGAGAGCGGAATTTAAGGGGCAACTAGACGAATACATGAATAGGATGGGAATGGAAGGATACGGACTCCATAAGAGCCTACAGTTTTAGTTTAGACAGGCATCATGATCAGCGCAGGCTTGGAGGGCCAAAGGGCCTCTTCCTGTGCTGCAGTGTTCTTTGTTCTTTGTTCTTATCAGGCCGAATGGCCTGGTTCTGCTCTGTGGGGATTCTATTATTCTCACTGGCCCAGTTTCCAGGTTTGCCCACCACTCAATGTCTTCCTGCAGGAAATTGGAATGAGTGCTGGTATATGGTGTGTGCGCTGGTATATGGAATGTGCGGTACATGGAGCGTGTGCGGTACATGGAGTGTGTGCGGTATATGGAGTGTGTGCAGTATATGGAGTGTGTGCGGTATATGGCGTGTATGTATATGGAGTGTGTGCGGTATATGGAGTGTGCGGTATATGTAGCATGTGCTGGTATTTGTTCTGTGTGCTGGTATATGGAGTGTGTGCGGGATATGGATTGTGCAGTATATGGAGCATGTGCTGGTATATAGTGTGTGAGGTATATGGAGTGTGTGTAGTGTATGGTGTGTGTGCTGGTATGTGGAGATGTGCTGGTGTATTGATTGCACACAGTAAATGGAGTGTGTGCTGGTACATGGATTGTGTGCTGGTATATGGAATGTGTGCAGTATATGGTGATGGTGCTGGTCTATGGAGTGTGTGCTGGTACATGGTGATGGTGCTAGTATATGGTGTGTGTGCTAGTATACGGACTGTGTTTTGGTATATGGTGATGGTGCTGGTATATGGTGTGTGCTGGAATACGGACTGTGTGCTGGTATACGGACTGTGTGCTGGTATACGGACTGTGTGCTGGTATATGGTTTGTGTGCTGGTATATGGTGATAAGAACATAAGAACTAGGAGCAGGAGTAGGCCATCTGGCCCCTCGAGCCTGCTCTGCCATTCAGTAAGATCATGGCTGATCTTTTTGTGGACTCAGCTCCACTTACCCGCCCGCTCACCATAACCCTTAATTCCTTTACTGTTCAAAAATGTATCCATCCTTGCCTTAAAAACATTCAATGAGGTAGCCTCAACTGCTTCACTGGGCAGGGAATTCCACAGATTCACAACCCTTTGTGTGAAGAAGTTCCTCCTCAACTCAGTCCTAAATCTGCTTCCCCTTATTTTGAGGCTATGCCCCCTAGTTCTAGTTTCACCCGCCAGTGGAAACAACTTCCCTGCTTCTATCTTATCTATTCCCTTCATAATCTTATATGTTTCTATAAGATCTCCCCTCATTCTTCTGAATTCCAATGAGTATAGCCTCAGTCTACACAGTCTCTCCTCATAAGCCAACCCTCTCAACTCCGGAATCAACCTAGTGAATCTCCTCTGCACCCCCTCCAGTGCCAGTATATCCTTTCTCAAGTAAGGAGACCAAAACTGTACACAGTACTCCAGGTGTGGCCTCACCAGCACCTTATACAGCTGCAACATAACCTCGCTCTTTTTAAACTCCATCCCTCTAGCAATGAAGGACAAAATTCCATTTGCTTCTTAATTGTTCGGTTGGAGCGGCAAGTGGATGCACTGCGGAGCGTACACGATGTGGAGATGCCGGCGTTGGACTGGGGTGAACACAGTAAGAAGTCTCACAACACCAGGTTAAAGTCCAACAGGTTTATTTGGTAGCAAATACCATAAGCCTTCGGAGCACTGCTCCTTCGTCAGATGGAGTGGAAATCTGCTCTCAAACAGTGCACAGAGACACAGAAATCAAGTTACAGAATACTAATTAGAATGCGAATCTCTACAACCAGCCAGGTCTTAAAGGTACAGACGATGTGGGTGGAGGGAGCATTCAACACAGGTTAAAGAGATGAGTATTGTCTCCAGACAGAACAGCTAGTGAAATTCTGCAAGACCAGGGGGAAAGCTGTGGGGGTTACTGATAATGTGACATAAATCCAACATCCCGGTTTAGGTCGTCCTCATGTGTGCGGAACTTGGCTATCAGTTTCTGCTCAGCAACTCTGCGCTGTCGTGTGTCGTGAAGGCCGCCTTGGAGAACGCTTAAACCGGGATGTTGGATTTATGTCACATTATCAGTAACCCCCACAGCTTTCCCCCTGGTCTTGCAGAATCTCACTCGCTGTTCTGTCTGGAGACAATACACATCTCTTTAACCTGTGTTGAATGCTCCCTCCACCCACATTGTCTGTACCTTTAAGACCTGGCTGGCTGTAGAGATTCGCATTCTAATTAGTATTCTGTAACTTGATTTCTGTGTCTGTGCACTGTCTGAGAACAGATATCCACTCCATCTGATGAAGGAGCAGTGCTCCGAAAGCTTATGGTATTTGCTACCAAATAAACCTGTTGGACTTTAACCTGGTGTTGTGAGACTTCTTACTGAGCATACAGGAGGCAGAGAGTGTGATAGACACTAGTTACAGGGTGGTTGTCACACCACAGGTTCAGTCAGGTAGATGGGTGACCGCCAGGAGAGGCAGGCAGGTAGTGCAGGAGTCTCCTGTGGCTATTCCCCTTTCCAACAGGTATACCATTTTGGATGCTATTGAGGGGGATAACCTGTCAGGGGGGGGATACCAGCAGCAGCCGAGCCTCCTGTGACACCACAGCTGGTTCTGCTGTGGGACAGGGTCGGGCAAAGAGCAAGCGAGCAGTAGTAATAGGGGACTCGCTAGTTAGAGGCACAGACAGGCGTTTCTGTGGCCGCAATCGAGACTCCAGGATGGTGTGTTGCCTCGCTGGTGTCAGGGTCAAGGACATCTCTGAGCGATTGCAGGACATTCTTAAGGGGGAGGGTGAGCAGCCAGAGGTCGTTGTACATATTGGTACCAACGACATAGGTAGGAAAAGGGATGAGGTCCTGAAATGTGAATATAGAGAGTTAGGCAGAAGGCTAAAGTGCAGGACCTCGAAGGTAGTAATTTCAGGACTACTACCGGTGCCACGTGCTAGTGAGAGTATGAACAGGAGGATTAGGCAGATGAATGCCTGGCTTGAGAGCTGGGGCAGGGATTTAGTTTTTGGATCATTGGGATCTTTTCTGGGGAAGGGGTGACCTGTTCAAGAGGGACAGGTTACACCTGAACTGGACGGGGACTAACATCCTGGCGGGGAGATTTGCGAGAGCCACTCGGGAAGGTTTAAACTAGTTTGTCAGGGGGGTGGGATCCAAAGCAGTAGGGAGACAGAAGAGAAGTTTGAAGACAGCACAGAAGTTAAAGAGAGCACATTAATTAGTAAAGGCAGTGTCAGTAATCCTAGTACCAGACAGATCAGGCAAAAGCAAGACAGAGCAAGGGAAGTCCAGATTAAACTGCATTTATTTCAATGCAAGAGGCCTGACGGGCAAGGCAGATGAACTCAGGGCATGGATGGGTACATGGGACTGAGATATTATAGCAATTACTGAAACATGGCTAAGGGAGGGACAGCTCAATGTTCCAGGGTACACATGCTATAGGAAAGATAGAACAGGAGGTAAGAGAGGAGGGGGAGTTGCACTTTTGATTAGGGAAAACATCACGGCCGTACTGAGAGGGGATATATCCGAGGGTTTGGCCACTGAGTCTATATGGGTAGAACTGAGAAATAAGAAGGGGGAAATCACTTTGATAGGGTTGTACGACAGGCCCCCAAATAGTCAGCGGGAAATTGAGGGGCAAATATGTAAGGAGATTACAGATAGCTCCAAGAAAAATAGGGTGGTAATAGACGGAGATTTTAATTTTCCCAACATTGACTGGGACAGCCATAGTATTAGAGGGTTGGATGGAGAGAAATTTGTTGAGTGTATTCAGGAGGAATTTCTCATTCAGTGTGTGGATGGCCCAACTAGAGAGGGGGCAAAACTTGACCTCCTCTTGGGAAATAAGGAAGGGCGGGTGTCAGAAGTGTTAGTGAGGGATCACTTTGGGACCAGTGACCATAATTCTATTAGTTTTAAGATAGCTGTGGAGAATGATAGGTCTGGCCCAAAAGTTCAAATTCTAAATTGGGGCAAGGCCAATTTTGATGGTATCAGGCAGGAACTTTCAAAAGTTAATTGGGGGAGTCTGTGGGAAGGCAAAGGGATGTCTGGTAAGTGGCATGCTTTCAAAAGTGTGTTAACCAGGGTTCAGGGTAAACACATTCCTCTTGGAGTGAAGGGCAAGGCTGGCAGAAGTAGTGAACCCTGGATGACTCGGGATATTGAGGCCCTGGTCAAGAAGAAGAAGGAGGCACATGACATGCATAGGCAGCTGGGATCAAGTGAATCCCTTGAAGAGTATAGGGGGTGTAGGAGTAGAGTTAAGAGAGAAATCAGGAGGGCAAAAAGGGGACGCGAACTTGTATTGGCAGATCAGGCAAAGGAGAATCCAAAGAGCTTCTACAAATACATAAAGGGCAAAAGAGTAACAAGGGAGAGAGTACGGCCTCTTAAGGATCAACAAGGTCATCTATGTGCGGATCCACAAGAGATGGGTGAGATCCTAAATGAATATTTCTCATCAGTATTTACTGTTGAGAAAAGCATGGATGATAGGGAACTTGGAGAAATAAATAGTGATGTCTTGTGGAGTGTACATATTACAGAGAAGGAGGTGCTGGAAGTCTTAAAGCGCATCAAGGTAGATAAATCTGCGGGACCTGATGAAGTATATCCAGGACGTTGTGGGAGGCCAGGGAGGAAATTGCGGGTCCCCTAGCCGACATATTTGAATCATCGATAGTCACGGGTGAGGTGCCTGAAGATTGGAGAGTGGCAAATGTTGTGCCTTTGTTTAAAAAGGGCTGCAGGGAAAAGCCTGGGAACTACAGGCCGGTGAGCCTCACATCTGTGGTGGGTAAATTGTTGGAAGGTATTTTGAGAGACAGGATCTACAGGCATTTAGAGACGCAAGGACTGATTAGGGACAGTCAGCATGGCTTTGTGAGTGGAAAATCATGTCTCACAAATTTAATTGAGTTTTTTGAAGGAGCTTCAAGAAGGTAGATGAGGGCAGTACAGTTGATGTTGTCTACATGGACTTCAGCAAGGCCTTTGACAAGGTACCGCATGGTAGGTTGTTGCATAAAGTTAAATCTCACGGAATCCAGGGTGAGGTATCTAAATGGATACAAAATTGGCTTCTTGACAGAAGCCAGAGGGTGGTTGTAGAGAGTTGTTTTTCAAACTGGAGGCCTGTGACCAGCGGTGTGCCTCAGGGATCAGTGCTGGGCCCACTGTTATTTGTCATATTAATGATTTGGATGAGAATATAGGAGGCATGGTTAGTAAGTTTGCAGATGACACCAAGATTGGTGGCATAGTGAAAAGTGAAGAAAGTTATCTCCAATTGCAACAGGATCTTGATCAATTGGGCCAGTGGGCTGACGAATGGCAGATGGAGTTTAATTTAGATAAATGCGAGGTGATGCATTTTGGTAGATTGAACCAGGGCAGGACTTACTCAGTTAATGGTAGGGCATTGGGGAGAGTTACAGAACAAAGAGATCAAGGGGTACATGTTCATAGCTCCTTGGAAGTGGAGTCACAGGTGGACAGAGTGGTGAAGAAGGCATTCGGCATGCTTGGTTTCATTGGTCAGAATATTGAATACAGGAGTTGGAATTGTTGTACCTGTTAATTCTCAGATACTTTCGACCAGTTTGCTTACTACAAGGTTTTACCCCGGTGCCCTTATTTGCAAGATGGACAAAGGACAAACACAAGTAAAGGTTCAACAAGTTTATTAATAATAACACTATTAACCCTTAAATTACCCACATAAAACAAGAGGATACCCCAGATTCAAGTACACTACCCGCAAGATGGTTTGGTTAAACTGCAGGCTCGATTCTCTGAGTCCCTCTGGTCCGTCGTCACAAAGGTGAGTCTCGATGGCAGCTTCTTCCTTCCTTCCTTCTCTGGTCAGTCTTCCGAATGGTCAAGGTCGTCTCCCTCGTCAAGTCTTGGCTGCTGGTGTGTCTGAAAATGTGTCCCTTTATCCCCCTGCCTACTTGCCTTTCCAGAAACTTCTCTGGCTTTCAGTCAATGAGGTCCCAGGAGGGGGTTCCAATACCCAGTGGGTTTCTTGATGTCTGCCTGACAGGACACCAGGGTCCGCCCCCAGGTGTCCATCTCCGTGCTGTTGCTTACATGTAACTGCAGGAACTTTCGGTGACAGAAAGTCTGGCCCGATCTGGGCTTCTCACAATAGGCCGGTGCATTTCAATGGGGTGCAATGATCTCCTGCTAAGTATCAGTCGAGTGTAACGACCTTTGATGGGTGGTTAATGGATCAGGCGCAGACATGTTTGTGTATTGTACAATTGGCCTGCCCGAGGTTTGACTGGGTTTGATTTTAATATGCCCAATTCTTTAATTTAGGATATCCAATTTTTATCAGCCTTAAAACTAGGCCCTGTTTATATTACCACAGAATGTCTTGTTAAAATTGTATAAGACATTGGTAAGGCCACACTTGGAATACTGTGTGCAATTCTGGTCATCCTATTTCAGAAAATATATTATTAAACTGGAAAGAGTGCAGAAAAGATTTACTAGGATGCTACCGGGACTTGATGGATTGAGTTATAAGGAGAGGCTGGATAGACTGGGACTTTTTTCTCTGGAGCGTAGGAGGCTGAGGGGTGACCTTATAGAGGTCTATAAAATAATGAGGGGCATAGATAAGGTAGATAGTCAATATCTTTTCCCAAAGGTAGGGGAGTCTAAAACTAGAGGGCATAGGTTTAAGGTGAGAGGGGAGAGATACAAAAGTGTCCAGAGGGGCAATTTTTTCAGAGAGTGGTGAGTGTCTGGAACAAGCTGCCAGAGGTAGTAGTAGAAAAGGGTACAATTTTATATTTTAAAAAGCATTTAGATAGTTACATGGGTAAGATGGGTATAGAGGGATATGGGCCAAATGCGGGCAATTGGGATTAGCCGAGGGGTTTTGAAA
Source organism: Mustelus asterias (assembly GCF_964213995.1). Classification (NCBI taxonomy): domain Eukaryota; kingdom Metazoa; phylum Chordata; class Chondrichthyes; order Carcharhiniformes; family Triakidae; genus Mustelus; species Mustelus asterias. Next base: position 2,032,752 of record NC_135805.1, on the reverse strand, counting down.
AAAAAAAGGGACGCCATGGACAAGTTGGGCCGATGGGCCTGTTTCCATGCTGTAAACCTCTATGACTCTATTAATTACCTGCTGCACCTGCAAACCAACTCCTTGAGATTCCTGCACAAAGACACCCAGGTCCCTCTGCACAGCAGCATGCTGCAATTCTTTACCATTTAAATAATAGTCCATTTTGCTGTTATTCCTACCAAAATAGATGACCTCACATTAACCAACATTGTACTCCATCTGCCAGACTCACTTAGACTATCTATTTCCCTTTGCAGACTTTCAGCGTCCTCTGCACACTTTGTTCTGCCACTCATTTTAGTGTCATCTGTGAATTTTGACACACTACACTTGGTCCCCAACTCCAAATCATCTATGTAAATCGTAAACAATTGCGGTCCCAACACTGGTCCCTGAGGCACACCACTAGTCACTGATCGCCAACCAGAAAAACACCCATTTACCCCCACTCTTTGCTTTCTGTTAGTTAACCAATCCTCTATCCATGCTAATACATTACCCGTAACACCGTGCACCTTTATCTGATGCAGCAGTCTTTGGTGCGGCACCTTGTCAAACGCCTTCTGGAAATCCAGATACACCACATCCACAGGTTCCCCATTGTCCACTGCACATGTAATGTTCCCAAAAATTCCACCAAATTAGTCAAACATGACCTGCCCTTCATGAACCCATGCTGCGTCTTATCAATGGGACAATTTATATCCAGATGTCTCGCTATTTCTGCCTTGATGATAGACTCAAGCATTTTCCCTACTACAGATGTTAAGCTAACCGGCCTATAGTTACCTGCCTTTTGTCTCCCTCCTTTTTTAAACAGTGGCATCACATTTGCTGTTTTCCAATCTGCAGGAACCACCCCAGAGTCCAGCGAATTTTGGTAAATTACCACTAGTGCATTTGCAATTTCTCCCGCCATCTCTTTTAGTACCCTGGGATGCATTCCATCAGGACCAGGAGACTTGCCTACCTTTAGCCCCATTAACTTGCCCAACACTATCTCTTTCGTGATAATGATAAGTTTCTAGGTCCTCACCTGCCATAGCCTTCCTGTCATCAATTTTTGGCATGTTATTTGTGTCTTCCACTGTGAAGACCGACACAAAATACCTGTTCAATGCCTCAGCCATTTTCTCATTTCCAGTTATTACATCCCCTTTCTCATCCTCATCCTGATGGTGCTGGTATATGGTGTGTGTGCTGGAATATGGAGTATGTGCAGTTTATGGAATGTGTGCGGTATATGGAGAGTGTGCTGGTATATGGAGAGTGTGCTGGTATATGGTGTGTACCAGCACCATCTTGTCTCATCACTGGACACAGGTGAGGTCCCAGAGGATTGGAGGATAGCTAATGTGGTCCCGTTATTTAAGAAGGGTAGGAAGGATAACCCGGGTAATTATAGGCCGGTGAGCTTGACGTCCGTGGTAGGGAAGTTGTTGGAGAGGATTCTTAGAGATAGGATGTATGCGCATTTAGAAAGGAATAAGCTCATTAACGATAGCATGGTTTTGTGAGAGGGAGGTCATGCCTCACTAACCTGGTGGAGCTTTTTGAAGAAGTGACTAGAATGGTTGACAAGGGAAGGGCCGTGGATGTCGTCTATGTGGACTTTAGTAAAGCGTTTGACAAAGTCCCTCATGGTAGGCTGGTGCAAAAGGTTGGATCTCATGGGATAAAGGGGGAGGTGGCTAGATGGGTGGAAAACTGGCTTGGTCACAGAAGACAGAGGGTGGTAGTGGAAGGGTCTTTTTCCGGCTGGATGCCTGTGACTAGTGGTGTTCCGCAGGGCTCTGTATTGGGACCTCTGCTGTTTGTGATTTATATAAACGATCTGGAAGAAGGTGTAACTGGGGTGATCAGTAAGTTTGCGGACGACACGAAAATGGCTGGACTTGCAGATAGGAGGAACATTGTCAGAGGCTACAGAAGGATATAAATAGGCTGGAAATTTGGGCAAAGAAATGGCAGATGGAGTTCAATCCAGATAAATGCGAAGTGATGCATTTTGGTAGAACTAACGTAGGGGGGAGCTATACGATAAATGGCAGAACCATAAAGGGTGTAGATACGCAGAGGGACCTGGGTGTGCAAGTCCACAGATCCTTGAAGGTGACGTCACAGGTGGAGAAGGTAGTGAATAAGGCATATGGCATGCTTGCCTTTATAGGACGGGGCATAGAGTATAAAAGTTGGGGTCTGATGTTGCGGTTGTATAGAACGTTGGTTCGGCCGCATTTGGAATACTGCATCCAGTTCTGGTCGCCACACTACCAGAAGGACGTGGAGGCTTTGGAGAGAGTGCAGAGGAGGTTTACCAGAATGTTGCCTGGTATGGAAGGGCTTAGTTATGAGGAGAGATTGGGTAAACTGGGGTTGTTCTCACTGGAAAGATGGAGGATGAGGGGTGACCTAATAGAGGTGTATAAAATTATGAAAGGCATAGATAGGGTGAACGGTGGGAAGCTTTTTCCCAGGTTGGTGGTGACGTTCACGAGGGGTCATAGGTTCAAGGTGAAGGTGGGGGAGGTTTAACACAGATATCAGAAGGACATATTTTACACAGAGGGTGGTGGGAGCCTGGAATGCGCTGCCAGGCAAGGTGGTGGAGGCGGACACACTGGGAATGTTTAAGACTTATCTAGGTAGCCACATGAACGGAGTGGGAATGGAGGGATACAAAAGAATGGTCTAGTTTGGACCAGGGAGCGGCGCGGGCTTGGAGGGCCGAAGGGCCTGTTCCTGTGCTGTATTGTTCTTTGTTCTTTGTTCTTTGTACACGGTGATGGTGCTGGTACACAGTAATGGTGCTGCTATATTGCGATGGTGCTGGTATATGGCGATGGTGCTGGTACACGGTGATGGTGCTGGCACACGGTGATGGTGCTGGTACACGGTGATGGTGCTGGTACACGGTGATGGTGCTGGTATATGGTGATGGTGCTGGCACACGGTGATGGTGCTGGCACACGGTGATGGTGCTGGCACACGGTGATGGTGCTGGTACACGGTGATGGTGCTGGTACACGGTGATGGTGCTGGTACACAGTAATGGTGCTGCTATATTGCGATGGTGCTGGTATATGGTGATGGTGCTGGTAAAGAGCGATGGTGCTGGTACACCGTGATGGTGCTCGTATATGGTGATGGTGCTGGTACACCGTGATGGTGCTGGTACACCGTGATGATGCTGGTGTATGGTGATGGTGCTGGTACACTGTTATGGTGCTGGTACACGGTGAGCGTGCTGGTACACGGTGATGGTGCTGGTACACGGTGATGGTGCTTGTACACGGTGATGGTGCTGGTACACGGTGATGGTGCTGGTACACAGTTATGGTGCTGGTACACGGTGAGCGTGCTGGTACACAGTTATGGTGCTGGTACACGGTGAGCGTGCTGGTACACGGTGATGGTGCTGGTACACGGTGAGCGTGCTGGTACACGGTGATGGTGCTGGTACACAATGATGGTGCTGGTATATGGTGATGGTGCTGGTACACGGTGATGGTGCTGGTACACGGCGATGGTGCTGGTACACGGCAATGGTGCTGGTACACGATGATTGTGCCAGTATGTGGTAATGGTGCTGGTAAAGAGCGATGGTGCTGGTACACAGTAATGGTGCTGGTATATGGTGATGGTGCTGGTATATGGTGATGGTGCTGGTACACGGCAATGGTGCTGGTATGCAGCAATGGTGCTGGGATAAGGTGATGGTGCTGGTACACGATGATGGTGCTGGTACATGCTGATGGTGCTGGTAAATGGTGCTGGTGCACGACAATGGTGCAGGTATATGGTGATGGTGCTGGTACACGGTGATGGTGCTGGTATATGGAGATGGTGCTGGTATATGGTGATGGTGCTGGTACACGGTGATAGAACATAGAACATAGAACATTACAGCACAGAACAGGCCCTTCGGCCCACGATGTTGTGCCGACCTTCATCTGAAACCAAGATCAAGCTATCCCACTCCCTACCATCCTGGTGTGCTCCATGTGCCTATCCAATAACCGCTTAAATGTTCCTAAAGTGTCTGACTCCACTATCACTGCAGGCAGTCCATTCCACACCCCAACCACTCTCTGCGTGAAGAACCTACCTCTGATATCCTTCCTATATCTCCCACCATGAACCCTATAGTTATGCCCCCTTGTAATAGCTCCATCCACCCGAGGATATAGTCTTTGAACGTTCACTCGATCTATCCCCTTCATCATTTTATAAACCTCTATTAAGTCTCCCCTCAATCTCCTCCGCTCCAGAGAGAATAGCCCCAGCTCCCTCAACCTTTCCTCATAAGACCGACACTCCAAACCAGGCAGCATCCTGGTAAATCTCCTCTGCACTCTTTCCAGCGCTTCCACATCCTTCTTATAGTGAGGTGACCAGAACTGCACGCAATATTCCAAATGCGGTCTCACCAAGGTCCTGTACAGTTGCAGCATAACCCCACGGCTCTTAAACTCCAACCCCCTGTTAATAAAAGCTAACACACTATATGCCTTCTTCACAGCTCTATCCACTTGAGTGGCAACCTTTAGAGATCTGTGGATATGGACCCCAAGATCTCTCTGTTCCTCCACAGTCTTCAGAACCCTACCTTTGACCCTGTAATCCACATTTAAATTAGTCCTACCAAAATGAATCACCTCACATTTATCAGGGTTAAACTCCTTTTGCCATTTTTCAGCCCAGCTTTGCATCCTATCTATGTCTCTTTGCAGCCTACAACAGCCCTCCACCTCATCCACTACTCCACCAATCTTGGTGTCATCAGCAAATTTACTGATCCACCCTTCAGCCCCCTCCTCTAAGTCATTAATAAAAATCACAAAGAGCAGAGGACCAAGCACCGATCCCTGCGGCACTCCGCTAGCAACCTGCCTCCAGTCCGAAAATTTTCCATCCACCACCACCCTCTGTCTTCGATCAGATAGCCAGTTACCTATCCAATCGGCCAACTTTCCCTCTATCCCACACCTCCTTACTTTCATCATAAGCCGACCATGGGGGACCTTATCAAACGCCTTACTAAAATCCATGTATATGACATCAACCGCCCTACCTTCATCAACACACCTAGTTACCTCCTCAAAAAATTCTATCAAATTTGTGAGGCACGATTTGCCCTTCACAAATCCGTGCTGACTATCCCGGATTAATCCGCATCTTTCTAAATGGTCGTAAATCCCATCCCTAAGGACCTTTTCCATCAATTTACCAACCACCGAAGTCAGACTAACCGGTCTATAATTACCAGGGTCATTTCTATTCCCTTTCTTAAACAGAGGAACAACATTCGCCACTCTCCAGTCCTCTGGCACCATCCCCGTGGACAGCGAGGACCCAAAGATCAAAGCCAAAGGCTCTGCAATCTCATCCCTCGCCTCCCAAAGAATCCTAGGATACATTTCATCAGGCCCAGGGGACTTATCGACCTTCAGTTTATTCAAAACTGCCAATACATCCTCCCTCCGAACATCTATTTCCTCCAGCCTATTAGCCTGTAACACCTTCTCTTCCTGAAAAACATGGCCCCTCTCCTTGGTGAACACTGAAGAAAAGTATTCATTCATCACCTCGCCTATCTCTACTGATTCCATACACAAGTTCCCACCACTGTCCTTGACCGGCCCTAACCTCACCCTGGTCATTCTTTTATTCCTCACATAAGAGTAAAAAGCCTTGGGGTTTTCCTTGATCCGACCCGCCAAGGACTCCTCATGTCCCCTCCTAGCTCTCCTCAGCCCCTTTTTCAGCTCATTCCTTGCTAACTTGTAACCCTCAATCGAGCCATCTGAACCTTGTTTCCTCATCCCTACATAAGCTTCCCTCTTCCTTTTCACAAGACATTCCACCTCTTTTGTGAACCACGGTTCCCTCACTCGGCCATTTCCTCCCTGCCTGACAGGGACATACCTATCAAGGACACCCAGTATTTGTTCCTTGAAAAAGTTCCACTTTTCATCAGTGCCTTTCCCTGACAGTTTCTGTTCCCATCTTATGCCCCCTAATTCTTGCCTAATCGCATCATAATTACCTCTCCCCCAATTGTAAGCCTTGCCCTGCCGTCCGGCCCTATCCCTCTCCATTGCAATAACAAAAGACACCGAATTGTGGTCACTATCTCCAAAGTTCTCTCCCACAACCAAATCTAACACTTGGCCCGGTTCATTTCCCAGTACCAAATCCAATGTGGCCTCACCCCTTGTCGGCCTATCCACATATTGTGTCAGGAAACCCTCCTGCACACACTGCACAAAAAGTGCCCCATCCAAACTATTCGACCTACAAAGGTTCCAATCAATATTTGGAAAGTTAAAGTCCCCCATGACAACTACCCTGTGACCCCCACACGTATCCATAATCTGCTTAGCAATTTCTTCCTCCACATCTCTATTACTATTTGGGGGCCTATAGTAAACTCCTAGCAATGTGACCGCTCCTTTCCTGTTTCTAACTGCAGCCCATATTACCTCAGTGTGCATATCCCCCTCAAAGTGCTTTTCCGCAGCCGTTAAACTATCCTTGATTAACAATGCTACTCCTCCACCTCTTTTACCAGCTTCCCTACACTTACTGAAACATCTATACCCCGGAACGTCCAACAACCATTCCTGTCCTTGTTCTACCCACGTCTCCGTAATGGCCACAACATCGTAGTCCCAAGTAGCAATCCACGCCCCAAGTTCATCCACCTTGTTCCGGATGCTCCTTGCATTGAAGTAGACACACTTCAACCCATCTTCCTGTCTACCGGTACCCACCCTTGACCTTGATACCTTCCCCAATATCTCACCACCCTCAACACTGACTTCCGGACTACAACTCCTTTTCCCACTCCCCTGACAAATTAGTTTAAATCCCCCTGAAGAGCCGTAGCAAATTTCCCTCCGAGGATATTGGTGCCCCTCTGGTTCAGGTGCACCCCGTCCTGTTTGTAGAGGTCCCACCTTCCCCAGAACGTGTTCCAATTATCCACGTATCTGAAACCCTCCCTCCTGCACCATCCCTGCAACCACATGTTTAAGTGCACTCTCTCCCTGTTCCTCAACTCGCTATCACGTGGCACCGGTAACGTACCAGAGATGACCACATGTTTTGTCTTTGCTCTCAGCTTCCAGCCCAGCTCCCGAAATTCCTGTTTTAAATCCCCGTCCCTTCTCTTACCTATGTCGTTGGTACCAATGTGTACCACGACTTGTGACTGTTTCCCCTCCCCCTTAAGAATCCGGAAAACACGGTCCGAGACGTCACGGACCCTGGCATCCGCTAGGCAACAAACCATCCGTGAGTCTCTTTTGCTGCCACAGAACCTCCTATCTATCCCTCTAACTAACGAGTCCCCAATAACTATTGCCCTCCCGCTCTCCTCCTTACCCTCCTGAGCCACAGGGACGGACTCAGTGCCGGAGATCCTCTCACTGCGGCTCACCACTGGTATGTCGTCCCCCTCAACCGTATCCAAAGCGGAATACTTATTGCTAAGGGGAACGACCACAGGGGATCCCTGCACCGACTGCTTCTTCCCAGCCCCTCTCACCGTCACCCATCTATTTTCATTCCTCAGAGTAACTGTATCCCTGAAGCTTCTGTCTATGGCCATCTCTGCATCCCTAATGATCCTAAGTTCCTCCAACTCCAGCTCCAGTTCCCTTACACGGTTTTGGAGGAGCTGCAGATGGATGCACTTCTCACAGGTGTAATCAGCAGGGACACTGACATCGTCCCTCACCTCGAACATAGTGCAAGAGGAACATTGCACTGCCTTCACACCCATCCTCTCTAGATACCTTGCCAGTACCAGGTAGAAACAGCAAAAAATGAATTAACTCACCCCTGCTCGCCCTTTCTGCCTAAGCCCTGTGAGCCAAAGCCCTACTGCTTTCACTCTGCCTCCTGCTCACTCTGCTGCCCACTAACGACGCTGCCCGCTCAAAAGTGCGGCCTACTTTTAAACCCTCCAAAAACCTTCCCAGACTCCTGCTGGGCCCACTTCCTGTTTTAAAAGAAACCTCCGATTTTTTACACAAATTTAACTTAAAATAAATAAATAAATGTAGTGAACAAACCAACTGCCTTCTCCTCAGCCTGGTCCTGTGGAACAATGAGGCTGAAAACTGCAAGTTAAGCACTTTTAAACCCTCCAAAAACCTTCCCAGACTCCTGCTGGGCCCACTTCCTGTTTTAAAAAAAACCTCCAATTTTTTACACAAATTTAACTTAAAATAAATAAATAAATGTAGTGAACAAACCAACTGCCTTCTCCTCAGCCTGGTCCTGTGGAACAATGAGGTGATGGTGCTGGTACATGGTGATGGTGCGTGTATATGGTGATGGTGCTGGTACATGGTGATGGTGCTGGTACATGGTGATGGTGCGTGTATATGGTGATGGTGCTGGTACACGGTGATGGTGCGTGTATATGGTGATGGTGCTGGTACATGGTGATGGTGCTGGTACATGGTGATGGTGCGTGTATATGGTGATGGTGCTGGTACACGGTGATGGTGTGTGTATATGGTGATGGTGCTGGTACATGGTGATGGTGCTGTATCTGCTTTGTGTGTTGCTGCTCTGAATGATGATTGAGATCCTAACCAATTTGTCTGGCTGTGGAGTCAATGTTGTAAACTGTTCTCACTGCCTTTTCCCATCTTCACCCCTGTGTTGCATAGGTTTAAACTCAGTCATCAACAGCGAGCCTGGCCTCAGTCTGTCCGAGCAGAGTATCCAAGATCAAGAAACCATCTTCCCTTGGGAATTACTGAGCGCTTTCCAGTGCCTCATATTGGTAAGAGTTTTATTCCTTCATCCCCAGATGAACTGGGATGTAATTGATGAAGGATGAGTGATTGGAAAAGGGTGTAACAAGCTGTGGCAAGATGTTCACAACTGTTAGGAGTGTAAAATCAGAGAGTACAAACATGCCGGATAAAGTGGTAAATGCACTTTTAACATTTAAGAAAAACCTGGACGGGTTCATGGATGAGAGGGGTGTGGAGGGATATGGTCCAAGTGCAGGTCAGTGGGACTAGGCATAAAATGGTTCGGCACAGACAAGAAGGGCCAAAAGGCCTGTTTCTGAGCTGTAATTTTCTATGGTTCTATGATATTTACTAATAAATCTAATTACTTGTGAAGATCAGTCATGTTTAACCCTCCTCCATTAATGTCTGAGTGTTAACAGCACATTGTGTTTTAAGTTCAGATTTGCACAATCTGCAGTGATTTGTGTTTATGTATATGTTTTGTTTTCAGTAGCGAACGGACTCAGGGTAAAGCTACCTCGGCATTTAGGGGAAGGCAAACCGTGAGGAGGGGGAAAGCATTTTTGGCGAGATTGCGGAAATTGGCTGAAAACTTGTAAATTTGAGTAATCTCTTAATGAAATGTTGAGAGCCAGATTGGTGTGTGGACTGAACAACATAATAATCCAGAAAAGATTACTGGACGTAGACGTGAGGAGAGTGACTGAAATAGCTTTGTCACTGCAAAGTGCACTTAAAGGGGTTTCTGAGCCCAACAGGGATGTTCTCCACTTTGGGTGAGGAACCTTGAGTGATAGTATTTATTTATTATTCATTAGTCACAACTAGGCTTACATTAACACTGCAATGAAATTACTGTGAAAATCCTCTAGTCGCCACAGTCCGGCACCTGTTCGGGTCAATGCACCTGATCAGCACGTCTTTCAGAATGTGGGAGGAAACCGGAGCACCCGGAGGAAACCCACGCAGACACGGGGAGAACGTGCAAACTCCACACAGACAGTGACCCAAGCCGGGAATCGAACCCAGGTCCCTGGTACTGTGAGGCAGCAGTGCTAACCACTGTTACTGTGCCGCCCCTATAGTAACCATGCCTCCACTGAGGGCGCCTGTGGGTAGAGGGTAACAAGAGAAAGAGTAGGCCCACTCAAGGACAATGGAGGGAAATTATGCGTGGAACCACAGGAAGTGGTGAGATCCTTAATGAGTATTTTGTATCGATATTCACCAAGGAGAAGGACATGACAATGTTGAGGTCAGGAATAGGTGTGTGAATGCTCCAGAGAATGCCTGTAAATCAAAGGAGGAAGTTGTGAGCAAGCTAAATTGCATTAAGGTAGACAAGTCCCCGGGGCCGGATGGGATCAATCCCAGGTTCCTGCGGGAGGCAAGGGGAGAAATAGCTGGGGCATTAACAGATATCTTCACATCCTCTTTGACATCAGGCAAGGTTCCAGAGGACTGGAGAATAGCCAGTGTTGTTTAAGAAAGGAAGCAGGGATAATCCAGCAAATTATAGGCCGGTGAGCCTGACATCTGTGATGGGGAAGCTTTTGGAGAAGATACTGAGGGACAGGATAGATGCCCATTTGGAGGAAAATGGACTAGTTAGTAACAGGCAGCATGGTTTTGTACGGGGAAGGTCACGGTCTCATCAACTTGATAGAGTTTTTTTGAAGAGGTGACAAAGATAATTGTTGAGGGAAGGGCTGTGGATGTAGTTTATATGGACTTTTTAGTCAGGCGTTTGGCAATGTCCCACATGGCAGACTGGTACAAAAACTAAAATCACATGGGATTCGGGAAAAATCTTTGTCAGCACGTCTCTCTTTCCAGCAAGTTTCAGGGAGTGGAAATCTACTCTTTCCCCAAAAAGCTGTTGATGTTGGGGGTCAGTTTAAAAAGTATCGAAACTGAGGTCAATAGATCCAGTTAGACAAGAGTATTAATGGTTATGGAACCAAGATACATTTGGTATCTGGCTGGATGGATACAGAACTGGCTTGGTCATAGAAGACAGAGAGTAGCGGTGGAAGGATGTTTTTCAGAATGGAGATCTGTAGCGAGTGGCGTTCCGCAGGGATCAGTGCTGGTACCTCTGTTGTTTGTTGTATATATAAATGGTCTGGAGGAAAATGTGGGGGGTCTGATGAGTAAGCTTGCGGATGACACGAAGATTGGTGGAGTTGCTGTTAGTGCCGGGGATTGTCAGAGGATACAACAGGATATCGATAGATTGGAGACTTGGGCACAGAAATGGCAGATGGAATTTAATCTGGACAAATGCGAGTGATGTATTTTGGAGAATCAAATTTAGGTGTGAATTATATTGTAAATGGCAGAACCTATAGGAACATTAGTAACCAGAGGGATCTGGGCGTGCAGGTCCACAGTTCCCTAAAAGTGGCAACCCAGGTGGCCAAGGTGATTAAGAAGGCATATGGAATGCTTGTCTTCATCAGCCGGAGCACTGAGTACAGGAGTTGGGAAATCATGCTGCAGCTATATAAAACCTTGGTTAGGCTGCATTTGGAGCATTGCGTGTAGTTCTGGTCACCACACTACCAGAAGGATGTGGAAGCTTTGGAGAGAGTGTAAAGAAGGTTCACCAGGATGTTTCCTGGTCTCGAGGGTGTCGGCTATGGGGAGAGGTTGAATAAACTGAGATTGTTTTCACTGGAAAGACGGAGGCTGAGGGGAAACCTGATAGAGGTCTATAAGATTATGAGAGGTATAGATAGGTTGGATAGTCAGAGGCTTTTTCCCAGGGTGGAAGTGTCGATTACAAGGGGGCAAAGGTTCAAGGTGAGAGGGGGAATGTTTAAGGGAGATGTGCGGGGGAGGTATTTTGTGCAGAGAGTGGTGGGTGCCTGGAACGCGCTGCCAGAGAGGAGGCGGTGGAAGGAGGCACGTTAGCAACGTTTAAGAGGCACCTGGATGGGTAGATGAATAGGGAGGGGATAGAGGGATACGGACCGAGTAAGGACAGAAGATTGTTTTCTAGTTTGAGCTTCATGATCAGCACAGGGTTCGGGTGAGGGCCGAAGGACCTGTTCCAGGGCTGTACATTTCTTTGTTCTTATACAAGATGCCAGGGCTCCTGCTACAAAATCAGCCCCCATTCCCCATCACCCCACACTGATCACTGCCGCAGAGAGACAGCAGCCCCCATTCCCCATCACCCCACACTGATCACTGCAGAGAGACAGCAGCCCCCATTCCCCATCACCCCACACTGATCACTGCAGAGAGACAGCAGCTCCCATTCCCCATCACCCCACACTGATCACTGCAGAGAGACAGCAGCCCCCATTCCCCATCACCCCACACTGATCACTGCCGCAGAGAGACAGCAGCCCCCATTCCCCATCACCCCACACTGATCACTGCAGAGAGACAGCAGCTCCTGTTCCCCATCACCCCACACTGATCACTGCAGAGAGACAGCAGTCCCCATTCCCCATCACCCCACACTGATCACTGCAGAGAGACAGCAGTCCCCATTCCCCATCACCCCACACTGATCACTGCAGAGAGACAGCAGCCCCCATTCCCCATCACCCCACACTGATCACTGCAGAGAGACAGCAGCCCCCATTCCCCATCACCCCACACTGATCACTGCCGCAGAGAGACAGCAGTCCCCATTCCCCATCACCCCACACTGATCACTGCAGAGAGACAGCAGTCCCCATTCCCCATCACCCCACACTGATCACTGCAGAGAGACAGCAGCCCCTGTTCCCCATCACCCCACACTGATCACTGCAGAGAGACAGCAGCCCCCATTCCCCATCACCCCACACTGATCACTGCCGCAGAGAGACAGCAGCCCCCATTCCCCATCACCCCACACTGATCACTGCAGAGAGACAGAAGCTCCCATTCCCCATCACCCCACACTGATCACTGCAGAGAGACAGCAGCCCCCATTCCCCATCACCCCACACTGATCACTGCAGAGAGACAGCAGCCCCTGTTCCCCATCACCCCACACTGATCACTGCAGAGAGACAGCAGCCCCCATTCCCCATCACCCCACACTGATCACTGCAGAGAGACAGCAGCCCCCATTCCCCATCACCCCACACTGATCACTGCCGCAGAGAGACAGCAGCCCCCATTCCCCATCACCCCACACTGATCACTGCACAGAGACAGCAGCCCCCATTCCCCATCCCCCCACACTGATCACTGCAGAGAGACAGCAGCCCCCATTCCCCATCACCCCACACTGATCACTGCAGAGAGACAGCAGCCCCCATTCCCCATCACCCCACACTGATCACTGCCGCAGAGAGACAGCAGCCCCCATTCCCCATCACCCCACACTGACCACTGCACAGAGACAGCAGCCCCCATTCCCCATCACCCCACACTGATCACTGCAGAGAGACAGCAGCCCCCATTCCCCATCACCCCACACTGATCACTGCAGAGAGACAGCAGCCCCTGTTCCCCATCACCCCACACTGATCACTGCAGAGAGACAGCAGCCCCCATTCCCCATCACCCCACACTGATCACTGCAGAGAGACAGCAGCTCCTGTTCCCCATCACCCCACACTGATCACTGCAGAGAGACAGCAGCCCCCATTCCCCATCACCCCACACTGATCACTGCAGAGAGACAGCAGCCCCCATTCCCCATCACCCCACACTGATCACTGCAGAGAGACAGCAGCCCCTGTTCCCCATCACCCCACACTGATCACTGCAGAGAGACAGCAGCCCCCATTCCCCATCACCCCACACTGATCACTGCAGAGAGACAGCAGCTCCTGTTCCCCATCACCCCACACTGATCACTGCCGCAGAGAGACAGAGAGCTCCCATTCCCCATCACCCCACACTGATCACTGCAGAGAGACAGCAGCCCCCATTCCCCATCCCCCCACACTGATCACTGCAGAGAGACAGCAGCTCCTGTTCCCCATCACCCCACACTGATCACTGCAGAGAGACAGCAGCCCCCATTCCCCATCACCCCACACTGATCACTGCAGAGAGACAGCAGCCCCCATTCCCCATCACCCCACACTGATCACTGCAGAGAGACAGCAGCCCCTGTTCCCCATCACCCCACACTGATCACTGCAGAGAGACAGCAGCCCCTGTTCCCCATCACCCCACACTGATCACTGCAGAGAGACAGCAGCCCCCATTCCCCATCACCCCACACTGATCACTGCAGAGAGACAGCAGCCCCCATTCCCCATCACCCCACACTGATCACTGCAGAGAGACAGCAGCTCCCATTCCCCATCACCCCACACTGATCACTGCAGAGAGACAGCAGCCCCCATTCCCCATCACCCCACACTGATCACTGCAGAGAGACAGCAGCCCCCATTCCCCATCCCCCCACACTGATCACTGCAGAGAGACAGCAGCTCCTGTTCCCCATCACCCCACACTGATCACTGCAGAGAGACAGCAGCCCCTGTTCCCCATCACCCCACACTGATCACTGCAGAGAGACAGCAGCTCCCATTCCCCATCACCCCACACTGATCACTGCAGAGAGACAGCAGCCCCCATTCCCCATCACCCCACACTGATCACTGCAGAGAGACAGCAGCCCCCATTCCCCATCCCCCCACACTGATCACTGCAGAGAGACAGCAGCTCCTGTTCCCCATCACCCCACACTGATCACTGCAGAGAGACAGCAGCCCCCATTCCCCATCACCCCACACTGATCACTGCAGAGAGACAGCAGCCCCCATTCCCCATCACCCCACACTGATCACTGCAGAGAGACAGCAGCCCCCATTCCCCATCACCCCACACTGATCACTGCCGCAGAGAGACAGCAGCCCCCATTCCCCATCACCCCACACTGATCACTGCAGAGAGACAGCAGCCCCCATTCCCCATCACCCCACACTGATCACTGCCGCAGAGAGACAGCAGCCCCCATTCCCCATCACCCCACACTGATCACTGCAGAGAGACAGCAGCCCCTGTTCCCCATCACCCCACACTGATCACTGCAGAGAGACAGCAGCCCCCATTCCCCATCACCCCACACTGATCACTGCCGCAGAGAGACAGCAGCCCCCATTCCCCATCACCCCACACTGATCACTGCAGAGAGACAGAAGCTCCCATTCCCCATCACCCCACACTGATCACTGCAGAGAGACAGCAGCCCCCATTCCCCATCACCCCACACTGATCACTGCAGAGAGACAGCAGCCCCTGTTCCCCATCACCCCACACTGATCACTGCAGAGAGACAGCAGCCCCCATTCCCCATCACCCCACACTGATCACTGCAGAGAGACAGCAGCCCCCATTCCCCATCACCCCACACTGATCACTGCCGCAGAGAGACAGCAGCCCCCATTCCCCATCACCCCACACTGATCACTGCACAGAGACAGCAGCCCCCATTCCCCATCCCCCCACACTGATCACTGCAGAGAGACAGCAGCCCCCATTCCCCATCACCCCACACTGATCACTGCAGAGAGACAGCAGCCCCCATTCCCCATCACCCCACACTGATCACTGCCGCAGAGAGACAGCAGCCCCCATTCCCCATCACCCCACACTGACCACTGCACAGAGACAGCAGCCCCCATTCCCCATCACCCCACACTGATCACTGCAGAGAGACAGCAGCCCCCATTCCCCATCACCCCACACTGATCACTGCAGAGAGACAGCAGCCCCTGTTCCCCATCACCCCACACTGATCACTGCAGAGAGACAGCAGCTCCTGTTCCCCATCACCCCACACTGATCACTGCAGAGAGACAGCAGCTCCTGTTCCCCATCACCCCACACTGATCACTGCAGAGAGACAGCAGCCCCCATTCCCCATCACCCCACACTGATCACTGCAGAGAGACAGCAGCCCCCATTCCCCATCACCCCACACTGATCACTGCAGAGAGACAGCAGCCCCTGTTCCCCATCACCCCACACTGATCACTGCAGAGAGACAGCAGCTCCTGTTCCCCATCACCCCACACTGATCACTGCCGCAGAGAGACAGAGAGCTCCCATTCCCCATCACCCCACACTGATCACTGCAGAGAGACAGCAGCCCCCATTCCCCATCCCCCCACACTGATCACTGCAGAGAGACAGCAGCTCCTGTTCCCCATCACCCCACACTGATCACTGCAGAGAGACAGCAGCCCCCATTCCCCATCACCCCACACTGATCACTGCAGAGAGACAGCAGCCCCCATTCCCCATCACCCCACACTGATCACTGCAGAGAGACAGCAGCCCCTGTTCCCCATCACCCCACACTGATCACTGCAGAGAGACAGCAGCCCCTGTTCCCCATCACCCCACACTGATCACTGCAGAGAGACAGCAGCCCCCATTCCCCATCACCCCACACTGATCACTGCAGAGAGACAGCAGCCCCCATTCCCCATCACCCCACACTGATCACTGCAGAGAGACAGCAGCTCCCATTCCCCATCACCCCACACTGATCACTGCAGAGAGACAGCAGCCCCCATTCCCCATCACCCCACACTGATCACTGCAGAGAGACAGCAGCCCCCATTCCCCATCCCCCCACACTGATCACTGCAGAGAGACAGCAGCTCCTGTTCCCCATCACCCCACACTGATCACTGCAGAGAGACAGCAGCCCCTGTTCCCCATCACCCCACACTGATCACTGCAGAGAGACAGCAGCTCCCATTCCCCATCACCCCACACTGATCACTGCAGAGAGACAGCAGCCCCCATTCCCCATCACCCCACACTGATCACTGCAGAGAGACAGCAGCCCCCATTCCCCATCCCCCCACACTGATCACTGCAGAGAGACAGCAGCTCCTGTTCCCCATCACCCCACACTGATCACTGCAGAGAGACAGCAGCCCCCATTCCCCATCACCCCACACTGATCACTGCCGCAGAGAGACAGCAGCTCCTGTTCCCCATCACCCCACACTGATCACTGCAGAGAGACAGCAGCTCCTGTTCCCCATCACCCCACACTGATCACTGCAGAGAGACAGCAGCCCCCATTCCCCATCACCCCACACTGATCACTGCAGAGAGACAGCAGCTCCTGTTCCCCATCACCCCACACTGATCACTGCAGAGAGACAGCAGCCCCCATTCCCCATCACCCCACACTGATCACTGCAGAGAGACAGCAGCCCCCATTCCCCATCACCCCACACTGATCACTGCAGAGAGACAGCAGCCCCCATTCCCCATCACCCCACACTGATCACTGCCGCAGAGAGACAGCAGCCCCCATTCCCCATCACCCCACACTGATCACTGCAGAGAGACAGCAGCTCCTGTTCCCCATCACCCCACACTGATCACTGCAGAGAGACAGCAGCCCCCATTCCCCATCACCCCACACTGATCACTGCAGAGAGACAGCAGCCCCCATTCCCCATCACCCCACACTGATCACTGCCGCAGAGAGACAGCAGCCCCCATTCCCCATCACCCCACACTGATCACTGCAGAGAGACAGCAGCCCCCATTCCCCATCACCCCACACTGATCACTGCAGAGAGACAGCAGCCCCCATTCCCCATCACCCCACACTGATCACTGCAGAGAGACAGCAGCCCCCATTCCCCATCACCCCACACTGATCACTGCAGAGAGACAGCAGCCCCTGTTCCCCATCACCCCACACTGATCACTGCAGAGAGACAGCAGCCCCCATTCCCCATCACCCCACACTGATCACTGCAGAGAGACAGCAGCCCCTGTTCCCCATCACCCCACACTGATCACTGCAGAGAGACAGCAGCCCCTGTTCCCCATCACCCCACACTGATCACTGCAGAGAGACAGCAGCCCCTGTTCCCCATCACCCCACACTGATCACTGCCGCAGAGAGACAGCAGCCCCTGTTCCCCATCACCCCACACTGATCACTGCAGAGAGACAGCAGCCCCCATTCCCCATCACCCCACACTGATCACTGCAGAGAGACAGCAGCCCCCGTTCCCCATCACCCCACACTGATCACTGCCGCAGAGAGACAGCAGCCCCCATTCCCCATCACCCCACACTGATCACTGCCGCAGAGAGACAGCAGCCCCCATTCCCCATCACCCCACACTGATCACTGCAGAGAGACAGCAGCCCCTGTTCCCCATCACCCTACACTGATCACTGCAGAGAGACAGCAGCCCCTGTTCCCCATCACCCCACACTGATCACTGCAGAGAGACAGCAGCCCCTGTTCCCCATCACCCCACACTGATCACTGCAGAGAGACAGCAGCCCCTGTTCCCCATCACCCCACACTGATCACTGCAGAGAGACAGCAGCCCCTGTTCCCCATCACCCCACACTGATCACTGCAGAGAGACAGCAGCCCCCATTCCCCATCACCCCACACTGATCACTGCAGAGAGACAGCAGCCCCCATTCCCCATCACCCCACACTGATCACTGCAGAGAGACAGCAGCCCCTGTTCCCCATCACCTCACACTGATCACTGCAGAGAGACAGCAGCCCCTGTTCCCCATCACCCCACACTGATCACTGCAGAGAGACAGCAGCCCCCATTCCCCATCACCCCACACTGATCACTGCAGAGAGACAGCAGCCCCTGTTCCCCATCACCCCACACTGATCACTGCAGAGAGACAGCAGCCCCCATTCCCCATCACCCCACACTGATCACTGCTGCAGAGAGACAGCAGCCCCTGTTCCCCATCACCCCACACTGATCACTGCCGCAGAGAGACAGCAGCCCCTGTTCCCCATCACCCCACACTGATCACTGCAGAGAGACAGCAGCCCCCATTCCCCATCACCCCACACTGATCACTGCCGCAGAGAGACAGCAGCCCCTGTTCCCCATCACCCCACACTGATCACTGCCGCAGAGAGACAGCAGCCCCTGTTCCCCATCACCCCACACTGATCACTGCAGAGAGACAGCAGCCCCCATTCCCCATCACCCCACACTGATCACTGCTGCAGAGAGACAGCAGCCCCTGTTCCCCATCACCCCACACTGATCACTGCCGCAGAGAGACAGCAGCCCCTGTTCCCCATCACCCCACACTGATCACTGCCGCAGAGAGACAGCAGCCCCCATTCCCCATCACCCCACACTGATCACTGCAGAGAGACAGCAGCCCCCATTCCCCATCACCCCATCACTGCTGCAGAGAGACTGATCTACCCCTCTCCCCCCAACGATCGCAGTGTGCGCAGTGGTTCACCCCCCCCCCCCATTGGCCCACCTCCAGTCTGCCCTCCGGCCCCACCCACTCAGGCTGCACCCCCTCAGGCCCCACCCCCTCAGACCCCACCCCCTCAGACCCCACCCCCTCAGACCCCACCCCCTCAGACCCCACCCCCCGTGCCCCACCCGCTCCAGCCACACCCTATCAGACTGCACCCCCTCAGGCCCCACCCCCTTAGTGTCTACCTCCTCAGGCCCCACCCCCTTGGACCCCACCCCCTCAGACCCCACCCCACCCCCTCAGACCCCACCCCTCAGGCCCCACTCCCTCAGTGTCTACCTCCTCAGGCCCCACTCCCTCAGACCCCACCTCCTCCGGCCCCAGCCCCCATGCACCACCCCCTCCGGCCCCACACCCTCAGATCCCAACCCGCTCAGGCCCTGCCCCCTCCGGCCCCACCCCCTTAGTGTCTACCTCCTCAGGCCCCACCCCCTCAGACCCCACCGCCTCAGACCCCACCCCCTCAGGCCCCACCCCCTCAGGCCCTGCCCCCTCCGGCCCCACCCCCTTAGTGTCTACCTCCTCAGGCCCCACCCCCTCGGACCCCACCACCTCAGACCCCACCCCCTCAGGCCCCACCCTCAGACCCCACCCCCTCAGGCCCCACCCCCTCAGGCTCTGCCCCCTCCGGCCCCACCCCCTTAGTGTCTACCTCCTCAGGCCCCACCCCCTCGGACCCCACCCCCTCACATCTACCCCCTCAGGCCCCACCCCCTCAGGCCCTACCCCCTCAGGCTCCACCTCCTCAGATTCCACCCCCTCAGGCCCTGCACCCTCAGACCCCACCCCCTCAGACCCCACCCCACCCAGGGCCACCCCCTCAGGCCCCACACCCTCAGTCCCCACCCCTTCAGGCCCCACCCCTCAGACCCCACCCCTCAGGCCCCACCCCCTCAAGCCCCACTCCCTCAGGCCCCACTCCCTCAAGCCCCACTCCCTCAGGCCCCACTCCCTCAGGCCCCACCCCCTCAGGCCCCACTCCCTCAGGCCCCACTCCCTCAGGCCCCACTCCCTCAGGCCCCACCCCCTCAGGTCCCACCCCCTCAGGTCCCACCCCCTCAGGTCCCACCCCCTCAGGTCCCGCCCCCTCAGGCCCCACCCCTTCAGGCCCCGCCCCCTCGGGCCCTGCCCCCTTGTCAGGCTGGCAGTGCCAAAGTGCCCAGTGGGCATTGCCAGGGTGCCAGGCTGGCAGTGCACAAGGGCACCCCCTTGCCCCTGACCTTTTGAGAGGGCCTCAATGCCTCCAGTTCTACTGGCAACTCTGCCACGTCTGGTTCCCGGTGATGGAGATGATCCGTGATCCTGAGCAGGGTGAACCTTTGCCGGCGATTGTCTCACCTGTCAGATTGAACTGTTACCGACCATTGGATTTAAAGATTGAGGTCAGTTCCAGGCCCTTTCCGAGTGTGAGGCTGCTCTCGCTGCGTATCTGGTGCCGGGAAGGTCACCAGGGACGAGTAATCTGGCGTCAACCTGATTTCTCGACTCTCTCACCATCTTACCAGCTCGCCCCACCTGTCAGCCGGCGGGGAAAAGGGTAAGAACGCCCCAAATTAAACTCACTGATATCCATCTCTTATTTCTCATATTTAACAACACAAATATTGTTAAAGCTACCTCTGTTTCCTGAAGCTTCATAGATGATACGCACAGCTGGCACTGAGCGTCAGAGGCAATAAATGGTTCAGTTGGCGAATGGGGGCCACACAAGCGAAGCTGCTTTGTCCTGGATGGTGTCGAGCTTCTTGAGTGTTGTTGGAGTTGCACCGATCCAAGCAAGTGGGGGGTGTTCCATCACACTCCTGACTTATGCCTTGTAGATGGTGGACAGGCTTTGAGGAGTCAGGAGGTGAGTTACTCTCCCCCTCTTGAAGCCTGCTCTTGGAGCCACTGCGTTTATATGGCTGGGTCCAGTTCAATTTCTGCTCAATGGTAACCCCCAGGAAGTTGATAGTGGGGGATTTAGTGATGGGAAAACCATTAAGTGTCAGTGGGCGATGGTTAGATCCTCTCCTGTTGGAGATGGTCATTGTCTGCTCTGGACACCAACCTGAGGAACTCCTGCAGTGAAGCCGTGGAGCCCCCACGACTATCAACAAAGAACAAAGAACAATACAGCACAGGAACAGGCCCTTCGGCCCTCCAAGCCCGCGCCGCTCCCCGGTCCAGGATTGAATCCTGAATCCAGGATCCCCGCCCAATTTTCCAGCCTATCTACATACCAATATCCTATCCACCGAGCTGTCCCTCACAGCTACGATGCTTTGTTCATTACAACCTATTAACTTACCCCCACCCCCCCATTCCAGACCATGTGATCTCCAGGGAGAGGCGAAAACCCAGACTGAAAACCCCAGGGCCAATATGGGGAAAACAAAATCTGGGAAATTCCTCTCCGACCCCCTGAGGTGATCGAAACGAGTCCAGGAGATCACACTGGCCCTGATCAGAAAATGCTTCCCAACCCTATTCATTTCCACTTCTGCTTTACGAACACCATCTGAATTCCCTGCCCCCGAGACAGGTTCCCAACTATCCGCAGTCTCGCTCTGTACTGGCACCAGCAAGATGATCATAGAATGAAGCCTTGAAACGAGAAACAAAGAACAATTAGCCCGCGCCGCTCCCTGGTCCAAACTAGACCACTCTTTTGTATCCCTCCATTCCCACTCCGTTCATATAGCTGTCTAGATAAGTCTTAAACGTTCCCAGTGTGTCCGCCTCCACCACCTTGCCCGGCAACACATTCCAGGCCCCCACGACCCTCTGTGTAAAATATGTCCTTCTGATATCTGTGTTAAACCTCCCCCCCTTCACCTTGAACCTATGACCCCTCGTGAACGTCACCACCGACCCGGGGAAAAGCTTCCCACCGTTCACCCTATCTATGCTTTTCATAATTTTATACACCTCTATTAAGTCTCCCCTCATTCTCCGTCTTTCCAAGGAGAACAAGCCCAGTTTCCCCAATCTCTCCTCATAACTAAGCCCCTCCATACCAGGCAACATCCTGGTAAACCTCCTCTGTACTCTCTCCAAAGCCTCCAAAAACCATCTTCCTTTATCTGAGGAATGACTCCAACCAGCACAATCTGTGTTCGTGGAAGATACAATGTCTGTTTCTTATTGATCCTCACAATGTTCTCTCGTCACCAGATAAAGATTCTGAGGCCAGAGTGCCTGATCGCTGCAGTGAGGGACTTTGTCGCTGAGAAACTGGGACCTGACTTTCTGCCAAGCCCCACGGTCCACCTCAAAGACGCATTTGATGAGACTGATGCCTCCACACCGCTGATATTCCTCCTGTCCCCAGGTAAGGAAATATCACACACACAGGTAGGATCAGAGGAGCGCGCGGGGGAGGAGCGCGCGGGGGAGGGGCATATGGAGAGAGGGATGGTATCAGTGTGTGAGGGAGGGGGGTGTGGAGAGAGGGATGGTATCAGTGTGTGAGGGAGGGGCGTGTGGAGAGAGGGATGGTGTCAGTGTGTGAGGGAGGGACGTGTGGAGAGAGGGATGGTGTCAGTGTGTGAGGGAGGGGGTGTGGAGAGAGGGATGGTGTCAGTGTGTGAGGGAGGGGGTGTGGAGAGAGGGATGGTGTCAGTGTGTGAGTGAGGAGTGTATGGAGAGAGGGATGGTATCAGTGTGTGAGGGAGGGGCGTGTGGAGAGAGGGATGGTATCAGTGTGTGAGGGAGGGGTTGTGGAGACAGCGATGGTATCAGTGTGTGAGGGAGGGGCGTGTGGAGAGAGGGATGGTGTCAGTGTGTGAGGGAGGGGCGTGTGGAGAGAGGGATGGTGTCAGTGTGTGAGGGAGGGGGGTGTATGGGGAGATGTGAATTATATTATTTGCCCGCTCTGTGCCTCTGGCTGTGTTTACCCCATTCTGAAATTGGGAGAGTTGAGTGCGAGGTTATGAATTGTGGAGGTTGTTTTTAAAGTGTTGAGATTGTGTTGTGTTGTGCTGTGTGTGTTCCTGGTGAGGATTGTCGAGCTGCACAGTGCAGTTATCATCAACAGAATATTATTGATGACTTTCTTGATAGTGAGATATTTTGGTATTGATTTTCTAAACTGTTTGCCTCCTCAGGAGGGTGGAAGCTGAACCAATGATGAGATTTGCAGCTACGTAAGATACTGAATCCTCTTCACATTCTAGAACATAGAACATAGAACATTACAGCGCAGAACAGGCCCTTCGGCCCACGATGTTGCACCGACCAGTTAAAAAAAAAAACTGTGGCCCTCCAACCTAAACCAATTTCTTTTCGTCCATGAACCTATCTACGGATCTCTTAAACGCCCCCAAACTAGGCGCATTTACTACTGATGCTGGCAGGGCATTCCAATCCCTCACCACCCTCTGGGTAAAGAACCTACCCCTGACATCGGTTCTATAACTACCCCCCCTCAATTTAAAGCCATGCCCCCTCGTGCTGGATTTCTCCATCAGAGGAAAAAGGCTATCACTATCCACCCTATCTAAACCTCTAATCATCTTATATGTTTCAATAAGATCCCCTCTTAGCCGCCGCCTTTCCAGCGAAAACAATCCCAAATCCCTCAGCCTCTCCTCATAGGATCTCCCCTCCATACCAGGCAACATCCTGGTAAACCTCCTCTGCACCCTCTCCAAAGCCTCCACATCCTTCCTGTAATGTGGGGACCAGAACTGCACACAGTACTCCAAGTGCGGCCGCACCAGAGTGGGTGGATTCTGTCTGTCTGTCTCCACACAGATGATACATATCGAAGATTGTGAAACTACGTTGATGTTATGTCTCCCCAGGTACCGATCCTGTCACCCAGGTGCTCCGGTTTGCGAAAGAATGTCGAGGAGGGACTGAGCACCTGGATATGGTGTCCCTGGGCCGGGGACAGGGACCCATTGCCGAGGATCTGATCCACAAAGCCCAGATCCACAAGGGACGATGGGTCTTCCTCCAGAACTGCCACCTGGCCGCTTACTTCATGCCAACTCTTCAAAACATTATACAATCGTGAGTCCATCTAACCTCACCCCAGCAGCTGGTGGGAGAGCAGATTGTGTCCGTGTATACCCCCTTATCAAACTACACCTGAGAGTATACCCCCTTATCAAACTACACCTGAGAGTATACCCCCTTATCAAACTACACCTGAGAGTATACCCCCTTATCAACCTATACCTGAGAGTATACCCCCTTATCGACCTATACCTGAGAGTATACCCCCTTATCGACCTATACCTGAGAGTATACCCCCTTATCGACCTATACCTGAGAGTATACCCCCTTATCGACCTATACCTGAGAGTATACCCCCTTATCGACCTATACCTGAGAGTATACCCCCTTATCGACCTATACCTGAGAGTATACCCCCTTATCGACCTATACCTGAGAGTATACCCCCTTATCGACCTATACCTGAGAGTATACCCCCTTATCGACCTATACCTGAGAGTATACCCCCTTATCGACCTATACCTGAGAGTATACCCCCTTATCGACCTATACCTGAGAGTATACCCCCTTATCGACCTATACCTGAGAGTATACCCCCTTATCGACCTATACCTGAGAGTATACCCCCTTATCGACCTACACCTCAGAGTATACCCCCTCTGAGAGTATACCCCCTTATCGACCTGCACCTGGGAGTATACCCCTCTGAGAGTGTATTCCCCTGAGAGTATACCCCCTTATCGACCTATACCTGAGAGTATACCCCCTTATCGACCTATACCTGAGAGTATACCCCCTCAGACCCCTTCGAGACAGGATTTATTCCCACTTGGAAATAAGTGGACGTATTAGTGAGAGGCAACATGGTTTTGTGAAGGGGAGGTCGTGTCTCACGAACTTGATCGAGTTTTTCGAGGAAGTGACGAAGATGATTGATGAGGGTAGGGCAGTGGATGTTGTCTACATGGACTTCAGTAAGGCCTTTGACAAGGTCCCTCATGGCAGACTGGTGCAGAAGGTGAAGTCACATGGGATCAGAGGTGAACTGGCAAGGTGGATACAGAACTGGCTCGGTCAAAGAACAGTAAGAGTTTTAACAATACCAGGTTAAAGTCCAAAGAAGACAGAGGGTAGCAGTGGAAAGATGCGTTTCTGAATGGAGGGCTGTGACAAGTGGTGTTCCTCAGGGATCAGTGCTGGGACCTTTGCTGTTTGTAATATATATATAAATGATTTGGAGGAAAATGTAACTGGATTGATTCGTAAGTTTGCGGACGACACTAAGGTTGGTGGATTTGCGGATAGCGATGAGGACCATCAGAGGAAACAGCAGGATATAGATCAGTTGGAGATTTGAGCGGAGAGATGGCAGATGGAGTTTAATCCGGACAAATGTGAGGTAATGCATTTTGGAAGGTCTAATACAGAGAGGAAATATACAGTAAATGGCAGAACCCTTAAGGGTATTGATAGGCAAAGGGATCTGGGTGTACAGGTACACAGGTCACTGAAAGTGGCAATGCAGGTGGAGAAGGTAGTCAAGAAGGCAGACAGCATGCTTGCCTTCATTGGCCGGGGTATTGAGTTTAAAAATTGGCAAGTCATGTTGCAGCTTTATAGAACCTTAGTTTGGGCCACACTTGGAATATAGTGTTCAATTCTGGTCGCCACACGACCAGGAGGATGTGGAAGCTTTGGAAAGGGTATAGAAAAGATTTACCAGGATGTTGCCTGGTATGGAGGGCATTAGCTATGAGGAGAGTTTGGAGAAACTTGGTTTGTTCTCACTGGAACGATGGAGGTTGAGGGGAGACCTGATAGAAGTCTACAAGATTATGAGAGGCATGGACAGAGTGGATAGTCAGAAGCTTTTTCCCAGGGTGGAAGAGTCAATTACTAGAGGGCATAGGTTTAAGGTGCGAGGGGCAAGGTTTAAAGGAGATGTACGAGGCAGATTTTTTACACAGAGAGTAGTGGTTGCCTGGAACCCGTTGCCGGGGGAGGTAGTGGAAGCGGATACGGTAGTGACTTTTAAGGGGCTTCTTGACAAGTACATGAATAGGATGGGAATAGAGGGACATGGTCCCCGGAAGGGTAGGGGGTTTTAGTTCAGTCGGGCAGCATGGTCGGTGCAGGCTTGGAGGGCCGAAGGGCCTGTTCCGGTGCTGTAATTTTCTTTGTTCTTTATCGGCCTACACCTGAGAGTAAACCCCCGAGAGTGTATTCCCCTGAGGGTATACACCCTGATCGACCTGGAGGTATATCCCCTCTGAGATTGTATCCCCCGAAGAGTATATCCCCTCTGAGAGGATACCCCTCTGAGAGTGTATCTCCCTCAGAGTATACCCCCTTATTGACCTAAACCTGAGAGTAGTGCCCCCTCTGAGAGTGTATCCCCTGAGAGTGTATCCTCCTCAGAGTATACATCCCCTGAGAGTATACACCTTCTGAAAGTATACCTCCCCTGAGAGTATACCCCCTTTGAGAGTGTATCTCCCTCTGAGAGTGTATCCCCCTCAGAATATACCTCCCCTGAGAGTATCCCACCTCTGAGACTGTATCCCCCAAAAGTATACCCTTTCTCAGGATATACCCCTCTTAGAGTATACCCACTCTGAGAGGATATCTTCCTTGACTGTATCACCCCTTAGAAACTACCTGACCTAACAGGATACCCTCCCTCAGCGTACACCCACCCTGATAGTATTCCTCCTTAGACTGTGTTACCACCAAGAGGATATACATCCCATCAGAGTACAGCCTACTACAATATTACAATAGTATGCTTCCCTGAGTGTTTCTCCCCAGAATGTACACCAGCCTTCAGAATATTTCCACCTAAGAGTATACCCCTCCGAATGTATACGTGCTGAGTGTACACTGCCCTTAAGGGTAAGTCACTGTGTGTACATCAGTTTTAGTAATGCACTATGAGAGTATGCCCTATAAGAGTACACCCCTCTAAGAGTATATCCACAGAGAGTATACCAACCTCTGAGTGTACACACTGAGTGTACACCAGCCTTAAGTGTATACCTCTGCTGAGAGTATATTTGACCCCAGGAGTATACCTGTCTAAGAGTATACTGCCTGGAGAGTATACTCACCTGAGAATATACAATTGAAAGTATACCACTCCAAGAGTAATCTCGAAGTGTATACACTTGCAAGAGTATGTGATGTTCAAGACCCGCTTGGCAGTATACCATGCTGAAATCCGATGCCCCAAGGGGTTTCACGGCCTTGTTATATAACAGCTCTGAGAGTATACCACCCATATACACTTTCCAAAGAAGAAAGATCCTGTAAGACGGTGCACCTTCCAAGGATAACTAAGGAAGTTCAGGGTGGTATCAAACTGAAAGAAAAGGTGGGTCATACTGCAAAGATAATTGGGAGAGTTTTAAAAACCAGGAAACAAAACCAAAACAATTCAAGAAGGAAAGGAATGGGACGAAAAGATGACTAATTCCCTGCACCTGATGGCTTGTATCCCAGCACGGGATGCTGGGTAATCCCGGCCTTTGTGGCCTGATAAACTGGACTGAGGGTTGGCTTCGAATCATAGATTCTGCGGCACGGAGACAGGCCCTTTGGCCCAAATGGGTAGCACAGTGGCAGAGTGGCACAGTGGTTCGCACTGCTGGCTCACAGCGCCAGGGAGCCGGATTCAATTCCCGGCTTGGGTCACTGTCTGTGCGGAGTCTGCACATTCTGCCCGTGTCTGCGTGGGTTTCTTCCGGGTGCTCCGGTTCCCTCCCACAGACCGAAAGACGTGCTGGTTAGGTACATTGACCATGCTAGATTCTCCCTCAGTGTGTCCGAACAGGCGCCAGAGGCGACTAGGGGATTTTCACAGTAACTTCATTGCAGTGTTAATGTAAGCCCACTTGTGACACTACTGAATAAACTTTAAACTTTAATTGATTCATGCTGACAAAAATGCCCATCAAAGCTAAGTCCGTGTGCCTGCATTTGGCCCATATCCCTCTAAACCTTTCAATCCATGTATCTGTCCAAATGCCTTTGAATGTTGTCAATGTCCCTGCCTCAACCACTTCCTCCGGCAACTCATTCCACACACGTACCACCCTCTGTGTAAAAATGTTGCTCCTCAGGTTCCCATTAATTCTTTCCCCACTTAACTTAAACCTGTGCCCTCTAGTTACAAAGAACAAAGAACACTACAGCACAGGGACAGGCCCTTCGGCCCTCCAAGCCTGTGCCGATCATGATACCTGCCTAAACTAAAACCGTCTGCACTTATGGATTCCGTATGCTTCCATTCCCATCCTGTTCATGTATTCATCTAATTGCCCCTTAAATGCCGCTATCGTACCCGCTCCCGCCCCCTCCCCGGGCAGCGCCTTCCAGACTTTCATCACCCTCTGTGTAAAAAACTTGCCTCGCACATCTCCTCTAAACTTTTCCCCACGCACCTTAAACCTGTGTCCCCTATACTTGGCTTTTCTACCCGAGGAAAGAGCATCTGACTATCTATTCTGTCCATGCTACTCATAATCTTGTAAACCTCTATCAGGTCACCCCTCAATCTCTGTCGTTCCAGTGAGAACAAACTGAGTTTATCCAACCTCTCCCCGTAGCTAATACCCGTCGGACCAGGCAACATCCTGGTAAACCTCTTCTGTACACTCTCCAAAACATCCACTTCCTTCTGGTAGTGAGGCGACCAGAATTGTGCACAATATTCTAAATGAGGCCTAACTAAGGTTCTGTACAGCTGCAGCATGACCTGCCAAGTTTTATACTCAATGCCCCCAATTCTTGATTCTCGATTCTCCAACCCAGGGAAAAAGACAGTGCATTTTCCTAACCACGCCTCTCATGATCTTATACACCTCTATAAGATCATCCCTCAGTCTCCTATGCTGCAAAGAAAAAAGTCCTTGCATATCTAATCTCTCTCTATACCAATGTCCTGTACAACTGCAACATAACTTCCCAACTTCTACACTCAATTCCCTGACTGATGAAGGCCAGCATGCCAAAAGCCTTCTTCACTGCCCTATCTACCTGTGACTCCACCTTTAGAGAACCGTGCACCTGAACTCCAAGGTCCCCTGTTCCATGATACGCCCTAAGGTCCTACCATTCACTGTGAAAGTCCTACCTTGATTTGACTTTCCAAAATGCAGCACCTCACACTTTTCTGTATTGAACTCCATTTGCCATTTCTCGGCCCACTTCCCCAGCTGATCAAGATCCTGCTGCAATTTTTGATAACCTTCCTCACTGCCTACACCTATTGGGCCAAAAGAGAAAGTGCTGGAAAATCTCAGCAGGTTTGGCAGCACCTGTAAGGAGAGAAAAGAGCTGACGTTTCGAGTCCAGATGACCCTTTGTCAAAGCGGCTTTGACATTTTCAGACTTTATTCCTGGAATTTTACCGTCTTGCCCGCCCAAGACTCCTAAGATCCCGTCCGTGTTTCCACTGGTGGGTAAAACTAGAATTAGGGGGCATAGCCTCAAAATAAGGGGAAGCAGATTTAGGACTGAGTTGAGGAGGAACTTCTTCACACAAAGGGTTGTGAATCTGTGGAATTCCCTGCCCAGTGAAGCAGTTGAGGCTCCCTCATTGAATGTTTTTAAGGCAAGGATAGATAAATTTTTGAACAGTAAAGGAATTAAGGGTTATGGTGAGTGGGCGGGTAAGTGGAGCTGAGTCCACAAAAAGATCAGCCATGATCTTATTGAATGGAGGAGCAGGCTCGAGGGGCCAGATGGCCGACTCCTGTTCCTAGTTCTTATGTTCCTATGACTCAGATTCAGCAAAAGTTCTAGGTAGCTCGGCAGAAGGAAATGTTGCTGTGGACAGTCGACAGGAAGTGGTTACTGTTGTACAAGATTTCCAGTGGACTTTACTCCAGGAGAGGATGAAGGACATTCATTCACAAACCTCCAACCTATTCCTGTAGCCAAGTCCAGCTTTAGTGAAACAAGCCAGCAAGTGTCCACAGACTCACCAGTGGTACTGTGCAGGTCACAGTGTAGTTGCAAAGCTCCTGAAAGACTGGTGTATAGTTGAGACATGAGTTTCATTATGTTTTTTCCCTTCAGCGAGATTAAAATTGATGGTGTAGAAGTGTTATAGAATGTTATAGTAAGCATCTTCCTATATTAATATATATACTGATGTCTTTAGCAGGTATGAGTACGCATGAGTGATGTCACAGGTACATAAGAACATAAGAACATAAGAAATAGGAGCAGGAGTAGGCCATGTGGCCCTTCGAGCCTGCCCCGCCATTCAACAAGATCATGGCTGAACTGAAGCGAATCAGTTCCACTTACCTGCCTGCTCCCCATAACCCCTAATTCCCTTATCGATCAGAAAACTATCTACCCGTGATTTAAACATATTCAATGAGGAAGCCTCCACCACTTCAATGGGCAGAGAATTCCAGAGGTCCACTACCCTCTGAGAGAAGAAGTTCCCCCTCAACTCTGTTCTGAACCGGCCCCCCCTTATTTTGAGGCTGTGCCCTCTAGTTCTGGTTTCCCTTCTAAGTGGAAAGAATCTCTCCACCTCTACCCTATCCAGCCCCTTCATTATCTTATATGTCTCTATAAGATCACCCCTCATCCTTCTAAACTCCAACGAGTACAGACCCAATCTGTTTAATCTCTCCTCATAAGCTACACCCCTCATCTCCAGTATCAACCTGGTGAACCTTCTTTGCACTCCCTCCAAGGCCAATATATCCTTTCGCAAATAAGGGGACCAAAACTGCACACAGTATTCCAGCTGCAGCCTCACCAGTGCCTTGTACAGTTGCAGCAAGACCTCCCTGCTTTTTTATTCTATCCCCCTCGCGATAAAGGCCAACATTCCATTCGCCTTCTTGATCACCTGCTGCACCTGCAGACTGAGTTTTTGCGATTCGTGCACAAGGACCCCCAGGTCCCTCTGCACAGTCGCACGATGTAATTTTTCTCCATTTAAATAATATTCCAATTTACTATTATTTCTTCCAAAGTGGATAACCTCACATTTGCTAACGTTATATTCCATCTGCCAGATCCTCGCCCACTCGCTCAGCCTATCCAAATCTCTCTGCAGACTTTCCGCGTCCTCCACGCAATTCGCTTTCCCACTCACCTTCGTGTCATCAGCAAACTTGAATACCCTACATTCAGTCCCCTCTTCCAGATCATCTATGTAAATGGTAAACAATTGAGGCCCCAGCACCGATCCCTACGGCACGCCACTGGTCACCAACTGCCAACCAGAAAAGCACCCATTTATCCCAACTCTCTGCTTCCTGTTAGATAGCCAATCCCCAATCCACGCCAACACCTTACCCCTAACTCCGTGTACCCCAATCTTCTGCAGCAACCTTTTGTGAGGCACCTTATCGAACGCCTTCTGGAAATCTAAAAACACCACATCCACCGGTTCCCCTCTGTCAACCGCACTAGTGACATCTTCATAAAAGTCCAGTAGATTCGTCAAACACGACTTTCCCTTCATGAATCCATGCTGCGTCTGCTTGATCGAACCATTCTTATTCAGGTGCTCTGTTATTTCCTCTTTAATAATGGACTCTAGCATCTTCCCAACTACGGACGTTAAGCTAACCGGCCTGTAGTTACCCGCCTTTTGTCTACTTCCTTTTTTAAACAGCGGCGTAACAGTAGCTGTTTTCCAGTCAGCCGGCACTACCCCAGAGTCCAGCGAATTTTGATAAATTACTACTAACGCATCTGCTATTACCTCAGCCATTTCTTTCAGTACCCTGGGATGCATTCCATCTGGGCCCGGGGACTTGTCTACCTTCAGTCCTATTAGTCTACCAAGCACCACCTCCTTAGTAACAGTAATTGTATTAAGGACCTCCCCTCCCACCTCCCCTCCTAACTGGTAGCTTGGGCATCACAGGTTTAGTCTCACCATGAGGGACCTGTGTAACTACCTGCCTCCAGTTCGAAGTCCATGCTGTACTGTATTTCACTACTTTCATAAGTGAAGAGATTGACTATCACAGCACGATTCTTTTTATGGCCAAGTTACCACATTCTGCTTGCTGCTTTTCAAGTTGGACAGTTGTGACATTCCCAAGAGATTTAAATAATTAATTCTTTTTTCTTAACTTATGAATTCTGAGGCCACATGTTGGGGCTCCGAGTGGGGAATTGAGTTTAGGGATATACATTCCTTCAACAGTGCCTCTGATACTGAATTAGGGAAAGGGTTATCAGGACTAGCTGTAGCCTGGAACTTTACAAGATTTAGCTCACCCTTGCAGACTTTGTGGAATCTGCATTCCAAGGGAGATTTAATTGATTCTTCTTCTGCTGCTGTAAGATTCTCTGATTTCAGCTTTCAAGTCTCTGGAGCATTTGCTGGTGGATTTTCTCTGTGCCTCCAGTTTCTGTTGGAAGCTTCTGAAGTTTTTTCTTCGTCTTCCAGCATCCCAAGCTTGTTTCAGAATTTTAACTGAAGGTTGAGGTCACAGAACGGTATCTCTTAATTAAGTCTTTGTAGTCTTCTGGAGATTAACTGGAAGACTTTACAAACAAGTAGCTTCTAATTACACATGTTCAGGAAAGGGTACGGGCTAGGAGTTATCCCCATGTTTAGGTATTTTCCCATCTCTGCTCAACACCACATTTACCCTGCGTTTGATTCTGTGCCTTGTTATATCACTGTGTCGGTGGTATTGTGCACCAGACCCTGAAACAACAAGGCGGCACAGTGGCACAATGGTTAACACTGCTGCCTCACAATGCCAGGGACCTGAGTTTGAGTCCCGGCTTAGGTCTGTGCGGAGTCTGCACGTTCTCCCCGTGTCTGCGTGGGTTTCCTCCGGGTGCTCCGGTTTCCTCCCACAGTCTGAAAGACGTGCTGGTTAGGGTGCATTGGCCATGCTAAATTCTCCCTCAGTGTATCTGAACAGGTGCCAGAGTGTGGCGACTAGGAGATTTTCACTGTAACTTCATTGCAGTGTTAATGTAAGCCTACTTGTGGCACTAATAAATAAACTTAAAACTTAAACTTTTAAAACATTGCATTTCTGTCACTCTTTCCAGATTCAGAAAACCGGAAGTGTACATCGATCCTAACTTCAGGCTGCTGCTGAGCTCCAAGTCTGACCATACATTTCCCATCTCCATTCTCCACCAAGGGGTGAAGGTAAGGTGACAGGTTACAGCCCCATGATATACACAACATTAATGTGCAATATCCTTGGACCGTTCCTTGGACTGTTCCTTGGACTGTTCCTTGGACTGTTCCTTGGACTGTTCCTTGGACTGTTCCTTGGACTGTTCATTGGATTGTTCCTTGGACTGTTCCTTGGACTGTTCCTTGGATTGTTCCTTGGACTGTTCCTTGGACTGTTCCTTGGACTGTTCCTTGGACTGTTCCTTGGATTGTTCCTTGGACTGTTCCTTGGACTGTTCCTTGGACTGTTCCTTGGACTGTTCATTGGATTTCTCCTCGGACTGTTTCTTGGACCGTTCCTCAGATTGCTCCTTGGACTGTTCCTGGATTGTTCCTGGTTGTTCCTGGACTGTCCCTTGGACTGTTCCTTGGACTGTTCCTTGGACTGTTCCTTGGATTGTTCCTTGGACTATTCCTTGGATTGTTCCTTGGACTATTCCTTGGATTTCTCCTCGGACTGTTTCTTGGACCGTTCCTCGGATTGCTCCTTGGAAGTGTGTGTGTAAACTCAGTAGAGAAAGGGCTCATCTGTGATGCTCCGCCCAATGCAATGTCCTGCCAGGGGTGAGCTGTGAATGCAAGATGAAACCGAGGCCTGGGGGTGTGGGTGGGTCGGGGATCAATGTGAAGAAATGTTCATTTGTCTCTCTGAAAGGTTGCTGTGGAGCCGCCCCAGGGGCTGAAGAACAAACTGCTGAGCAGCTTTGGAAGCGGTGGCTCAGGTGAAGTGACGGAAGGAATCTTCATGAAGGAGAGCACTGGGCTGAGTTGGAGGAGGTTGCTCTTTAGTCTGTGTTGCTTCAACGCCATTATCCAGGAAAGGAACAAGTACGGCGCTTTGGGTTGGAACATCCCGTACCAGTTCGCCTCTTCTGATCTGGAGGTACGTACATTCGAGTAAGAACAACTCCGACAGACGGACACATCATCAGCAGAAAGGTTAAAGTAGCATCGAAATAAAAATATATATAATTATATAAATACAGGAAGTCAGGAGATTGGACAGAAAGGATGACTGAAAAACTAATAAAGAGGGAAAGATTCAAGTACAAGA
Organism: Mustelus asterias; assembly: GCF_964213995.1. Lineage (NCBI taxonomy): Eukaryota > Metazoa > Chordata > Chondrichthyes > Carcharhiniformes > Triakidae > Mustelus > Mustelus asterias. The sequence goes on along the minus strand of NC_135805.1, from coordinate 1,998,554 downwards.
GAAAGCCAGCCAGATATATAAAAACAGACAGGAAAGTTAATTTATTAGTCACAAGTTATACTGCAACTGTACAGGACCTTGGTGAGAATACATTTGGAATATTGTGTGCAGTTCTGGTCACCTCACTATAAGAAGGATGTGGAAGCGCTGGAAAGAGTGCAGAGGAGATTTACCAGGATGCTGCCTGGTTTGGAGGGTAGGTCTTATGAGGAAACGTTGAGGGAGCTCGGTCTGTTCTCTCTGGAGCGGAGGAGGCTGAGGGGAGACTTAATAGAGGTTTATAAAATGATGAAGGGGATAGATAGAGTGAACGTTCAAAGTCTATTTCCTCGGGTGGATGGAGCTATTACAAGGAGGCATAATTATAGGGTTCATGGTGGGAGATATAGGAAGGATATCAGAGGTAGGTTCTTTACGCAGAGAGTGGTTGGGGTGTGGAATGGACTGCCTGCAGTGATAGTGGAGTCAGACACTTTAGGAACATTTAAGCGGTTATTGGATAGGCACATGGAGCACACCAGGATGATAGGGAGTGGGATAGCTTGATCTTGGTTTCAGATAAAGCTCGGCACAACATCGTGGGCTGAAGGGCCTGTTCTGTGCTGTACTGTTCTATGTTCTATGTCCTTAAGTAGGCTTACATTAACACTGCAATTAAGTTACTGTGAAAATCCCCTGGTCTCCCCACTCAGGTGCCCTGTTTGGGTACCCTAAGGGAGTTTTAACACCGAACCAGTACGTCTTTCGGACTGTGGGAGGAAACTGGAGCACCCGGAAGAAACTCACGCAGACGCGGGGAGAACGTGCAAACTCTGCACAGACAGTGACCCAAGCCGGGAATCAAACCTGAGTCCCTGGAGCTGAGAGAGCAGCAATGCTAACCACTGTGCCACCATGCCACCCTAAGAATTTCCCTAAATATTTAAACAAGAAATCATTTGACAGTATGAGTGTTGATCCTGTAGAAAGTGAATGTGGAGAATTGATAATGGATAACGAGGAGATGGCGGATGAATTGAACAGGTATTTTCCATCAGTCTTCAGTATAGGACAGAAGTAGCATCCCAGAAACATCTAAAAATCAGCAAGTGGAAGGAAGGGAGGGACTCAGGAAAATTACAATCACCGGGGAAACGGTATTGAGCAAATTGTTGGTCCCGAGGTCCTGGTGGATTTCATCCCAGGGTCCTAAAAGAAGTGTTTAGTGAGACAGTTGATGTATTGGTTTTCATTTTTAGAAACTCCCCAGATTCAGGGAAGATCCCATTAGATTGGAAGATAGCAAAAGTAACTCCATTGTTCAAAAAGGGAGGGAGATAAAGAGGGGGAAATTTCAGGCAGTGAGATAAACATCTCTCATTGGGAAAATGTGAGAAGCCGCTCTTAATAAAGTTATAACAGAACAAAAAAAACAGACCTGATACAAAGGTCTGAGGTCACGTACCAACCGACTCTGAACGGTATGCTTTGTCTGCATAGCGCGCAAAAGGCACGACTTTTCACTGTATCCCAATACATGTGACAAGAATAAATCAAATCAAATCAAAGACAGACACACACACACACACTCACACACACATACAGACACAATCTGTGATGGATCAGTGTAAAGGGAGCTTTACTCCGCATCTAACCCGTGCTGTCCCTGTCATGGGAGTGTTTGATGGGGGACAGTGTAGAGGGAGCTTTACTCCGCATCTAACCCGTGCTGTCCCTGTCATGGGAGTGTTTGATGAGGAGGAGATTGGTGAAGCATTGAACCAATATTTCTCTTCGGTGTTCACGCAAGGGGACATGAATATAGCTGAGGAGGACACTGGGTTGCAAGGGAGTAGAATAGACAGTATTACAGTTGATAAGGAGGATGTGCAGGATATTCTGGAGGGTCTGAAAATAGATAAATCCCCTGGTCCGGATGGGATTTATCCAAGGATTCTCTGGGAGGCAAGAGAAGTGATTGCAGAGCCTCTGGCTCTGATCTTCAGGTCGTCGTTGGCCTCTGGTATAGTACCAGAAGATTGGAGGTTAGCGAATGTTGTCCCATTGTTTAAGAAGGGGAACAGAGACTTCCCCGGGAATTATAGACCGGTGAGTCTCACTTCTGTTGTCGGCAAGATGTTGGAAAAAATTATAAGGGATAGGATTTATAGTTATTTGGAGAGTAATGAATTGATAGGTGATAGTCAGCATGGTTTTGTGGCAGGTAGGTCGTGCCTTACTAACCTTATTGAGTTTTTTGAGAAAGTGACCAAGGAGGTGGATGGGGGCAAGGCAGTGGACGTGGTATATATGGATTTTAGTAAGGCGTTTGATAAGGTTCACCATGGTAGGCTTCTGCAGAAAATGCAGATGTATGGGATTGGGGGTGATCTAGGAAATTGGATCAGGAATTGGCTAGCGGATAGGAAACAGAGGGTGGTGGTTGATAGTAAATATTCATCATGGAGTGCGGTTACAAGTGGTGTACCTCAGGGATCTGTTTTGGGGCCACTGCTGTTTGTAATATTTATTAATGATCTGGATGAGGGTATAGTTGGGTGGATTAGCAAATTTGCTGATGACACCAAAGTCGGTGGTGTGGTAGACAGTGAGGAAGGGTGTCGTAGTTTGCAGGAAGACTTAGACAGGTTGCAAAGTTGGGCCGAGAGGTGGCGGATGGAGTTTAATGCGGAGAAGTGTGAGGTAATTCACTTTGGTAGGAATAACAGATGTGTTGAGTATAGGGCTAACGGGAGGACTTTGAATAGTGTGGAGGAGCAGAGGGATCTAGGTGTATGTGTGCATAGATCCCTGAAAGTTGGGAATCAAGTAGATAAGGTTGTTAAGAAGGCATATGGTGTCTTGGCGTTTATTGGTAGGGGGATTGAATTTAGGAGTCGTAGCGTTATGTTGCAACTGTACACAACTCTGGTGCGGCCGCACTTGGAGTACTGTGTGCAGTTCTGGTCCCCACATTACAGGAAGGATGTGGAGGCTTTGGAGAGGGTGCAGAGGAGGTTTACCAGGATGTTGCCTGGTATGGAGGGGAGATCCTATGAGGAGAGGCTGAGGGATTTGGGATTGTTTTCGCTGGAAAGGCGGCGGCTAAGAGGGGATCTTATTGAAACATATAAGATGATTAGAGGTTTAGATAGGGTGGATAGTGATAGCCTTTTTCCTCTGATGGAGAAATCCAGCACGAGGGGGCATGGCTTTAAATTGAGGGGGGGTAGTTATAGAACCGATGTCAGGGGTAGGTTCTTTACCCAGAGGGTGGTGAGGGATTGGAATGCCCTGCCAGCATCAGTAGTAAATGCGCCTAGTTTGGGGGCGTTTAAGAGATCCGTAGATAGGTTCATGGACGAAAAGAAATTGGTTTAGGTTGGAGGGTCACAGTTTTTTTTTTAACTGGTCGGTGCAACATCGTGGGCCGAAGGGCCTGTTCTGCGCTGTAATGTTCTATGTTCTATGTTCTATGATGGGAACAGTGTAGAGGGAGCTTTACTCTGTATCTAACCCCATGCTGTACCTGTCCTGGGAGTGTTTGATGGGGACAGTGTTGAGGGAGCCTGCTCTGTATCTAACCCCGTGTTGTACCTGTCCTGGGAGTGTTTGATGGGGACAGTGTAGAGGGAGCTTTACTCTGTATCTAACCCTGTGTTGTACCTGTCCTGGGAGTGTTTGATGGGGGACAGTGTAGAGGGAGCTTTACTCTGTATCTAACCCCGTGCTGTCCCTGTCCTGGGAGTGTTTGATGGGGACAGTGTAGAGGGAGCTTTACTCTGTATCTAACCCCGTGCTGTTCCTGTCCTGGGAGTGTTTGATGGGGACAGTGTAGAGGGAGCTTTACCCTGTATCTAACCCCGTGCTGTACCTGTCCTGGGAGTGTTTGATGGGGGACAGTGTAGAGGGAGCTTTACTCTGTATCTAACCCCGTGCTGTACCTGTCCTGGGAGTGTTTGATGGGGACAGTGTAAAGGGAGCTTTACTCTGTATCTAACCCCGTGTTGTACCTGTCCTGGGAGCGTTTGATGGGGACAGTGTAGAGGGAGCTTTACTCTGTATCTAACTCCGTGCTGTACCTGTCCTGGGAGTGTTTGATGGGGACAGTGTAGAGGGAGCTTTACTCTGTATCTAACCCCGTGTTGTACCTGTCCTGGGAGCGTTTGATGGGGACAGTGTAGAGGGGCTGGGGAATGGTGTTGGCACGCTGAGGGGAAATGGTGGGGTTGGTGGTGGGGGTCAGGGTGAGGGGTTAATTCTGAGGTCAGAGGGCAGCCAGCTTTTCCTTGCACACAGGCTGATCTGCAGCTGGAGCCAGTTGTGTGAAATGGGAGCAGGTTCCAGAAGACTGAAAGTTAGTGAAGATTGTGAGATGGCTGTTCCTGCCAGTGATATTGTTGAAGGTCCATCGTTAAGATGCTGCTTCTGCTGCAATGACAGTTTTGTGATCTCTGCTGGCCTCCTGGCTCTGTTTCTGATTCTAGGTGGCTATTCAGAACCTGGAGATGCTCATTCGTAACGAGGTGGAAATTCCGTGGACAGCGTTACGCTACCTGACGGGAGAGGTGGTGTACGGGGGCCGCGTTACTGACGGCTGGGACAGGCGATGTCTCAACAGCACACTCAACTGGTTTTACCGGCCAGAGGTTCTGGAGGAAGGCTTCAGTTTCTCCACTGACGGGGTGAGTCAGCCCGTGTGATAAATCCTCTCTGTTAACCTGTCGCAATCCCCTCCATCCAGCAGCACGGGGGAGACCCAGCACCCTCCCCACTCCATGGAGGCCTGACTATAGCACTTTAGAAGAATGAGCGATGATCTCAGTGAAACCTCCAGGATTCTGAAGGGGTTTGATGGGGTAATCATAGAAATCATAGAAACCCTACAGTACAGAAAGAGGCCATTCGGCCCATCGAGTCTGCACCGACCACAATCCCACCCAGGCCCTACCCCCATATGTCTATATATTTACCCACTAATCCCTCTAACCTACACATCCCAGGACACTAAGGGGCAATTTTTAGCATGGCCAATCAACCTAACCCGCACATCTTTGGACTGTGTGAGAAAACCGGAGCACCCGGAGGAAACCCACGCAGGCACGAGGAGAATGTGCAAACTCCACACAGACAGTGACCCAAGCCGGGAATCGAACCCAGGTCCCTGGAGCTGTGAAGCAGCAGTGCTAACCACTGTGCCACCGTGCCACCCGGTAGATGCTGAGAGATTGTTTCCGCTGGCGGGAATCTAAAACACGGGGGCACAGTCTCAGGATAAGGGGCCAATCATTAGGGACTGAGATGGGGAGAAATCTCTTCACTCAGAGAATTGTGGATCTTTGGAATTCCCCATCCCAGGTGCTTCAGGATGCTGCATCGTTGAATAGATTTAAGCCTGCGATTGGGCTGGGATTCTCCAATCCTGCTGGGACTGTCTGGGACACGGCACCACGATGGGGCTGAAAAATCCCGAGCCTGGTCTTCCGAGAAACTGGGGGAGCTGGGAAGCGGGTCGGAAAATGTAGCTGAAGCCCAAGATCGATCCTGAATACCGGAGCAGGCTCGCTGGGTCATGTGATCATTCCAGAATACCGGAGCAGACTCGCTGGGTCATGTGATCACTCCGGAATACCGGAGCAGGCTCGCTGGGTCATGTGATCAGCCCGGAATACCGGAGCAGGCTCGCTGGGTCATGTGATCACTCCGGAATACCGGAGCATGCTCACTGGGTCATGTGATCACTCCGGAATACCGGAGCAGAGTCGCTGGGTCATGTGATCACTCCGGAATACCGGAGCACGCTCACTGGGTCATGTGATCACTCCGGAATACCGGAGCAGAGTCGCTGGGTCATGTGATCACTCCGGAATACCGGAGCAGGCTCGCTGGGTCATGTGATCAGCCCGGAATACCGGAGCAGACTCGCTGGGTCATGTGATCACTCCGGAATACCGGAGCAGGCTCGCTGGGTCATGTGATCACTCCGGAATACCGGAGCAGACTCACTGGGTCATGTGATCACTCCGGAATACCGGAGCAGGCTCGCTGGGTCATGTGATCACTCCGGAATACCGGAGCAGAGTCGCTGGGTCATGTGATCACTCCGGAATACCGGAGCAGGCTCGCTGGGTCATGTGATCACTCCGGAATACCGGAGCAGGCTCGCTGGGTCATGTGATCACTCCGGAATACCGGAGCAGACTCACTGGGTCATGTGATCACTCCGGAATACCGGAGCAGGCTCGCTGGGTCATGTGATCACTCCGGAATACCGGAGCAGGCTCGCTGGGTCATGTGATCACTCCGGAATACCGGAGCAGACTCACTGGGTCATGTGATTACTCCGGAATACCGGAGCAGACTCACTGGGTCATGTGATCACTCCGGAATACCGGAGCAGGCTCGCTGGGTCATGTGATCAAAAAGCAGTCAGACGTTTGAAACACTCTGTGTTTCTCTCTTCACAGCTACTGACAGATCCGCTGAGATTTTCCAGTCTTTGTTGCATTGAGTAGACTTGGTATTCCCTCGAAAGATGAAGGAGAGATCTAATTGTTTAACAGGGAGCCATGGTACAGTGGTATTGTCACTGCACTAGTAATCCAGAGACCCAGAACAAGATCTGAGGAGCCAGGTTCAAATCCTGCCACAGCCGACGGTGAAATCTGAATTCAATAAATATCTAGAATTAAACACCGAATGGCACCATTGACAATTGTTGGAAAAACCCATCTGGTTCACCAATGTCCTTCAGGGAAGGAAATCTGCTGTCCTTACCTGGTCTGGCCTACATGTGACTCCAGAGCCACAGCAATGTGGTTGACTCTCAACTACCCTCTGAAATGGCCGAGTGAGACACTCAATTCAAACAAAATTAGGGATTTAGGGAATAAATATTGACCCAACCAGTGACATCCACAGGGCTGCCCTGTGGCACAGTGGTTAGCACTGCTGCCTCACAGCACCAGGGTCATGAGTTCAATTCCAGGCTTGGGTCACTGTCTGTGTGGAGTCTGCACGTTCTCCCCGTGCCTGCGTGGGTTTCCTCCGGGTGCTCCGGTTTCCTCCCACATTCTGAAAATCGTGCTGGTTAGGTGAATTGGCCGTGCTAAATTCTCCCTCAGTGTACCCGAACAGGCGCCGGAGTGTGGCGACTAGGGATTTTCACAGTAACTTCATTACAGTGTTAATGTAAGCCTACTTGTGACTAATAAATAAACTTTAACTTTAATATTGGGATTGATGGAGTAGATGGGAACAGTTTCCACTGTGGGGTTCTGGGCAGAACCTTAAAACTAGAGCAAAGACATTCAGAAAGTGATGTCAGGAAGCGTTTTTCACACAAAGGTCGAGGAAATGTGGAAATTCCCTCGGCACAAAAAGCTGCTGAGGTTGAAAGTTTCAAACTGAGGCAAATTGATTTTGAATAAAAGTTATAAAGCCCAGCCCAGTCGAAGGGATGGAGGGGAGAGGTCAGCTAGAATCTAACTGAATGATGGAGCCGCTGGATGTTAATACCTTTACTCCACATCATTAGGTTTACAGTATGATCTCGGAGAAAATGGACTTGCTGCAATGTATAAATCACATTGAAACACTGCCAGACACTGACTCTCCAGATATCTTCGGAATGCATCCCAACACTCAGAAAGCTTACCTAGAAAGCCAGGCCAGTGAGTTCATGGACACCATCGAGGGCATCGAACCCCACCTGAGTGCGGGGCTGCAGTCAATCAGGTCAGTCCAGCATCCAGCAGCAGCCCAGGCAGGAGCGAGGGGCCCAGTGGACATACAGCATCAGAGATTATCAGCGCAGCTCCCACCGTGATCTGCCAATGAAACTGAATTCAATAGACGCCCAATATCCCAGGACTGCAGTGAAAGCTAACGGATTAGCTCATTCCCAAACTCCTTTGGGGAATAGAACATAGAACAGTACAGCACAGAACAGGCCCTTCGGCCCACGATGTTGTGCCGAGCTTCATCTGAAACCAAGATCAAGCTATCCCACTCCCTATCATCCTGGTGCGCTCCATGTGCCTATCCAATAACCGCTTAAATGTTCCTAAAGTGTCTGACTCCACTATCACTGCAGGCAGTCCATTCCACACCCCAGCTACTCTCTGCGTAAAGAACCTACCTCTGATATCCTTCCTGTATCTCCCACCATGAACCCTATAGTTATGCCCCCTTGTAATAGCTCCATCCACCCGAGGAAATAGTCTTTGAACGTTCACTCTATCTATCCCCTTCATCATTTTATAAACCTCTATTAAGTCTCCCCTCAGCCTCCTCCGCTCCAGAGAGAACAGCCCTAGCTCCCTCAACCTTTCCTCATAAGACCTACCCTCCAAACCAGGCAGCATCCTGGTAAATCTCCTCTGCACTCTTTCCAGCGCTTCCACATCCTTCTTATAGTGAGGTGACCAGAACTGCACACAATATTCCAAATCTGGTCTCACCAAGGTCCTGTACAGTTGCAGCATAACCCCACGGCTCTTAAACTCCAACCCCCTGTTAATAAAAGCTAACACACTATAGGCCTTCTTCACAGCTCTATCCACTTGAGTGGCAACCTTTAGAGATCTGTGGATATGGACCCCAAGATCTCTCTGTTCCTCCACAGTCTTCAGAACCCTACCTTTGACCCTGTAATCCACATTTAAATTAGTCCTACCAAAATGAATCACCTCACATTTATCAGGGTTAAACTCCATCTGCCATTTTTCAGCCCAGCTTTGCATCCTAACATTCACCATCACCAGCCCTAGGCCGACAACAGGTTCCCTCACAAATGATGTGGTTGAATTTTATTAGCCTCAGAATAACCAGAGAAACAATTTCACCTTGATAGAGTCATAGAGGTTTACAATATGGAAACAGGCCCTACGGCCCAACTTGTCCATGCTGCCCCTTTTTTTAAAAAACCCCTAAGCTAATCCCAATTGCCCGCATTTGGCCCATATCCCTCTGCACCCATCATACCCATGTAACTATCTAAATGCTTTTTAAAAGATAAAATTGTACCCGCCTCTACTACTACCTCTGGCAGCTTGTTCCAGACACTCACCACCCTCTGTCTGAAAAAATTGCCCCTCTGGACACTTTTGTATCTCTCCCCTCTCACCTTAAACCTATGTCCTCTAGTTTTAGACTCCCCTACCTTTGGGAAAAGATATTGACTATCTACCTTGTCTATGCCCTTCATTATTTTATAGACCTCTATAAGGTCACCCCTCAGCCTCCTACGCTCCAGAGAAAAAAGTCCCAGTCTATTCAGCCTCTCCTTATAACTCAAACCATCGAGTCCCGGTAGCATCCTAGTAAAACTTTCCTGCGCTCTTTCTAGTTTAATAATATCCTTTCTATAATAGGGTGACCAGAACTGCACACAGTATTCCAAGTGTGGCAATGTCTTGTACAACTTCAACAAGACGTCCCAACTCCTGTATTCAATGTTCTGACCAATGAAACCCAAGCATGCCGAATGCCTTCTTCACCACTCTGTCCACCTGTGACTCCACTATCAAGGAGCTATGAACATGTACCCCTAGATCTCTTTGTTCTGTAACTCTCCCCAACGCCCAACCATTAACTGAGTAAGTCCTGCCCTGGTTCAATCTACCAAAATGCATCACCTCGCATTTGTCTAAATTAAACTCCATTTGCCATTCATCAGCCCACTGGCCCAATTGATCAAGATCCCGTTGCAATTGGAGATAACTTTCTTCACTGTCCACTATGCCACCAATCTTGGTGTCATCTGCAAACTTACTAACCATGCCTCCTATATTCTCATCCAAATCATTAATATAAATGACAAATAACGGTGGACCCAGCACTGATCCCTGAGGCACACCGCTGGTCACAGGCCTCCAGTTTGAAAAACACCCTCCACAACCACCCTCTGTCAAGAAGCCAATTTTGTATCCATTTAGATACCTCACCCTGGATTCCGTGAGATTTAACCTTATGCAAAAACCTACCATGTGGTACCTTGTCAAAGGCCTTGCTAAAGTCCATGTAGACAACATCAACTGCCCTGCCCTCATCTACCTTCTTGAAGCTCCTTCAAAAAACTCAATCAATTTTGTGAGACATGATTTTCCACTCACAAAGTCCTTGCATCTCTAAATGTCTGTAGATCCTGCTCTCAAAATACCTTCCAACAATTTACCCACCACAGATGTGAGGCTCACTGGCCTGTAGTTCCCAGGCTTTTCCCTGCAGCCCTTTTTAAACAAAGGCACAACATTTGCCACTCTCCAATCTTCAGGCACCTCACCCGTGACTATCGATGATTCAAATATCTCGGCTAGGGGACCCGCAATTACCTCCCTAGCCTCCCACAATGTCCTGGGATATACTTCATCAGGTCCTGGGGATTTATCTACCTTGATGCACTTTAAGACTTCCAGCACCTCCTTCTCTGTAATATGTACACTCCTCAAGACATCATTATTTATTTCCCCAAGTTCCCGAACATCCATGCTTTTCTCAACAGTAAATACTGATGAGAAATATTCATTTAGGATCTCAGCCATCTCTTGTGGATCCGCACATAGATGACCTTGTTGATCCTTAAGAGGCCGTACTCTCTCCCTAGTTACTCTTTTGCCCTTTATGTATTTGTAGAAGCTCTTTGGATTCTCCTTTGCCTTATCTGCCAAAACAATTTTGTGTCCCCTTTTTGCCCTCCTGATTTCTCTCTTAACTCTACTCCTACACCCTCTATACTCTTCAAGAGATTCACTTGATCCCAGCTGCCTATGCATGTCATGTGCCTCTTTCTTCTTCTTGACCAGGGCCTCAATATCCCGAGTCATCCAGAGTTCCCGACTTCTGCCAGCCTTGCCCTTCACTCTAAGAGGAATGTGCTTACCCTGAACCCTGGTTAACACACTTTTGAAAGCCTCCCACTTGCCAGATGTCCCTTTGCCTTCCCACAGACTCCCCCAATTAACTTTTGAAAGTTCCTGCCTGATACCATCAAAATTGGCCTTGCCCCAATTTAGAATATTAACTTTTGGGACAGACCTATCATTCTCCATAGCTATCTTAAAACTAATAGAGTTATGGTCACTGGTCCCAAAGTGATCCCTCACTAACACTTCTGACACCTGCCCTTCCTTATTTCCCAAGAGGAGGTCAGGTTTTGCCCCCTGTCTAGTCGGGCCATCCACATACTGAATGAGAAATTCCTCCTGAATACACTCAACAAATTTCTCTCCATCCAACCCTCTAATACTATGGCTGTCCCAGTCAGTGTTGGGAAAATTAAAATCTCCGACTGTTACCACCCTATTTTTCTTGGAGCTATCTGTAATCTCCTTACATATTTGCTCCTCAATTTCCCGCTGACTATTTGGGGGTCTATAGTACAACCCTATCAAAGTTCATCCCAGGAATAACTGGATAATGCCGGGGTGGAGAACAGCGGAAGCCAAATCAATCAGCCAGGCAGAGCATTGCTGACCGTTAACCAGTGACTAGTTACTGTAAACCACTGCTCTAGTTATTATTAACCAGTGTTCTAATTAGTGTCAACCAGTGCTCTAGTTATTGTTAACCAGTGCTCCAGTTACTGGCCGTTAACCAGTGTTCCAGTAAATGTTAACCAGTGCTCCAGTTACTGTTAACCAGTGCTCCAGTTACTGGTCATTAACCAGTGCTCCAGTTACTGTTAACCAGTGCCCAGTTACTGACCATTAATCAGCACTCTAGTTACTCACCATTAACCAGTGCTCTAGTTATTGTTAACCAGTGCATTATTTACTGACCATTAACCAGTACTCTAGTTAATGTTAACCAGTGCTCTAGATACTGTTAACCAGTGCTCCAGTTACTGGCCATTAACCAGTGCTCCAGTAACTGTTAACCAGTGCTCCAGTTACTGTTAGCCTATGTTCCAGGTACTGTCCATTAACCAGCGTTGTAGTTACTGACCATTAACCAGCGTTCCAGTTACTGACCGTTAACCAGTGAATGTGATTGGGTTGGGTGGTATATTTGGGTTGGGGAGAGTTATCGGCGACAAAATGTGGACATTAACCAGCACCCCCTTACTGGAGGGAGGGTTTCTGATATCTGGACCATTGGGGTCTCTTCCAGGGCAGTTGGACCTGTACAAAAAGGACGGGTTGCATCGAAACTGGAAGGGCATAAATATTCTGGCCGGGAGGTTTGCTAGTGTCACACGGGAGGTTTTAAAATAGCTTGGCAGGGGGGTGGGAACCAAAGCAAAGCTGAATTAGCTGAAGGGAAACCAGAGAGTAGGACCAGTAGCCCTATTCCTTCTCCTGCAATGCAGGTGCAGAAGGTAGTCAAGAAGGCATATGGCATGCTTGCCTTCATCAGCCGGGGTATTGAGTTTAAAAATTGGCAAGTCATGTTGCAGCTTTATAGAATCTTAATTAGGCCGCAATTGGAATATAGTGTTCAATTCTGGCCGCCACACTACCAGAAGGATGTGGAGGCTTTGGAGAGGGTACAGAAAAGATTTACCAGGATGTTGCCTGGTGTGGAGGGCATTAGCTATGAGGAGAGGTTGGAGAAACTTGGTTTGTTCTCACTGGAACGACGGAGGTTGAGGGGAGACCTGATAGAAGTCTACAAGATTATGAGAGGCATGGACAGAGTGGTTAGTCAGAAGCTTTTTCCCAGGATGGAAGAGTCAATTACTGGGGGGCACAGGTTTAAGGTGCGAGGGGCAAGGTTTAAAGGAGATGTACGAGGCAGATTTTTTACACAGAGAGTGGTGGGTGGCTGGAACCCGTTGCCGGGGGAGGCAGTGGAAGCAGATACGGTAGTGACTTTTGAGGGGCATCTTGACAAGTACATGAATGAGATGGGAATATAGGGATATGTTCCCCGGAAGGGTGGGGGTTTTAGTTAAGTCGGGCAGCATGGTCGGTGCAGGCTTGGAGGGCCGAAGGGCCTGTTCCTGTGCTGTAATTTTCTTTGTTCTTTGTTCAGTAAGACTCAGAGAAACAGCAGGCAGGTGAGGTTGCTAATCAAAGAGGGTCTGGTGCACTGAAGTGCATTTGCTTCAATGCGAGAAGTGTAACAGGTAAGGCAGATGAACTTAGAGCTTGGATTAGGACCAGGAACTATGATGTTGTTGCTATTACAGAGACTTGGTTAAGGGAAGGACAGGATTGGCAGTTTAACGTCCCAGGATACAGATGTTTCAGGCTGGATAGAGCGGGATGTAAAATGGGTGGGGGAGTTGCACTACTGGTTAAGGAGAATATCACAGCTGTACTGCGGGAGGACACCTCGGAGGGCTCTTACAGCGAGGCAATATGGGTAGAGCTGAGAGATAGGAAGAGTGTAGTCACAATGTTGGGGGTTTACTATAGGCCACCCAACTGCCAGTGGGAGATTGAGGAACAGATATGTAGGCAGAATTTGGCAAGATGTAAAAGTAACAGGGTTGTTGTGGTGGGAGATTTTAACTTCCCCTATATTGACTGGGACTCACTTAGTGCTAGGGGCGTGGATGGGGCAGAATTTGTAAGGAGCATCCAGGAGGGCTTCCTGAAACAGTATGTAGATAGTCCAACTAGGGAAGGGGCCGTACTGGACCTGGTATTGGGGAATGAGCCCAGCCAGGTGGTCGATGTTTCAGTAGGGGAGCAGTTCGGGAACAGTGACCACAATTCAGTAAACTTTAAGGTACTGATGGATAAAGATAAGTGTAATCCTCAAGTTAAGGTGCTAAATTGGGGGAAGGCTAATTACAACAATATTAGACAGGAATTGAAGAATGTAGATTGGGGGCAGATGTTTGAGGGCAAATCAACATCTGGCATGTGGGAGGCTTTCAAGTGTAAGCTGATAGGGATTCAGGAATGGCAGATTCCTGTAAGGATGAAGGATAAGTATGACAAGTTTTGAACCTTGGATAATGAGAGATATTGTGAGCCTAGTCAAAGAGAAAAAGGAAGCATTTGTCAAAGCCAGGAGGCTGGGAACACACAAAGCAAGTATGGAATACGAGGAAAGTAGAAAGAAATTTAAGCAATGAGTAAGGAGGGCTAAAAGGGGTCATGAAAAAGCATTGGCCAGCAGGATTAAGGAAAATCCCAAGGCTTTTTCTACATATATAAAGAGCAAGAGGGTAGCCAGGGAGAGGGTTGGCCCACTCGAGGATAAGGGAGGGAATCTATGTGTGGAGCCAGAGGAAATGGGCGAGGTATTAAATGAGTACTTTGCGTCAGTATTCACCAAAGAGAAGGACTTGGTGGATGATGAGTCTGGAAAAGGATGTGTAGATAGTTTGAGTCATGTTGAGATCAAAAAGGAGGAGGTATTGGGTTCTTGAGAAACATTAAGGCAGACAAGTCCCCAGGGCCTGATGGAATATACCCCAGAATACTGAGAGAGGCAAGGGAGGAAATTGCTGGGGCCTTGAGAGAAATCTTTGTATCCTCACTGGCTACAGGGGAGGTCATGATGTGGAGATGCCGGCATTGGACTTGAGAAAAGATATACTGGCACTGGAGGGGGTGTGGAGGAGATTAACTAGATTGATTCCAGAGTTGAGGGGGTTGGCTTATGAGGAGAGACTGAGTAGACTGGGGCTATACTCATTGGAATTCAGAAGAATGAGGGGAGATCTTATAGAAACATATAAGATTATGAAGGGAATAGATAAGATAGAAGCAGGGAAGTTGTTTCCACTGGCGGGTGAAACTTAGAACTAGGGGGCATAGCCTCAAAATAAGGGGGAGCAGATTTAGGACTGAGTTGAGGAGGAACTTCTTCACACAAAGGGTTGTGAATCTGAGGAATTCCCTGCTCAGTGAAGCAGTTGAAGCTACCTCATTGAATGTTTTTAAGGCAAGGATAGATAAATTTTTGAATAGTAAAGGAATTAAGGGTTATGGTGAGCGGGCGGGTAAATGGAGCTGAGTCCACGAAAAGATCAGCCATGATCTTATTGAATGGCGGAGCAGGCTCAAGGGCCGGATGGCCTACTCCTGCTCCTTGTTCTTATGTTCTTATGTAAGCACAGTAAGAAGTCTCACAACACCAGGTTAAAGTCCAACAGGTTTATTTGGTAGCACAAGCTTTTGGAGTCTCGCTCCTCCTTCAGGTGAGTGAAGAGTTGTGTTCACAAACAGGGCAGATACAGACACAGACTCAATTTACAAGATAATGGTTGGAATGTGAGCCTTTACAGGTAATCAAGTCTTTACAAGTACAGACAATGTGAGTGGAGAGAGGGTTAAGCACAGGTTAAAGAGATGTGAATTGTCTCCAGCCAGGACAGTTAGTGAGATTTTGCAAGCCCAGGCAAGTCGTGGGGATTACAGATAGTGTGATAGTCCTGGCTGGAGACAATTCACACCTCTTTAACCTGTGCTTAACCCTCTCTCCACTCACATTGTCTGTACTTGTAAAGACTTGATTACCTAAAGACTCGCATTCTAACCATTATCTTGTAATGTGAGTTTGTGTCTGTATCTGCCCTGTTTGTGAACACAACTCTTCACTCACCTGAAGGAGGAGCGAGACTCCAAAAGCTTGTGCTACCAAATAAACCTGTTGCACTTTAACCTGGTGTTGTGAGACTTCTTACTGTACAGGGGAGGTCCCAGAAGATTGGAGAATAGCCAATGTGGTTCCTTTGTTTAAGAAGGGTAGCAAGAATAATCCAGGTAATTACAGGCCGGTGAGCCTTACATCAGTGGTCGGGAAATTATTGGAGAAGATTCTTCGAGACAGGATTTATTCCCACTTGGAAATAAGTGGACGTATTAGCGAGAGGCAACATGGTTTTGTGAAGGGGAGGTCATGTCTCACTAACTTGATCGAGTTTTTCGAGGAAGTGACAAAGATGATTGATGAGGGTAGGGCAGTGGATGTTGTCTCCATGGACTTCAGTAAGGCTTTTGACAAAGTCCCTCATGGCAGACTGGTGCAGAAGGTGAAGTCGCATGGGATCAGAGGTGAGCTGGCAAGGTGGATACAAAACTGGCTCGGTCAAAGAAGACAGAGGGTAGCAGTGGAAGGGTGTGTTTCTGAATGGAGGGTTGTGACAAGTGACATTCCTCAGGGATCAGTGCTGGGACCTTTGCTGTTTGTAATATATATAAATGATTTGGAGGAAAATGTAACTGGTTTGATTGGTAAGTTTGCGGACGACACAAAGATTGGTGGATTTGTAGATAGCGATGAGGACCATCAGAGGATACAGCAGGATATAGTTCGGTTGGAGTCTTGGGCGGAGAGGTGGCAGATGGAGTTTAATCCGGACAAATGTGAGGTAATGCACTTTGGAAGGTCGAAGACAGAGAGGAAATATACAGTAAATGGCAGAACCCTTAAGAGTATTGATAGGCAAAGGGATCTGGGTGTACAGGTACACAGGTCACTGAAAGTGGGAATGCAGGTGGAGAAGATAGTCAAGAAGGCATAAGGCATGCTTACCTTCATCGCCGGGGTATTGAGTTTAAAGATTGGAAGTCATGTTGGAGCTTTATAGAACCTTAGTTAGGCCGCACTTGGAATATAGTGTTCAATTCTGGTCGCCACACCACCAGAAGGATGTGGAGGCTTTGGAGAGGGTACAGAAAAGATTTACCAGGATGTTGCCTGGCATTAGCTATGAGAGAGGTTGGAGAAATTTGTTCTCACTGAAACGACGGAGGTTGAGGGGTGACCTGATAGAAGTCTACAAGATTATGAGAGGCATGGACAGAGTGGATAGTCAGAAGCTTTTTCCCAGGTTGGAAGAGTCAGTTACTAGGGGGCACAGCTTTAGGATGCGAGGGGCAAGGTTTAAAGGAGATGTACAAGGCAGATTTTATACACAGAGGGTGGTGGGTGCCTGGAACTCGTTGCCGGGGGAGGTAGTGGAAGCGGATACGGTAGTGACTTTTAAGGGGCATCTTGACAAATACATGAATGGGATGGGAATAGAGGGAAATGGTCCCCGGAAGGGAAGGGGGTTTTAGTTAAGTTGGACAGCATGGTCGGTGCAGGCTTGGAGGGCCGAAGGGCCTGTTCCTGTGCTGTAATTTTCTTTGTTCCTTGATCATTAATCAGTGTTCCATTTACTAACCATTCGTTACCCATTAACCAGCTTCTGGGGTGTGAGGGGATTCGGGGTCAATGAGTGGGTTTGTGGTCAATTCCAGCTTCAAGGGCAATGGGAGGTTCTGGGTCAATGCGGGGGTTCGGGGTCAATGGGTTCAGGGTCAATGGATTGGTTTGGGGTCAATGAGTGGTTTCAGGGTCAATGGGTCCAGGGTCAATGGATGGGTTCAGGGTCAATGGGGGGGTTCAGGATCAATGGATGGGTTCAGGGTCAATGGGGGGGTTCAGGATCAATGGTTTCGGGGCCAATGGGTTCAGGGTCAATGGATTCGGGGTCAATGGGGGGTTCAGAGTCAATGAGTTCAGGGTCAATGGGGGGGTTCAGAGTCAATGGGTTCAGGGTCAATGGGTTCGGGGTCAATGGGGGGTTCAGAGTCAATGAGTTCAGGGTCAATGGGGGGGTTCAGAGTCAATGGGTTCAGGGTCATTGGGGGGGTTCAGGATCAATGGTTTCGGGGCCAATGGGTTCAGGGTCAATGGGGGGTTCAGAGTGAATGGGTTCGGGGTCAATGGGGGGTTTGGGGTCAATGGGTTCAGGGTCAATGGGGGGGTTCAGAGTCAATGGGTTCAGGGTCAACGGGGGGGTTCAGAGTCAATGGGTTCAGGGTCAATGGGAGGGTTTGGGGTCAGTGGGGAGTTCTGGGTCAATGGGTTCCGGGTCAATGGGTTCAGGGTCAATGGGGGGTTCCGGTCAGTGGGGAGTTCTGGGTCAATGGGTTCAGGGTCAATGGGTTCAGAGTCAATGGGGGGGTTCGGGGTCAACGGGTTCAGGGTCAATGGGGGGGTTCAGAGTCAATGGGTTCAGGGTCAATGGATGGGTTTGGGGGTCAATGGGGGGATTCAGGGTCATTGGGTTCAGGGTCAATGGGTCCAGGGTCAATGGGTTCAGGGTCAATGGATGGGTTTGGGGGTCAATGGGGGGATTCAGGGTCATTGGGTCCAGGGTCAATGGGTCCAGGGTCAATGGGTTCAGGGTCAATGGATGGGTTTGGGGGTCAATGGGGGGATTCAGGGTCATTGGGTCCAGGGTCAATGGGTCCAGGGTCAATGGGGGGGTTCAGGATAAATGGGCTTGGGGTCAATGGGTTCAGGTTCAATGGGGGGGTTCGGCGTCAATGGGTCCAGGGTCAATGGGGGAGATCAGGGTCAATGGGTCCAGGGTCAATGGATGGGTTCAGGGTCAATGGGGGGGTTCGGCGTCAATGGGTTCAGGGTCAATGGGGGAGATCAGGGTCAATGGGTCCAGGGTCAATGGATGGGTTCAGGGTCAATGGGGGGGTTCAGGATCAATGGTTTCGGGGCCAATGGGTTCAGGGTCAATGGGGGGTTCAGAGTGAATGGGTTCGGGGTCAATGGGGGGGTTCAGAGTCAATGGGTTCAGGGTCAACGGGGGGGTTCAGAGTCAATGGGTTCAGGGTCAATGGGAGGGTTTGGGGTCAATGGGTTCAGGGTCAATGGGAGGGTTTGGGGTCAGTGGGGAGTTCTGGGTCAATGGGTTCCGGGTCAATGGGTTCAGGGTCAATGGGGGGTTCCGGTCAGTGGGGAGTTCTGGGTCAATGGGTTCAGGGTCAATGGGTTCAGAGTCAATGGGGGGGTTCGGGGTCAACGGGTTCAGGGTCAATGGGGGGGTTCAGAGTCAATGGGTTCAGGGTCAATGGATGGGTTTGGGGGTCAATGGGGGGATTCAGGGTCATTGGGTTCAGGGTCAATGGGTCCAGGGTCAATGGGTTCAGGGTCAATGGATGGGTTTGGGGGTCAATGGGGGGATTCAGGGTCATTGGGTCCAGGGTCAATGGGTCCAGGGTCAATGGGTTCAGGGTCAATGGATGGGTTTGGGGGTCAATGGGGGGATTCAGGGTCATTGGGTCCAGGGTCAATGGGTCCAGGGTCAATGGGGGGGTTCAGGATAAATGGGCTTGGGGTCAATGGGTTCAGGTTCAATGGGGGGGTTCGGCGTCAATGGGTCCAGGGTCAATGGGGGAGATCAGGGTCAATGGGTCCAGGGTCAATGGATGGGTTCAGGGTCAATGGGGGGGTTCGGCGTCAATGGGTTCAGGGTCAATGGGGGAGATCAGGGTCAATGGGTCCAGGGTCAATGGATGGGTTCAGGGTCAATGGGGGGGTTCAGGATCAATGGGTTTGGGGTCAATGGGTTCAGGGTCAATGGGGGGGTTCAGGATAAATGGGCTTGGGGTCAATGGGTTCAGGGTCAATGGGGGGGTTCGGCGTCAATGGGTCAAAGGTCAATGGGGGAGATCAGGGTCAATGGGTTCGGGGTCAATGGGGAGGGGTTGGGGTCAATGGGTTCCGGGTCAATGGGTCCAAGGTCAATGGGGGAGATCAGGGTCAATGGGTTCAGGGTCAATGGGGGGTTCCGGGTCAATGGGGGGTTCCGGTCAGTGGGTTCAGGGTCAATGGGTTCAGAGTCAATGGGAGGGTTCAGGGTCAACAGGTTCAGGGTCAGTGGATTGGTTTGGGGTCAATGAGGGGGTTTCAGGGTCAATGGGTTCAGGGTCAATGGGGGGGTTCAGGATCAATGGGTTTGGGGTCAATGGGTTCAGGTTCAATGGGGGGGTTCGGGGTCAATGGGTTCGGGGTCAATGGGGGGGTCTGGGGTCAATGGGTTCCGGGTCAATGGGTTCAGGGTCAATGGGGGAGATCAGGGTCATTGGGTTCAGGGTCAATGGGGGGTTCCGGTCAGTGGGCTCAGGGTCAATGGGTTCAGGGTCAATGGGTTCAGGGTCAATGGGTCAGGGTCAATGGGGGGGTTCAGGGTCAATGGGTCAGGGTCAATGGGGGGGTTTGGGGTCAAAGGGTTGTGGGTCAATGGGTTCGGGGTCAATGGGGGGTTCGGGGTCAATGGGGGGTTCAGGGTCAATGGGGGTTTCCGGATTAATAGGGGGATTCTGGGTTAATGAGTGTATTCAGGGTGTGGTTGGGTGTCGGCAGTGGGCTCAGGATCAGGAGGGAGGATGAATTGTTTGTGGGGTTGATGCTGAGAGAGTCTCTCAGTAACTGTGTGGATTGGGGGATGGTTTGATCCCTCTGTCCTGACTGAAGTGTTCAGATTTGATTTATTATTGTCATGTGTATTGGGATACAGTATTGTTTCCCATGGTGATACACAGTGGGGCGTCAGACTGGTGTTCAGTCATTGGACAGGTTCCGGATAATGGCCGCTCTCAGACTGATGCCTTTACCTGTTTCAGGGAGCAAAGGAGTGAAGGTGAAATTGTGGTGGAGAAAGCTGAGGGCTTACTGAAGAAACTGCCTGAGACAGTGGAGGGTGTACATGAATCAGACGACACCTTGATGAGCTTGAGCCGTCTGCTGGCCTTACCTGCCTGGAAAGAATACGTGGAGTCGATCGAAGGTACGGCTGGGCTGTGTGCAGTGAGATTTTCAGGATTTATTAGTGATTTATTCCTGCCTGGTGTGGCTGCCACTGCCTCACCTCTCAGTCCATTCCAACCCCTATGTGTTCAGCAGCAGTTTGTCCAGGTCAGGCTGTCTTCCTCACTATCATTCCCTTCTCTTCACCAGGCTATGATTGCTTAACCAAGTCAGCTCTGCTGACCATTCTGAGGCAGGAGATCAATCGATTTAACCGACTGTTGTCACTGATTTGTTCTTCACTCCGCTCCCTGTGCCTTGCGGTGAAGGGACAGATCATCCTCAGTGATGCTCTCGAAGACACCTACAACTCTTTCCTCAGCATGAAGATGCCCAAACTTTGGCAGGTAGGTTATTGACTATTGCTGAGGAATCTTACATCAATAACATGGGAATACAGCGTGGCAGAATAGCTGGTTCTGGGGACAGAGATTCACAGTGCAATAAATTTCAAAAGGTCACAGACAGGTTGATGCAAAGGGCTGACAAATGACAGGTGAAATTTATTGTAGAGAAATGTGAAGTGATTGAGTGATGGAAAGCATGAGGGAGAAACAACATAAAATAAAGGATCCAATTCTAAAGGGAATGCAGGGGCAGAGGATCTGGGGGTATGTGCAGACTAAGTGATAAGGCAAGCTGAGAAAGCGGTTAAGGTACATGGGGATCCTGGCTTTTGTGAATAGAGGGATAGGTACAAAAGCAAGAACCAGTTACTGTGTTGTCTATTAGAGAGGTGATAGAGGGTTAAAATTAAACAGGGCTTATTAATGGTGTGAGATCTCGTCCATAGCTACTTCTATTCTGTCTGTTTCCCACGCTTGGTCCAGTACATACGTTAATACAGTATAGCTCCAGTGAGCCAAGAGGAATAAATAAAACAGATAACAGCTTGCTCCTACAAAAGTTGAATATTACTGAAATGAGAGACAAGGCAAATGTAAGAATGTCAAATTTCAAACAATCACAATTCATGCTACAGGAAAGGTGTAGCTCAGTTGGCATCTAGACTCTGATTGGCTGAGACATTACCAAGCAGAAAGCAACATGGAACAATAAACTCTTCCAGCTCCTGGGTAGTTTGAAAAAGGTGTGAGACCTGAACATATTTCTTTTATTTACAGGGAATGGGCTCTGTGTATGAAGATATGTCATTTCCAGCGAGTGTAAATGAGCCACATTACAAGCCGACTTGTTAGCATAGCTATTAGCACATTCAGTATTATTCAGCAAGTGCTGCCCAATCTCAGAATCACATCTGATATTAAATGGGTTTTTTTTGAGTTTTGCAAACATGGGCTGGTTGAGTACAATCTGTACTATTATCAACACAGTAAGTGTTTTAACAACACCAGGTTAAAGTCCAACAGGTTTATTTGGTAGCAAATACCATTAGCTTTCGGAGCGCTGCTCCTTCGTCAGATGGAGTGGAAATGTGCTCTCAAACAGGGCACAGAGACACAAAATCAAGTTACAGAATACTGATTAGAATGCGAATCCCTACAACCAACCAGATCTTAAAGATACAGACAATGTGGGTGGAGGGAGCATTAAGCACAGGTTAAAGAGATGTGTATTGTCTCCAGACAGGACAGCCTGTAAGTCCAGGAGGCAAGCTGTGGGGGTTACTGATAATGTGACATAAATCCAACATCCCGGTTTAGGCCATTGTCTGTATCTTTAAGATCTGGCTGGCTGTAGGGATTCGCATTCTAATCAGTATTCTGTAACTTGATTTTGTGTCTCTGTGCCCTGTTTGAGAGCACATTTCCACTCCATCTGACGAAGGAGCAGCGCTCCGAAAGCTAATGGTATTTGCTACCAAATAAACCTGTTGGACTTTAACCTGGTGTTGTTAAAACACTTACTGTGTTCACCCCAATCCAACGCCGGCATCTCCACATCACTATTATCAACAGCCAGAGGAATATGTTTGATTCAATCAGCCAATCATTCCAGCTGTTGCAATAGGCAAGAGTACATTCACACACATTCACACTCATTAACTACGGCTTCTCTGCAAACAAAAGGAATATGCTACCCACTGAGTCGATTTCTCCCAGAATGCTCCTCTGTCCCCTCTGCTGGATGCTCTTCCCCCGGTTTATCACAGCTCACTTTAAGTGTTGTTCATCCCATGATACAGCCCTCTTTCCCTAGTATTGGTGCCAATGCCCCATGAATTAGGATGGCATGGCGGCACAGTGGTTAGCGCTGCTGCCTCACAGCACCAGGGACCTGGGTTCAACTCCAGCCTTGGGTGGCTGTGTGGAGTTTGCACGTTCTCCACGTGTCTGCGTGGGTTTCCTCCGGGTGCTCCGGTTTCCTCCCATAGTCCAAAGACATGTAGGTTAGGTGGATTGGCCATGTTAACTGCCCCTTAGAATCTCAAGAAGTGTGGGTTAGGGGGATTAGCGG
This sequence comes from Mustelus asterias, assembly GCF_964213995.1. NCBI lineage: Eukaryota > Metazoa > Chordata > Chondrichthyes > Carcharhiniformes > Triakidae > Mustelus > Mustelus asterias. The sequence continues at coordinate 1,975,658 of NC_135805.1, read as the reverse complement.
GATAAATATATGAGTTACAGGGCCTAGGGCCTGGGTGGGATGCTCTGTCGGAGAGTTGGTGCAGATTTGATGGGTTGAATGGCCTTCTTCTGCACTGTAGGAATTCAGTGATTCTATGAACCGAAACCCATTCTTCCTCCGAAGTAAAAGGGTCATCAGGATAATTTCTTTCATTAGCAGAGGCCTTGAGTATAAGAGCAGGAAGATTACGTTAAATTGTGTAAAACATGGGCCAGGCTCCAGCTAGTGTACTTGTGTACAGTTCCAGCATTAGAGAAAAGATTGTAGCTATGAGCAGAGATCAGATTGGCTGTGGTTTCTGGGGACTGATGTGTATGAAATTATGAGAGATCCAGATGAACGAATTGGACGGACCCCTTTCCCAAGCAGTCAATAATCAGGGGGTCGAGGTTAATAGTAATTGGTAGTACGGTTTGAGGGAAGTTGAGGAAAAGGTTTTTGCCCAGGTGTGTTGGGATCTGGATCTCACTACCTGACAGGCTGGGAGAGACAGAAACCATCACCGTACTTCAAAAACATTTCAATATATACATGAAGCTCTGTAATTACAGGGCTGTTAACCCAGGGCTGGGAAATAGGATGATGCTGTTTTCTAACTAACAAATGGTCTGAGTGATCTCTATTCCAATCCTCACTGGATACAGGGGCTGTTCCAGAGGATTGGAGCACTGCTGCTTCGATTAAAAACAGAACTAATCACAGGCCAGTCAGTGTAACCTTAGCAGTGGGCAAATTATTGGAATCAATTCTGAGAGACAGGATAAATTGTCAATTAGAAAGGCACAGATTGATCAGGGATAGTCAACATAGATTTGTGAAGTGAAGATTGTGTCTGACTAACATGATTGAATTGTGTGAGAAAGTAGCGATGAGGGTTGATGACGGTAATGCAGTTGATGGGTCTACCTGGATCCTAGCAAGACTTTCGACAAAGTCCCACCTGGAGGACTGGTTAACAAAAAGCCCATAGAATATGGGAAGGTAGCAAGCTGGGATAGTAAATTGGCTCAGCGGCAGGAAACAAAGGGTAATTGTTGACGGGTGTTTTGCGATGAGAAGGTTGTTTCCAGTGGGCTCAGTATTAGGTCCCTGATCTTTGTGCTAGATATCAGTGATTTGGACATGAATGTAGGGAGCATGATCAAGAGGTTTGCAGGAGATGCAGATATTGGCCGTGAGGTTGAGAGTGAGGAGAATAGCTGTAGACAGCAGTGGATTGGGCAGGTGAGCAGAAAAGTGACGAATGGAATTGAAGCTGGTGTCTATCGCACTCTCTGCCCCATGTTTGCTCCACAATGTGTCCAGCTGCTGCTCCAACCAAACCACTTCAGCTGCTCACACTTCCCGCAGTCATAGTCATCAGGGGCATAGAAAGATCCTTGATCTGCCACATCTAACAGGAGGAGCATATCACTACTTAAACTGCCATCTCTGCCCTTGTACTCTTAAGAAAGATATAAGAATAAGAATCTTACCTTGTTTTTACTTTGCTTCTCCTCACAGTTCCTTTTGTTTTGGTTAGAGGAGGAGGGCGGTAGGGAAACACTAATGTAGTGTCTCGGGCTTACCCACTCCTTGATGCCAGTTGTTCTGCTAACCCACTGTACAGTTGAGGTGACTGAGTCAATTTCTCCCAGAATGCTCCTCGGCCACCTCTGCTGGATACTCTTCCCCCTGTTTACCACTGAAGGGGTTCTTCCGCTTCCCACTGTACGGTCAAGGTGACTGAGTCGATTTCTCCCAGAATGCTCCTCTGCTGGATGCCAAATCATGGCTGATCTGATAGTAACCTTAAATCTGCATCCCACCTACCCCCAAGAACCTGTCACCTCTCACAGGGGTTTCTATTCTCTGTAGTTTAGAAGAATTAGCCATGAACTCATTTGAACATAAAAGTTTCTGAAAAGGTTTGACAGGTTAGATACTGAGAGGATGTCTACCCTGAGTGGGGAAATCTAGACGGGGTTAGTCTCAGAATAAGAAACTGAGATGGGGAGAGATTACTTCACTCAAATGTTGTCAATATTTGAAATTTTATACCCGGGGGGTTGTGGATGCTCAGTTAATGAGAAACAAGGAGTAGGAATTAATGGATGCTTTTCAAATTGGCAGGCAGTAACTAGTGGGATGCCACAGGGATCGGTGCTGGGACCCCAGCTATTCACAATATATATTAAGGTTGGATGAGGGAACAAAATGTAACATCTCAAAGTTTGCAGATGATACCAAGTTGGGTGGGAGGGTGAACTGTGACGAGGATACAGAGATCCTTCAGAGTGATCTGGACAGGTTGGGTGAGTGGGCTAATCAATGGCAGATGCCGTATAATTTGGATAAATGTGAGGTTATTCACTTTGGAAGCAAAAACAAGAAGGCAGATTACTACCTGAATGGCTGTAAATTGGTGCAGTGGGAACTGGGTGTCCTTGTGCACCAGTCACTGAAGGTAAGCATGCAGGTGCAGCAGGCGGTAAAGAAGGCAAATGGTATGTTGGCCTTCATTGCGAGAGGTTTTGAGTACAGGAGCAGGGATGTGTTGTTGCAATTATACAGGGCCTTGGTGAGGCCACACCTAGAGTATTGTGTGCAGTTTTGGTCTCCTTTTCTGAGGAAGGATGTCCTTGCTCTCGAGGGAGTGCAGCGAAGGTTTACCAGGCTGATTCCGGGGTTGGAGGGACTGATGTATGAGGAGAGATTGACTAGGTTAGGATTGTTTTCACTGGAGTTCAGACAAATGAGGGGGGATCTCATAGAGACTTATAAAATTCTAACAGGACTAGACAGGGTAGATGCAGGGAGGATGTTCCTGATGGTGGGGGAGCCCAGAACCTGGGGTCACAATCTGAGAACTCAGGGTAGACCATTTAGGACGGAGGTGAGGAGACATTTCTTCACCCAAAGAGTGGTGAGCCTGTGGGATTCATTACCACAGGAAGTAGTTGATGCCAAAACATTGAATGCATTCAAGAGGCGGCTGGATATAGCACTTGGGGCAAATGGGATCATAGGTTATGGGGAGAAAGCAGGATTAGGCTATCGAGTTGGATGATCAGCCATGATCGTAATGAATGGCGGAGCAGGCTCGAAGGGCCAAGAGGCCTCCTCCTGCTCCGATCTTCTATGTTCTATGTTTTATGAATGTAGGCTGAGCTAGAGAGTGAACAGTAGGGAGTACGGAGTTAAGGCCGATGAGCATTTTGAATATTGGAGTAAGTTCATTGCCTATTTCTCAAGTAGTTGTAAATGTGATGCTAATAGGAAGTGTATATGATACAAGGGACTTTGAAAGGTTATTAAAAGCTCGAGAGTGTTTTTTTTTTGAAGTTGCATCTCTCTCAGAATTTATTCTTCTTCTCCGGTGTAGCTCCATTCGTATGAATCCTGCAAACCTCTCGCATCATGGATTGATGACCTTATTGATAGAGTGAACTTCTTCAAGACCTGGTCAAGACAGTTTGTTGCAACTGCTCAACAAAGGTAATGTCATGGACCCAGCAAAGCAAATTGCAGAGGGAAACCTGGTTTACAGGCCATTTTGTATTCTGAAAATGAGAAGAAAGTACTGATCTCAGCAACAAGCAGCCCAGAAACACTTCTAGGATTTCAAAAATTAAAAGTAAAACCTTTATTAAGACAAGAAAAGAAAAAGCAAAGACACAAAATTACAGTTACACAGTTAACTTTAGTCTCACAAAACATTCCTCCTAAAAGCCTCCCTACTTAGTCAGACCCACAAGTAAAACGCCTTCCAGGCAACATTCCCTTATAGATGTTTAACTATAAAAATCTGGTGATATATAAGGCAATGCTGTTATCACGTTAATAAACTATACCATACAACCTCCTGAACCACCTTCCACACAGCTGAGGAAATCCAGGAGATGTTCAGAAACGAGACTGTTTTTCACAGCCCATGACCGTTCTGTCTTGATTGGATAGTTGATTCAGACTGCACATGCTCACAACCCTGAGCTGTTTTCAAGAGGCCTTCCTCACACAGCTACTGCCAAACCTTCTCAACATCTCCTTCTCAATACCTTTACTTCCCCTTTCATCTGTAACTCCATTGTCTTCAGCACTTCTTTCAACTCAACTTCTCCAAAATATAAAATCTTTCATGTTTCTACTTGTCTTTGTTTTCAGATCAATAAAGTGAAAAGCACCCTCTCCTGTTTACTCATGTGGAACTCCTGTGTTTCATGTCACCTCTGACTTTTTGATATTCAACAGCTGAAAAATTAACAAGCCCCTATCTCCTAATGCACATTTCTAAACCTGGTCGATTTATTGATAAACCACTTGATCAGGGAACTCCCATTACAAGTGCATGCACCTAGCATCTTTACTCCTCTTCCCTCAACTCTCCCAGACAAATTATCTGTTAACCTGTTTCCAGCTTAATCAAATCATTTACACGCATAGTCTTCTTTACAGAATAAGGCAATATTCCCACAAATATTTTTTAAAACTATTTTCCCTTCCTGCACAGGAACTTCATTGCAGTGTTAATGTAAGCCTTACTTGTGACAAATAAATAAATCTTAACTGAAACTTTGTTCATACAATCATAGAATCCCTACAGTGCAGAAGGAGGCCATTTGGCCCATTTGAGCCTGCACCAGAAACAATCCCACCCAGGGTAACCTCACGTATTTACCCTGCTAGTCCCCCTGACACTAAGGGTCAATTTAGCATGGCCAGTCCACCTAACCAGCACATCTTTGGACTGGGAGGAAACCAGAGCACCCAGAGGAAACCCACGCAGACACGGGGAGAACATGCAAACTCCACACAGATAGGATTTTGAGCCAGCGACAATGAAGAAACGATGATATATTTCCAAGTCCGGATGCTGAGTGACTTGGAGGGGAACCTCCAGGTGGTGATGTTCCCAAGTATCTGCTACTCTTGTCCTTCTAGATGGTAGTGGTTGTGGGTTTGGAAGGTGCTGCCTAAGGAACCTTGAGTGCCTGCAGTGCACCTTGTGGGAAAAGCACTGATTAGCTTGCCACCAGTGGTGGCTGGTCTTCGCGTCCTCTCAGTTACAGGCAGCCACTGATTTGCTCATCCTACCATCAGCTGGTCTCTTTGATCACCATTTAAAGGTTGTCCCAGTGACACACCTTCCTGTACAAGGCAGAGAGTGGCTTCAAAGAAATCTGTTCCCAAATTTTTAGAGCCCTCCCTCATGGAGGCCATGGAGTCTAGCCAAGATGTCTTGTATCCATCCACAGGGAGGACAGTCTCTGGACACAGGGACAGCACGGTAGCAGTGATTAGCACTGCTGCTTCACAGCTCCAGGGACCTGGGTTCAATTCCCGGTTTGGGTCACTGTCTGTGTGGAATTTGCACATTCTCCTCATGTCTGCGTGGGTTTCCTCCGGGTGCTCCGGTTTCCTTCCACAGTCCAAAGATGTGCAGGTTAGGTTGACTGGCCATGCTAAAATTGCCCTTTAGTGTCTTGAGATGCGTAAGTTAGAGGGATTAGCGGGTAAATGTATAGGGATATGGGGGTAGGGCCTGGGTGGGATTGTGGTCGGTGCAGACTCGATGGGCCGAATGGCTGGTTTCTGCACTGTAGGGTTTCTATGGTTCCATGACTCTGAAGCAAGTTCACCAACCCCACGTGGAAGAGACTGGCAGATTTGTAAATGCCAGCTCGCTGCATAAGTGGATGGACACCCAGTGCCACAAAAGGACAAATGATCTCCATACTGCCAGAGTAATTCTCTCTTCTCACCTCTCTCGACTCTCAAACCTAGCATACATTCACAGAATTCAATCCCTGTCCCCTCAGGGGAAGCCACTACCCGCACCCCCACACACTTAGAGTCAACATGTTCAGTCCTGAACTCACAGGCAACCATTCCTCCCTCCACCCCCACCCCCGTGTCAGACCCTTCCCAGTTCAGGGCCTTATACATTACCCAGTCTGTGGATATACATTAGAGCCATAGAGGTTTACAGCATGGAAACAGGCCCTTCGGCCCAACTTGTCCATGCCACCCATTTTTTTAAACCTCTAAGCTAGTCCCAATTGCCCGCATTTGGCCCATATCCCTCTATACCCATCGTACCCATGTAACTGTCTAAACGCTTTTTAAAAGACAAAATTGTACCCGCCTCTATTACTACCTCTGGCAGCTTATTCCAGACACTCACCACCCTCTGTGTGAAAAAATTGCCCCTCTGGACACTTTTGTCTCTCTCCCCTCTCACCTTAAACCTGTGCCCTCGAGTTTTAGACTCCCCTACCTTTGGGAAAAGATATTGACTATCCAGCTGATCTATGCCCCTCATTATTTTATAGACCTCTATAAGATCACCCCTCAGCCTCCTACGCTCCAGAGAAAAAAGTCCCAGTCTATCCAGCCTCTCCTTATAACTCAATCCATCAAATCCTGGTAGCATCCTAGTAAATCTTTTCTGCACTCTTTCTAGTTTAATAATATCCTTTCTATAATAGGGTGACCAGATTTGTACACAGTATTTCAAGTGTGGCCTTACTAATGCTTGTACAACTTCAACAAGACGTCCCAACTCCTGTATTCAATGTTCTGACCAATGAAACCAAGCATGTCAAATACCTTCATCACCACTCTGTCCACCTGTGACTCCACTTTCAAGGAGCTATGAACCTGTACCCCTGGATCTCTCTGTTCTGTAACTCTCCCCAACGCCCTACCATTAACTGAGTAAGTCCTGCCCTGGTTCAATCTACTAAAATTCATCATCTCGCATTTATCTAAATTAAACTCCATCTGCCATTCGTCAGCCCACACTTTCTGGATATAATTACAGTCTCTGAATATAATTACAGTTTCTGGATATATATTATAATGTCACCACAGTCTGTGGTTATACATTACAGTCTCTCTGGATATGCATTGATCAGGCTGCTGGTGTTATTTGTCAGTGTATGTTCTAACATTATTGATTTCTTGATCTACAACAGGATCTTTCCCCAGACAACAGCGAAAGTACATGCTCCATCTGCAAAAGTGATGGAGGAGGTTGGTAGCGCATTACCACATGCATTCTGGCTCTCAGCTTTCTTCTTTCCCCAAGGTAAGCATCTGATCCCCAGTGCTGGTCTCTCAGCACCTCAGCACCTGTACCAGTCCCTGTCTGAATCCCTGTACTTGGGAGTCATTGTTCAAGATTCGCTTAAGGTTAACGTGCAGGTTCAGTCGGCAGTTAGGAAGGCAAATATAATGTTAGCATTCATGTCGAGAGGGCTAGAATACAAGAGCAGGGATCTACTTCTGAGGCTGTGGAAGGCTCTGGTCAGACCTCATTTGGAGCATTTTGAGCAGTTTTGGGCCCCCTATCTAAAGAAGGATGTGCTGGCTTGAAAAGGGTCCAGAGAAGATTCACAAGAATGATCCCTGGAATGAAGAACTTATCGTATGAGGAACGGTTGAGGACTCTGGGTCTGTACTCATTGGAGTTTAGAAGGATGAGGGGGGATCTTATTGAAACTTACAGGATACTGTGAGGCCTGGATAAACTGGATGTAGAGAGGATGTTTCCACTAGTAGGTGAAAGTAGAACCGGAGGCCACAACCTCAGGCTGAAGGGACTTTCCCTTGAAACAGAGATGAGGAGGAATTTCTTCAGCCAGAGAATGGTGAATCTGTGGAACTTTTTGCCGCAGAAGGCTGTGGAGGCCAGATCATTGAGTGTCTTTAATACAGAGATAGATAGGTTATTGATTAATAAGGGGATCAGGGGTTATGGGGAAAAGGCAGGAGAATCGGGATGACAAAAATATCAGCCATAATTGAATGGCGGAACAGACTAGATGGGCCGAGTGGCTTAATTCTGCTCCTATGTCTTATGGTCTTATGGTTTTTCGGATACTGAACACCTGTACCAGTCTCTATCTGAATCCCCGGACTGGTCTCTCACATACTGAACACCTGTACCAGTCTCTATCTGAATCCCTGTACTGGTCTCTCAGGTACTGAACACCTGTACCAGTCTCTTATCTGAATCCCCGGACTGGTCTCTCAGATACTGAACACCCTGTACCAGTCTCTATCTGAATCCCTGTACTGGTCTCTCAGATACTGAACGCCTGTACCAGTCTCTATCTGAATCCCCGGACTGGTCTCTCAGATACTGAATACCTGTACCAGTCTCTATCTGAATCCCTGTACTGGTCTCTCAGATACTGAACACCTGTACCAGTCTCTATCTGAATCCCCGGACTGGTCTCTCAGGTACTGAACACCCTGTACCAGTCTCTATCTGAATCCCTGTACTGGTCTCTCAGATACTGAACACCCTGTACCAGTCTCTATCTGAATCCCCGGACTGGTCTCTCAGATACTGAACACCCTGTACCAGTCTCTATCTGAATCCCCGGACTGATCTCTCAGATACTGAACACCTGTACCAGTCTCTACCTGAATCCCTGTACTGGTCTCTCAGATACTGAACACCTGTACCAGTCTCTATCTGAATCCCCGGACTGGTCTCTCAGATACTGAACACCCTGTACCAGTCTCTATCTGAATCCCTGTACTGGTCTCTCAGATACTGAACGCCTGTACCAGTCTCTATCTGAATCCCTGTACTGGTCTCTCAGATACTGAACGCCTGTACCAGTCTCTATCTGAATCCCCGGACTGATCTCTCAGATACTGAATACCTGTACCAGTCTCTATCTGAATCCCTGTACTGGTCTCTCAGGTACTGAACACCTGTACCAGTCTCTATCTGAATCCCTGGACTGGTCTCTCAGGTACTGAACACCCTGTACCAGTCTCTATCTGAATCCCTGTACTGGTCTCTCAGATACTGAACACCCTGTACCAGTCTCTATCTGAATCCCTGTACTGGTCTCTCAGATACTGAACGCCTGTACCAGTCTCTATCTGAATCCCCGGACTGGTCTCTCAGATACTGAACGCCTGTACCAGTCTCTATCTGAATCCCCGGACTGGTCTCTCAGATACTGAACACCTGTACCAGTCTCTACCTGAATCCCTGTACTGCTCTCTCAGATACTGAACACCTGTACCAGTCTCTATCTGAATCCCCGGACTGGTCTCTCAGATACTGAACACCTGTACCAGTCTCTATCTGAATCCCTGTACTCGTCTCTCAGATACTGAACGCCTGTACCAGTCTCTACCTGAATTCCTGTACTGGTCTCTCAGATACTGAACGCCTGTACCAGTCTCTATCTGAATCCCTGTACTGGTCTCTCAGATACTGAACGCCTGTACCAGTCTCTATCTGAATCCCTGTACTGGTCTCTCAGATACTGAACGCCTGTACCAGTCTCTATCTGAATTCCCAGACTGGTCTCTCAGATACTGAACACCTGTACCAGTCTCTATCTGAATCCCCGGACTGGTCTCTCAGATACTGAACGCCTGTACCAGTCTCTACCTGAATTCCTGTACTGGTCTCTCAGATACTGAACGCCTGTACCAGTCTCTATCTGAATCCCTGTACTGGTCTCTCAGATACTGAACGCCTGTACCAGTCTCTATCTGAATCCCTGTACTGGTCTCTCAGATACTGAACGCCTGTACCAGTCTCTATCTGAATTCCCAGACTGGTCTCTCAGATACTGAACACCTGTACCAGTCTCTATCTGAATCCCTGTACTGGTCTCTCAGATACTGAACGCCTGTACCAGTCTCTATCTGAATCCCTGTACTGGTCTCTCAGATACTGAACGCCTGTACCAGTCTCTATCTGAATTCCCAGACTGGTCTCTCAGATACTGAACGCCTGTACCAGTCTCTACCTGAATTCCTGTACTGGTCTCTCAGATACTGAACGCCTGTACCAGTCTCTATCTGAATCCCTGTACTGGTCTCTCAGATACTGAACGCCTGTACCAGTCTCTATCTGAATCCCTGTACTGGTCTCTCAGATACTGAACGCCTGTACCAGTCTCTATCTGAATCCCCGGACTGGTCTCTCAGATACTGAACACCCTGTACCAGTCTCTACCTGAATCCCCAGACTGGTCTCTCAGGTACTGAACGCCTGTACCAGTCTCTATCTGAATCCCTGTACTGGTCTCTCAGATACTGAACGCCTGTACCAGTCTCTATCTGAATTCCCAGACTGGTCTCTCAGATACTGAACGCCTGTACCAGTCTCTATCTGAATCCCTGTACTGATCTCTCAGATACTGAACCCTGAGTTCTGAGTCGATGTAAAGATATTGTTGGCATTATGGAGATGTGGCTCCAAGGTGAGCAAGGATGGGAACTAAGCATTGAGGACTATTGAGTGTTTAGGAAGGACAGACAAATAGGAAAAGATGATGCAGTTGCCTTGTTGATTAAAGAAGATATTGAGGAAAGATTTTAGCACAGACCATATGGAATCTGCATGGGTCGAGTTAAGAAACACAAACCAGCAAGAAACATTGGTGCGGGTGGTGTACAGACTACCAAACTGTCGTGGACAGGAATAGCATTAGACAGGAAATCAGAAATGCATGTGTTAAAGGAACATCTGTGATTATGGGTGACTTTATTCTGCTTATTTTGATTTGATTTGATTTATTATTGTCACATGTATTAGTGTACAGTGAAAAGTATTGTTTCTTGCACACTATACAGACAAAGCATACCATTCATAGAGAAGGAAAGGAGAGAGTGCAGAATGTAGTGTTACAGCATAGCTAGGGTGTAGAGAAAGATCAACTTAATGAAAGGTAGGAATTGTAGATTATGAGAGTCAAATTATTCATGGTACAATAGAGGAGGAACTTCTGGAATGCATTTGGGACGGATACTGCAGCAATATGTTGAGAAACCAACAAGGGAAGAGTCCACAACAACAACTAAAACAGAAAATGCTGGAAAATCTCAGCAGATCTGACAGCATCTGTGGGGCAGAGAATAGAGCCAACGTTTCGAGTCTGAATGGCCCTTCGGCAGAGCTCTGACAAAGGGTCATCTAGACTCGAATGGACTGGGCATTGTGCAATGAGAAAGGATTAGTTGGCAATCTGGTTGTGAGAGAAGCCTTGGGAACCAGTGGCCATGTGGTAGAATTCATTGTCAATGTGGATAATGATGGAGTTGATTCTGAGACCAGGGTCCTGAATCTTAATAAACATAACTATGATGGTATGAGGCATGAACTGGCCATGATGAACTGAGAAACATTACTGAAAGGAAAGACATTGGGATCACTTCTGGGGAAGGGCTGACCTGTTCAAGAGGGACCGGTTACACCTGAACTGGAGGGTGACTAATATCCTAGCGGGGAGATTTACTGGAGCCGCTCAGGAGAGTTTAAACTAGTTTGACGGGGGGGGTTGAATCCAAAGCAGTAGGGAGACAGAAGAGAAGGTTGAGGACAGCACAGAAGTTAAAGAGAGCACATTAAATAGCGAAGGCAGTGTCAGTAATCCTAGTACCAGACAGATCAGGCAAAAGCAAGACAGAGAGCAAGGGAAGTCCAGATTAAACTGCATTTATTTCAATGCAAGAGGCCTGACGGGCAAGGCAGATGAACTCAGGGCATGGATGGGTACGTGGGACTGGGATATTATAGCAATTACTGAAACATGGCTAAGGGAGGGACAGGACTGGCAGCTCAATGTTCCAGGGTACAGATGCTATAGGAAAGATAGACCAGGAGATGAGAGAGGAGGGGGAGTTGCACTTTTGATTAGGGAAAGCATCACGGCCGTACTGAGAGGGGATATATCCGAGGGTTCGGCCACTGAGTCTATATGGGTAGAACTGAGAAATAAGAAGGGGGAAATCACTTTGATAGGGTTGTACTATAGACCCCCAAATAGTCAGCGGGAAATTGAGGAGCAAATATGTAAGGAGATTACAGACAGCTCCAAGAAAAATAGGGGCTAATAGTAGAGGATTTTAACTTTCCCAACATTGACTGGGACAGCCATAGTATTAGAGGGTTGGATGGAGAGAAATTTGTTGAGTGTATTCAGGAGGAATTTCTCATTCAGTATGTGGATGGCCCGACTAGAGAGGGGGCAAAACTTGACCTCCTCTTGGGAAATAAGGAAGGGCAGGTGACAGGAGTGTTAGTGAGGGATCACTTTGGGACCAGTGACCATAATTCTATTAGTTTTAAGATAGCTATAGAGAATGATAGGTCAGGCCCAAAAGTTAAAATTTTAAATTGGGGCAATGCCAATTTTGATGGTATCAGACAGGAACTTTCAAAAGTTAATTGGGGGAGTCTGTGGGAAGGCAAAGGGATGTCTGGTAAGTGGGAGGCTTTCAAATGTGTGTTAACCAGGGTTCAGGGTAAGCACATTCCTCTCAGAGTGAAGGGCAAGGTTGGTAGAAGTCGGGAACCCTGGATGACTCGGGATATTGAGGCCCTGGTTAAGAAGGAGAAGGAGGCACATGACATGCATAGGCAGCTGGGATCAAGTAAATCCCTTGAAGAGTATAGGGGGTGTAGGAGTAGAGTTAAGAGAGAAATCAGGAGGGCAAAAAGGGGACACGAGATTGTTTTGGCAGATAAGGCAAAGGAGAATTCAAAGAGATTCTACAAATACATAAAAGGCAAAAGAGTAACTAGGTATAGGTCATCTATGTGGGGATCCACAAGAGATGGGTGAGATCCTAAATGAATATTTCTCATCAGTATTTACTGTTGAGAAAAGCATGGATGTTAGGGAACTTGGGGAAATAAATAGTGATGTCTTGAGGAGTGTACATATTACAGAGAAGGAGGTGCTGGAAGTCTTAAAGCGCATCAAGGTAGATAAATCCCCAGGACCTGACGAAGTGTATCCCAGGACACTGTGGGAGGCTAGGGAGGAAATTGCGGATCCCGTAACAGAGATATTTGAATCATCGATAGTCACAGGTGAGGTGCCTGAAGATTGGAAGGTGGCAAATGTTGTGCCTTTGTTTAAAAAGGGCTGCAGGGAAAAGCCTGGGAACTACAGGCCGGTGAGCCTCACATCTGTAATGGGTAAATTGTTGGAAGGTATTTTGAGAGACAGGATCTACAGGCGTTGAGAGATGCAAGGACTGATTAGGGACAGTCAGTATGGCTTTGTGAGTGGAAAATCATGTCTCACAAATTTGATTGAGTTTTTTGAAAGGGTAACAAAGAAGGTAGATGAGGGCAGTGCAGTTGATGTTGTCTATATGGACTTTAGCAAGGCCTTTGACAAGGTACCACATTGGTTGTTGCATAAGATTCAATCTCACGGGATCCAGGGTGAGGTAGCCAAATGGATACAGAATTGGCTTGATGACAGATGACAGGTGGTTGTAGAGGGTTATTTTTCAAACTGGAGGCCTGTGACCAGCGGTGTGCCTCAGGGATCGGTGCTGGGTCCACTGTTATTTGTCATTTATATTAATGATTTGGATGAGAATTCAGTAGGCATGGTTAGTAAGTTTGCAGATGACACCAAGATTGGTGGCATAGTGGACAGTGAAGAAAGTTATCTCGGATTGCAACGGGATCTTGATCAATTGGGCCAGTGGGCTGACGAATGGTAGATGGAGTTTAATTTAGATAAATGTGAGGTGATGCATTTTAGTAGATCGAACCAGTGCAGGACTTACTCAGTTAATGGTAGGGCATTGGGGAGAGTTATAGAACAAAGAGATCTAGGGGTAGAGGTTCATAGCTCCTTGAAAGTGGAGTCACAGGTGGACAGAGTGGTGAAGAAGGCATTCGGCATGTTTGGTTTCATTGGTCAGAACATTGAACGCAGGAGTTGGGACGTCTTGTTGAAGTTGGACAAGACATTGGTAAGGCCACACTTGGAATACTGTGTACAGTTCTGGTCACCCTATTATAGAAGCTAGAAAGAGTGCAGTAAATTGAACCTGCCTCTACTACTGCCAGAGGTAGTAGTAGAGGCGGGTACAATTTTGTTTTTTAAAAAGCGTTTAGACAGTAACATGGGTAACATGGGTATGGGCGAAATGCGGGCAATTGGGACTAGCTTAGGGGTTATAAAAAGGGCGGCATGGACAGGTTGGGCCGAAGGGCCTGTTTCCATGCTGTAAACCTCTCTGACTCTATGACAGTGGACAGGCAATGACAGGCATTTAAAGAACAAATAGGTGAACTCCAGACGTTGTTTATTCCTGTTTGGCTCAAGAGTGGAAAGGGAATTGTGGCCAAACCATGGCTTACAAGGGAAATTAGAGATAGTATCAGATTCAAAGAAGAAACATACAAATTGGCAAGAGAAAGCAATAGGCCTGAGTATTGGGAGCAGGTTAAAATTCAGCAAAGGAGGACCTAGGGATTGATTAAGAAGGGAAAAATAGAGTATGAAAGTAAGATGGCGGAGAACATAACTGACTGTCAAGGTTTTTATAGATAGGTAAAGAGAAAAAGATCGACACAAATGAATGCAGGCCCCTTACAGTCAGAAACAGGAGAATTCAGGGCGGCACGGTGGTTAGCACTGCTGCCTCACAGCGCCAGGGACCCGAGCTCAATTCCTGACTTGGATTACTGTCTGTTTGGAGTTTGTATGTTCTCCCCGTGTCTGTGTGGGTTTCCTCCGGGTGCTCCGGTTTCCCCCCACAGTCTGAAAGACGTGCTGGTTAGGTGCTTTGACCCAAACAGGTGCCGGACTGTGGCGACTAGGGGAATTTCACAGTAACTTCATTGCCGTGTTAATGTAAGCCTTACTTGTGACTAATAAATAATCTTTTACTTTAGAATTCATAACGGGGAATGAAGAAATGGCTGAGGAATTAAATTTGTACTTTGCTTCTGTCTTCACAAAGGAAGACATGAGTAATGTACTCGGTGTTCTGAGAACAGGTTTTAGTGAGGAGCTGAAGGAAATCTGTGGAGAAATGGTTTTGGGGAAATTAATGGGATTCAAGGTGGATAAAGCACATGGGATTGCAGGTAATGTCCAGAGATGGATAGAAAGCTGGTTAGCAGATAGGAAGCAAAGAGTTGGCATAAATGGGTCTTTTTCTGATTGGCAGTCAGTGACTAGTGGGGTTCCGCAGGGATCTGTGCCAGGACCCCAACTGTTCACATTATATATTAATGATTTGGAAGAAGGAACTGAATGTAATGGGGACCATTCTCCCAAAAAAATTCTATGTGTCGAATTTGCGGAAAACCTGGAGCAACTCCCGCTGTTTTTTCATCGGGATTTTCAAAATTAATATGGGCAGTATCTGGGTCTTGCCACTTTGTCCCTTGTCAGTGGGACACTCTCCCTGGCTCCTGACCCTCTGGGGGGCCTTCATGGCCTTCACTCCAGCAGGGTCAGGCCGCCAGCTCCCCACTTCAGTCCCGGGCCCAGACACTTCAGTCCCGGGCTCAGACACTTCAGTCCCGGGCACGGACACTTCAGTCCCGGGCCCAGACACTTCAGTCCCGGGCCCAGACACTTCAGTCCCGGGCTCGGACACTTCAGTCCCTGGCCCAGACACTTCAGTCCCGGGCCCAGACACTTCAGTCCCGGGCCCAGACACTTCAGTCCCGGGCCCGGAAACTTCAGTCCCGGGCACGGACACTTCAGTCCCAGGCCCAGACACTTCAGTCCCGGGCCCAGACACTTCAGACCCGGGCCCAGACACTTCAGTCCCGGGCCCGGACACTTCAGTCCCGGGCCCAGACACTTCAGTCCCGGGCTCAGACACTTCAGTCCCAGGCCCAGACACTTCAGACCCGGGTCCAGACACTTCAGTCCCGGGCCCGGACACTTCAGTCCCAGGCCCGGACACTTCAGTCCCGGGCCCGGACACTTCAGTCCCGGGCCCGGACACTTCAGTCCCGGGTCCAGACACTTCAGCCCCGGGCACGGACACTTCAGTCCCGGGCTCGGACACTTCAGTCCCGGGCATGGACACTTCAGTCCCGGGTCCGGACACTTCAGTCCCGGGCCCGGACACTTCAGTCCCGGGTCCAGACACTTCAGTCCCGGGCCTGGACACTTCAGTCCCGGGCCCGGACACTTCAGTCCCGGGTCCAGACACTTCAGTCCCGGGCCTGGACACTTCAGTCCCAGGCCCGGACACTTCAGGCCCGGGCCCGGACAGTTCAGTCCCGGGCACGGACACTTCAGTCCCGGGCCCAGACACTTCAGACCCGGGCCCGGACACTTCAGTCCCAGGCCCAGACACTTCAGTCCCGGGCTCAGACACTTCAGTCCCGGGCCCGGACACTTCAGACCCGGGCTCGGACACTTCAGACCCGGGCCCAGACACTTCAGTTCCGGGCTCAGACACTTCAGTCCCGGGCCCGGACACTTCAGTCCCAGGCTCAGACACTTCAGTCCCGGGCCCAGACACTTCAGTCCCAGGCTCAGACACTTCAGTCCCGGGCCCGGACACTTCAGTCCCAGGCCCAGACACTTCAGTCCCGGGTCCAGACACTTCAGGCCCGGGCCCGGACACTTCAGTCCCAGGCTCAGACACTTCAGTCCCAGGCCCAGACACTTCAGTCCCGGGCCCGGACACTTCAGTCCCAGGTCCAGACACTTCAGTCCCAGGCCCAGACACTTCAGTCCCAGGCCCAGACACTTCAGTCCCGGGCCCGGACACTTCAGTCCCGGGTCCAGACACTTCAGTCCCGGGCCCAGACACTTCAGTCCCGGGTCCAGACACTTCAGTCCCGGGTCCAGACACTTCAGTCCCAGGCCCAGACACTTCAGTCCCGGGCCCGGACACTTCAGTCCCGGGCCCGGACACTTCAGTCCCGGGCCCAGACACTTCAGTCCCGGGTCCAGACACTTCAGTCCCGGGTCCAGACACTTCAGTCCCGGGTCCAGACACTTCAGTCCCAGGCCCAGACACTTCAGTCCCGGGTCCAGACACTTCAGTCCCGGGCCCGGACACTTCAGTCCCGGGTCCAGACACTTCAGTCCCAGGCCCAGACACTTCAGTCCCAGGCCCAGACACTTCAGTCCCGGGTCCAGACACTTCAGTCCCGGGCCCGGACACTTCAGTCCCGGGTCCAGACACTTCAGTCCCAGGCCCAGACACTTCAGTCCCGGGCCCGGACACTTCAGTCCCGGGCCCAGACACTTCAGACCCGGGCCCAGACACTTCAGTCCCGGGCCCGGACACTTCAGTCCCGGGCATGGACACTTCAGTCCCGGGCTCGGACACTTCAGTCCCGGGTCCGGACACTTCAGTCCCGGGTCCAGACACTTCAGTCCCGGGTCCAGACACTTCAGTCCCGGGTCCAGACACTTCAGTCCCGGGCTCGGACACTTCAGTCCCGGGTCCAGACACTTCAGTCCCGGGTCCAGACACTTCAGTCCCGGGTCCAGACACTTCAGTCCCAGGCCCGGACACTTCAGTCCCGGGCTCAGACACTTCAGTCCCGGGCCTGGACACTTCAGTCCCGGGCCCAGACACTTCAGTCCCGGGTCCGGACACTTCAGTCCCGGGCCCAGACACTTCAGTCCCGGGCCCAGACACTTCAGTCCCAGGCCCAGACACTTCTGTCCCGGGCCCGGACACTTCAGTCCCGGGCCCAGACACTTCAGTCCCGGGTCCAGACACTTCAGTCCCGGGTCCAGACACTTCAGGCCCGGGCACGGACACTTCAGTCCCGGGCTCAGACACTTCAGTCCCGGGCCCAGACACTTCAGTCCCGGGCCCAGACACTTCAGTCCCAGGCCCAGACACTTCAGTCCCGGGCCCGGACACTTCAGTCCCGGGCCCAGACACTTCAGTCCCGGGTCCAGACACTTCAGGCCCGGGCACGGACACTTCAGTCCCGGGTCCAGACACTTCAGTCCCGGGCCCAGACACTTCAGTCCCAGGCCCAGACACTTCAGTCCCGGGCTCGGACACTTCAGACCCGGGCCCGGACACTTCAGACCCGGGCCCGGACACTTCAGTCCCGGGTCCAGACACTTCAGTCCCGGGCCCAGACACTTCAGTCCCGGGCCCAGACACTTCAGACCCGGGCCCAGACACTTCAGTCCCAGGCTCGGACACTTCAGTCCCGGGCCCGGACACTTCAGTCCCGGGTCCAGACACTTCAGTCCCGGGTCCAGACACTTCAGTCCCGGGCCTGGACACTTCAGTCCCGGGCCCAGACACTTCAGTCCCGGGCACGGACACTTCAGTCCCGGGCCCAGACACTTCAGTCCCGGGCCCGGACACTTCAGTCCCAGGCCCAGACACTTCAGTCCCGGGCCCAGACACTTCAGTCCCGGGCACGGACACTTCAGTCCCAGGCCCAGACACTTCAGTCCCGGGCCCAGACACTTCAGTCCCGGGCACGGACACTTCAGTCCCAGGCCCAGACACTTCAGTCCCGGGCCCAGACACTTCAGTCCCGGGCACGGACACTTCAGTCCCGGGCACGGACACTTCAGTCCCGGGCCCGTTAAGATTCAAACTGTATTAAAATGATCATTTAAATAAATTATAGCTCCGCATTGATTTCTGGCATCCAGCCCCTGATCACTCTGGGTTTACTGTCATAACTGTCCTGCACCCATCATAGAATAGTTAACCATGTGTCATTGCAGGATTCCTGACAGCTCTGTTACAAAACCATGCTCGGAAACATAGGATATCCGTGGATACTGTCACCTTTGAGTTTCACGTGCTGCCTCTCAGTAAGCAGACTGAGGAGTCCTGGAGCATCCCAAAACGCAAACCTAGTATCTGGATGCAAGCCTTCAAGGTGAGTGCGTGCTAACTACAACAACCTGCTCCAGGTAAAACGCTGGGGAATAAAGCACAACTCAGGGCAGCACGCAGTATAGTGTATGCGCAGAGTGACGATCAGGGGAGTATACTGGGAGAGAATGGGGTGTATACTGGGACAGAATGGGATGTATACCCAGGGTGAGGATCAGGGGATGTATAATGGGACAGAGTGGGGTGTATACCCCGGGCGATGATCGGGGGAGTATACCAGGACAGAGTGGGGTGTATACCCAGGGCGGTGATCGGGGGAGTATACCAGGACAGAGTGGGGTGTATACCCAGAGTGATGACCGGGGGGAGTATACTGGGACAGACTCGGTTGTATACCCAGGGTGATGATCAGGGGAGTGTACTGACACAAAGTGGGGTGTATACTGTGAGAGAGTGGAGTGTATATCCAGGGCGATGATTGGGGGGAGTATACTGGGAAAGAGTCAGGTGTGCACTGGGAAAGATTGGGGTGTATACCCAGGGTGATAATCGGGGGAGTATACTGGGAAAGTGTGGGGTGTATACTGGGAGAGAATGGGGTGTGTACCCAGGGCAATGATCGGGGGAGTGTATACTGGGAAAGAGTCGGGTATATACTGGGAGAGAGTGGGGTGTACACTGGGAGAGAGTACATAGAACATAGAACATTACAGCGCAGTACAGGCCCTTCGGCCCTCGATGTTGCGCCGACCAGTGAAACCAATCTAAAGCCCATCTAACCTACACTATTCTAATATCATCCATATGTTTATCCAATAACCATTTGAATGCTCTTAATGTTGACGAGTCCACTACTGCTGCAGGCAGGGCATTCCACGCCCTTACTACTCTCTGAGTGAAGAACCTACCTCTGACATCTGTCCTATATCTATCACCCCTCAATTTAAAGCTATGTCCCCTCGTGCTAGCCATCACCATCCGAGGAAAAAGGCTCTCACTATCCACCCTATCTAATCCTCTGATCATCTTGTATGCCTCTATTAAGTCACCTCTTAACCTTCTTCTCTCTAACGAAAACAACCTCAAGCCCCTCAGCCTTTCCTCGTACGATTTTCCCACCATACCAGGCAACATCCTGGTAAAGCTCCTCTGCACCCTTTCCAACACTTCCACATCCTTCCTATAATGCGGCGACCAGAACTGTACGCAATACTCCAAGTGTGGCCGCACCAGAGTTTTGTACAGTTGCAACATAGAACATAGAACAGTACAGCACAGAACAGGCCCTTCGACCCACGATGTTGTGCCGAGCTTTATCTGAAACCAAGATCAAGCTATCCCACTCCCTATCATACTGGTGTGCTCCATGTGCCTATCCAATAACCGCTGAAATGTTCCTAAAGTGTCTGACTCCACTATCACTGCAGGCAGTCCATTCCACACCCCAACCACTCTCTGCGTAAAGAACCTACCTCTGATATCCTTCCTATATCTCCCACTACGAACCCTATAGTTATGCCCCCTTGTAATAGCTCCATCCACCCGAGGAAATAGTCTTTGAACGTTCACTCTATCTATCCCCTACATGACCTCCTGGCTCCGAAACTCAATCCCTCTACCAATAAAAGCTAACACTCCGTACGCCTTCTTAACAACCCTATCAACCTGGGTGCCAACTTTCAGGGATCGATGCACATGGACACCCAGATCCCTCTGTTCATCCACACTACCAAGTATCTTACCATTAGCCCAGTACTCTGTATTCCTGTTACTCCTTCCAAAGTGAATCACTTCGCACTTTTCCGCATTAAACTCCATTTGCCACCTCTCAGCCCAGGGTGTAGGGTGTATACCTAGGGCGATGATATACTGGGAAAGAGTGGGGTGTATACCCAGGGCGATGATCGGGGGGTGTATACTGAGCAGGGTCCTAAGGTGAAGGATCCAACCGTTCAAATGTTACTTTGCACACAGTACCCCACCCCTCCTGAAGACGGAGCCATCTTGTTCGGGTTCTATTTGGATGGCGCTTGCTGGGATCCAGACAGACATATCCTCAAGGATTCCAATGTTGGTCACAGATATTGTCAAATGCCTGAGATTCTGTTCCTGCCTGTACAGGTAGGTGCAGCTTACTATTTAGTTCAATATTGTTTCTGATTGTAACCAGGACTTAAATCCCAGTATTCCGGTGTAACAGCATTGGAATGATTAGAACAATCAGGACAGGAACGATCTGGAATGGGATCCTTTGGAACGATCCAGGAACGATGCTAGATGGGATACATTACGGAACAGCACGGTGGCACAGTGGTTAGCACTGTTGCCTCACAGCGCCAGGGACCCGGGTTCGATTCCCGGCTTGGGTCACTGTCTGTGTGGAGTCTGCACATTCTCCCCGTGTCTGCGTGGGTTTCCTCCGGGTGCTCCGGTTTCCTCCCACAGTCCAAAGATGTGTGGGTTAGTTTGATTGGCCCTGCTAAATTGCCCTTAATGTCAGGGGACTAGCTGGGATAAATATGTGGGGTTATGGGGATAGGGCCTGGATGGGATAGTTGTTGGTGCAGGCTCGATGGGCCGAATAGCCTCATTCTGCACTCTAGGGATTCTATGATAACAATCTGGGATAGGATGCATTCGGGCAATATGGGATATGAACCATGAGGAAAATCCAGTACAGTAAACATATGAACAATCCAGGATAGGGTGGCACGGTGGATTGCACTGCTGCTCAGTGCCAGGGACCCAGGTTCAATTCAGAGCTTGGATGACTGTGTGGAGTTGACACATTCTGCTCTGTGTTAGTTACTGATGTTTGAAAGCTGCGTGGGAGACTCCAGGCAAAGATTTAAAGATTTTGTCTCTTTTCAGATTGATGGTCAGAGGGCTTCCTTGGAGCTCGGTGGCGGGCCTCAGGCCGTGAAGAATTGCTATGAGTGTCCTCTGTACCAAACCTCACGACGCGCTGGCACTCTTTCCTCCACTGGTCACTCCACCAACTTTGTAATTGCCATTAACCTGCCCACCGTTATGCCCGGTGATCATTGGGTGACCGGTGGTGTGGCATTGCTTTGCCAGTTGGATGACTGACAACTTCCTGTTCCCTTTATGGTCCTGTGTTCGCAATCCAAGTTTACCCCCTGTTTGATACCATTTTCCCATTCCCTACATCCCAGAATGTCCATATCATCCTTCCATTCTGAGGGAAATTCCCAAATCAATTCCATCCCTGGATTTCCAATAAACCACATTCCTTCCCCCTGATGTAATCAATCTCATTGCTACCACAGGATTGGAATATTCCATTCTCACTTACTCGCACTCATGTGACTGGATAATCTCTGGCCATGAGCCCTGGCACTTGCTGGGGAAGGAGAGCTGGGAATGGTGTCTGCAGCATCCTCTGAGACAGATTTGAGAGTCTGGGACAATCTGCCTGAGAATCTACAGGGTGTCCTTCTCCCTTCTGCGACTGCCAGACCTGAGGGGCTTTGGGTTTTATTTGAACAGATGTAAACACATTCCCGATGTTTGGGCCAAACATTGATTAATTAAAAATATGGTTGTCATTTCTCCACTCTTGCTGGTTTTATTTCCATTAATTTACTGCCCAGCCTTATTTCAAACTACAATCCTGGACAAATCTGTCAGCGGAATGCAGAGATACCTCAGATGGTTGGAGAAGAGTCAGAAACGGGAAGAGGTTGAGGCCATGGAGGGAAGTGAAAGCGAGGATGAAGGTTCTCAGTTGAGGGGAAAGGAGACAGAGCTGCCAAAGGGAACAAGAGTGAATGTTCAGGAGAGGTCAGAATTTCACACAAACGCTCCATCCACTGCAGTGGGAGCAGAGAACCCCCCCAGCATGAACGGCTGGGAGATTTCAGCCAACATGGTTTTGTGAAAGGGAAAATCATGTTTAA
The DNA here is from genome assembly GCF_964213995.1 of Mustelus asterias. Lineage (NCBI taxonomy): Eukaryota > Metazoa > Chordata > Chondrichthyes > Carcharhiniformes > Triakidae > Mustelus > Mustelus asterias. The sequence goes on along the minus strand of NC_135805.1, from coordinate 1,953,141 downwards.
CCAATTTATTGGAGTTCTTTGAGGAAGTAACGTGCCGTGGATAAAGGGGAACCGGTGAATGTACTGCACTTAGATTTCCAGAAAACATTAGATCCATTGTCACATCCAATGTAATTGCAGAAAATAAAAGCTGAGGAGTACGGGCTGACATATTGACATTGAAGATTGCTTCCTGTTAGCCTGTCCAAGGGGAAATGGGCCTTTTTCAGGTTGGCAAGGTGTGGTAAATAGTGTGCCAGTCACCAGCACTGGGACCTCAACTGGTTACAATTGATACAAATGACTTGGCAAAAGGGAATGAAGGCAATGGCCTAGTGGTATTATCGCTGGACTGTTAATCCAGAAACTCAGCTAATGTTCCGGGGACCTGAGTTCAAATCCCACCATGGCAGATGGTGGAATTTGAATTCAATTTTTAAAAATCTGGAATTAAGAATCTACTGATGACCAAACCATTGTCGATTGTCAGAAAAACCCATCTGGTTCACTAATTTCCCTTTAGGGAAGGAAATCTGCCATCCTCACCTGGTCTGGCCTACATGTGACTTACCAAGAAGCTTTCCACCACCGCGCCCCTCTCCCCGTGTTTACCAAGAAGCTATCCACCATTGTGCCCCCCTCCCCGTGCTTACGGCACGGTAGCACAGTGGTTAGCACTGCTGCTTCACAGCTCCAGGGACCTGGGTTCGATTCCTGGCTCGGGTCACTGTGTGGAGTTTGCACATTCTCCTCGTGTCTGTGTGGGTTTCCTCCAGGTGCTCCGGTTTCCTCCCACAGTCCAAAGATGTGCGGGTTAGGTGGATTGGCCAGGTTAAAAATTGCCCCTTAGAGTCCTGAGATGCATAGGTTAGGGGGATTAGCGGGTAAATATGTGGGGGTAGGGGCTGGGTGGGATTGTGGTTGGTGCAGACTCGATGGGCCGAATGGCCTCCTTCTGCACTGTAGGGTTTCTTTCTATGATTTACCAAGAAGCTATCCACTATTGCCTTAAAGATATTCAAAGACTGCTTCTGCCACCTACTTAGGAGTAGAGTTCAAAGACCCACAACCTTCTGAGAGAAAATAAATCATCTCAAGGCAGCCTGTGGATGCATTTTCATAAACTCTCCAAGCTGGGAGGGCAAGTTGAGAAGGTTGGGTCAGAAAACGGAGCATTGAATACAAAAACAAGAGAGGTATGATAAAACTTTGCAAATGACCGCTTAGGTTTCAGCTGGAGGGTTAGATACAATTCCGGGCTCCAAACTTTAGGAAGGATGTCATGGCCTTGGAGAGGAACAGAGGAGGCACATTAGGACGACAGCAGAGATAGAGGTTTACAGCATAGAAAAAGGCCCTTCGGCCCAACTTGTCCATACTGCCCAGTTTTTACCACTAAGCTAGTCCCAAATAGGGTCATAAAGGTTTACAGCATGGAAACAGGCCCTTTGGCTTGAAGAGGGAGTTTTGTTACGTGGGGAGACTGTGGAAACTGGGGTTGTTATCCTTACAGAGCACGGGATTAATGGGAGACCAATAAAAATATTCAAAATGATGAGGGGTTTCATTTGACTAAATGGGGCCAAAGTGTTCCCCCATGCTCACAGACTTAAAACAAATGGTAAGAAGAATGAGAGAGAAATGGGAATAATGTCTTCACCCAGAGGGTTGTTATAATCTGGAACACATGAGCTGACAGACTGATGGAACCCGATTCAGCAGGAACTTTCCAAACACAACTGGACATGTATTTGAAGAGGAATAATCTGCAGGTGAAGATGGCAGTCTGTAAGTGTGATTGGAGCCAGGCTGGACGTGGTGGCTTTATGCTCTTGATTAGAATGACCCTGAGGGACTGCCTCAGCTCAATTTCCAGAGCGCCTACTGTCCAGGAGAGAGTCCTCACTCCCCCGTCCTCCAGACATCTCTACAGAAGGACCTCCGCTGCTGATAAACTGTGAGATCGTGCCTCGGACACCAGGAGCCACTCCAACAGGCAGGGTTGGGAGAATCCCAGCTCCACTCCTCTGGATCTCGCCAGGATTCGGAGCAAGCCAATTGGCATGTTGCCCTGGGCAGTCTCCCCCTCCCTCGGCTGCTGCCAGTACGCCAGCCACGGCCGACAGTTGTGGGTGAGTTCTGAAGGTCCAGGGGGCTCCCTGTATCTCCTCAGTCTCCTGGAGCTCAGCGCCTTCCTTATCTCCTTCCCCTGGAATTTCCAACCCTGTCACCTGGCGGATCCATCTTGCTCTTTGTCCTTCTGAAAACAAAGAAAGATTTAGAATTTCAGATCACAGCGAGTCCCTAAACACTTCATCAGCGCTGGAGTACCATCGGGGTACAGCCACCGTCATAAGGTAGGAGAAATGGCACAGTAAGATCCCACAAATGGCAATGAGATAAATGGCCACATCATCTACTTTTTTGTGGTCTTGTTTGAAGAATTAATATTGGCCCCAGTAAAAATGCCTCATTCCTTTTCAAAATAGCAACCAAGAGATAGCCTACCCTGGACAGGGTCTTACGTACGGACAGCAGGAATAGGTACAGGAGTAGGCCATTCAGCACTTTGAGCTGCTATTTAATGGCATCATGGCAGCCCTACTCCATTCAGCAAGGTTTTCCTGCACTGTTCCTGTGTGTGCATTGATCTTCTTCACATGTACAAATCTATCGATTTCAGTGATTGGAACATACAAGATGCTGCGGGGTCTGGACAGGGTGGCTGTGGAGAGGATCTTTCCTCTTGTGGAAGAATCAGGAGCCAGGGGGACTCTGTTTAAAAATAACGTGCCATCCATTTAAAACAGAGATGAGGTGAGATTTTTGTCTCCTAGAGGGTGGAGAGTCGCTGGAACTCTTCCTCAAAGGAAGCAGAATCTCTGAATATTTTTAAGGCAGGGGTGGAAGATTCCTGGAAAGTAAAAGGGTGAAAGGTTATCGGGGTATGATTTGAGATTACTATCAGCTATCAGATCAGCCATGATCTTATTAAATGGCGGAGCAGGCTCGAGGGGCTGAATGGCCTCTTCCTGCTCCTTGTTTGTACGTTTGTGTGAACAGACTCAAAAGGAGGGATTTTACAGCCTTGCTTGCCCCGAAACCATAGAAACCTGCCTGAGGTCAAAGGACCTTCCCATGGTCCACCCTTCACCCGCTCCGATAACCGGGCAGGCGGGCTGGAAAATTCCAGCCAATGACTGAGCTTCCACAGCCCTTTGGGATAGAGAATTCCAAAGATTCACAACCCTCTGAGTGAAGAACTTCCTCCTCATCTCCATCCGAAATGGGCTCCCCTTATTCTGAGACTGTGACCCTTGCTTCTAGAACCCATCATTTACCAAACACCCACCCTTCCCAACCAGGGGAAACATCCTTCCTGCATCGTGGGCAGCACGGTAGCACAGTGGTTAGCACTGCTGCTTCACAGCTCCAGGGACCTGGGTTCAAATCCCGGCTCGGGTCACTGTCTGTGTGAAGTTTGCACATTCTCCCCGTGTCTGCGTGGGTTTCCTCCGGGTGCTCCGGTTTCCTCCCACAGTCCAAAGATGTGCAGGTTAGGTTGATTGGCCATTCTAAATTGCCCCTTAGTGTCCTGGGATGCGTAGGTTAGAGGGATTAGTGGGTAAATATGTAGGGATATGGGGATAGGGCCTGGGTGGGATTGTGGTTGGTGCAGACTCGATGGGCCGAATGGCCTCTTTCTGCACTGTAGGATTCTATGGTCTACCCTGTCACGCCCTGAAAAATGTTGTATATTTCAATGAGATCGCCTCTCATTCCGCTAAGCGGCAGAGAATTTGTCCTCAGAGGACAGTGCGGCACTCCTTCAGTACTGACCCTCTGACAGTGCGGCACTCCTTCAGTACTGACCCTCTGACAGTGCGGCACTCCTTCAGTACTGACCCTCTGACAGTGCAGCGCTCCCTCAGTACTGACCCTCTGACAGTGCGGCACTCCTTCAGTACTGACCCTCTGACAGTGCGGCACTCCCTCAGCACTGACCCTCTGACAGTGCAGCGCTCCCTCAGTACTGACCCTCTGACAGTGCGGCACTCCCTCAGTACTGACCCTCTGACAGTGCGGCACTCCCTCAGCACTGACCCTCTGACAGTGCAGCACTCCCTCAGTACTGACCCTCTGACAGTGCGGCACTCCCTCAGTACTGACCCTCTGACAGTGCAGCACTCCCTCACTACTGATCCTCTGATAATGCAGCAGCCCTCAGTACTGACACTCTGACAGTGCGGCACTCCCTCAGTACTGACCCTCTGACAGTGCAGAACTCCCTCAGTACTGACCCTCTGACAGTGCAGCACTCCCTCAGCACTGACCCTCTGACAGTGCGGCACTCCCTCAACACTGACCCTCTGACAGTGCGGCACTCCCTCAGTACTGACCCTCTGACAGTGCGGCACTCCCTCAGCACTGACCATCTGACAGTGCGGCACTCCCTCAGTACTGACCCTCTGACAGTGCAGCACTCCCTCAGTACTGACCCTCTGACAGTGCAGCACTCCCTCAGTACTGACCCTCTGATAATGCAGCACCCCTCAGTACTGACCCTCTGACAGTGCAGCACTCACTCAGTACTGACCCTCTGACAGTGGGGCACTCCCTCAGTACTGACCCTCTGACAGTGCAGCACTCCCTCAGTACTGACCCTCTGACAGTGCAGCACTCACTCAGTACTGACCCTCTGACAGTGTGGCACTCCCTCAGTACTGACCCTCTGACGGTGCAGCACTTCCTCAGCACTGACCCTCTGACGGTGCGGCGCTCCCTCAGTACTGACCCTCTGACAGTGCAGCGCTCCCTCAGTACTGACCCTCTGACAGTGCAGCACTCCCTCAGTACTGACCCTCTGACAGTGCAGCACTCCCTCAGCACTGACCCTCTGACAGTGCGGCACTCCCTCACTACTGATCCTCTGATAATGCAGCACCCCCTCAGCACTGACCCTCTGACAGTGTGGCGCTCCCTCAGTACTGACCCACTGACAGTGCAGCACTCCCTCAGTACTGACCCTCTGACGGTGCAGCACTTCCTCAGCACTGACCCTCTGACAGTGCGGCGCTCCCTCAGTACTGACCCTCTGACAGTGTGGCACTCCCCCAGTACTGACCCTCTGACGGTGCAGCACTTCCTCAGCACTGACCCTCTGACAGTGCGGCGCTCCCTCAGTACTGACCCTCTGACAGTGTGGCACTCCCCCAGTACTGACCCTCTGACGGTGCAGCACTTGCTCAGCACTGACCCTCTGACAGTGCGGCGCTCCCTCAGTACTGACCCTCTGACAGTGTGGCACTCCCTCAGTACTGACCCTCTGACAGTGCAGCACTCACTCAGCACTGACCCTCTGACAGTGCAGCACTCCCTCAGTACTGATCCTCTGATAATGCAGCACCCCCTCAGTACTGACCCTCTGACAGTGCAGCGCTTCCTCAGTACTGACCCTCTGACAGTGCGGCACTCCCTCAGTACAGACCCTCTGACAGTGCGGCACTCCCTCAGCACTGACCCTCTGACAGTGCGGCACTCCCTCAGCACTGACCCACTGACATTGCAGCACTCCCTCAGTACTGACTCTCTGACAGTGCGGCACTCCCTCAGCGCTGACCCTCTGACAGTGCGGCACTCTCAGTACTGATCCTCTGACAGTGCGGCGCTCACTCAGAACTGACCCTCTGACAGTGCGGTACTCCCTCAGTACTGACCCTCTGACAGTGCGGCACCCCCTCAGCACTGACCCTCTGACAGTGCGGCGCTCCCTCAGTACTGACCCTCTGACAGTGCGGCACTCCCTCAGCACTGACGCTCTGACAGTGCAGCACTCACTCAGCACTGACCCTCTGACAGTGCGGCACCCCCTCAGCACTGACCCTCTGACAGTGCGGCGCTCCCTCAGTACTGACCCTCTGACAGTGCGGCACTCCCTCAGCACTGACGCTCTGACAGTGCAGCACTCACTCAGCACTGACCCTCTGACAGTGCAGCACTTCCTCAGTACTGACACTCTGAGGAAGAATTTAGCACGGCCAATGCATCTAACCAGCACAGCTTCCAGACTGTGGGGGGAAACCAGAGCACCCGGAGGAAACCCATGCAGAGACGGGGAGAACTTGCAGACTCCACACAGACAATGACCCAGGCCAGAATTGAACCCGCCCCCAGTGCTGTGAGGCAGCAGCGCTAACCACTGTGCCGCTGTGAACAAAGTTAGAAAAATTCATTCCTGTCAAGTAGAGTCAACATGGTTTTAGAAACATAGAAAAACTACAGCACAAAACAGGTCCTTTGGCCTATTTTGTTCCCCATGGTAAGCTTTTGCAGAAAATACGGACACATGGGATTGAGGGTGACTTAGCGGTTTGGATCAGGAATTGGCTAGCTGTAAGAAAACAGAGAGTGGTGGTTGATGGGAAATATTCATCCTGGAGTTCAGTTACTAGTGGTGTACCGCAAGGATCTGTTTTAGGGCCACTGCTGTTTGTCATTTTTATTAATGATCTGGATGAGGGCGTGGAAGGATGGATTAGTAAATTTGCGGATGACACTAAAGTCGGTGGAGTTGTAGACAGTGCGGAGGGAAGTGGCAGGTTACAGAGGGACATAGATAAGCTGCAGAGCTGGGCTGAGAGGTAGCAAATGGAGTTTAATGCGGAAAAGTGTGAGGTGATTCACTTTGGAAGGAGTAACAGGAATACAGAGTACTGGGCTAATGGTAAGATACTTGGTAGTGTGGATGAACAGAGGGATCTGGGTGTCCACGTGCATAGATCCCTGAAAGTTGGCACCCAGGTTGATGGGGTTGTTAAGAAGGCGTATGGTGTGTTAGCTTTTATTGGTAGAGGGATTGAGTTTCGGAGCCAGGAGGTCATGCTGCAACTGTACAAAACTCTGGTGTGGCCGCATTTGGAGTATTGCGTACAGTTCTGGTCGTCGTATTATAGGAAAGATGTGGAAGTGTTGGAAAGGGTGCAGAGGAGATTTACCAGGATGTTGCCTGGTATGGTGGGAAAATCGTATGAGGAAAGGCTGAGGGGCTTGAGGTTGTTTTCGTTAGAGAGAAGAAGGTTAAGAGGTGACTTAATAGAGGCATACAAGATGATCAGAGGATTAGATAGGGTGGATAGTGAGAGCCTTTTTCCTCGGATGGTGTTGGCTAGCACGAGGGGACATAGCTTTAAATTGAGGGGTGAGAGATATAGGACAGATGTTAGAGGTAGGTTCTTTACTCAGAGAGTAGTAAGGGCGTGGAATGCCCTGCCTGCAGCAGTGGTGGACTCGTCAATGTTGAGAGCGTTCAAGTGGTTATTGGATAAACATATGGATGATATTGGAATAGTGTAGATTAGAGGGGCTTTAGATTGGTTTCACTGGTCGGCGCAACATCGAGGGCCGAAGGGCCTGTACTGCGCTGTAATGTTCTATGTTCTATGTTCTAACATATCCCTACCTTCTAGACCTACCTATAACCCTCCATCCTATTAAGCTCCATGTACTCATCCAGGAGTCTCTTAAAAGACCCTATTGAGTTTGCCTCCACCACCACTGATGGCCGCCGATTCCACTCGCCCACCACCCTAACATTTCCCCTGTACCTACCCCCCAGCACCCTAAACCTGTGTCCTCTCGTCGCAGCCATTTCCACCCTGGGAAAAAACCTCAGAGTCCACCCGATCTATGCCTCTCAACATCTTATATACCTCTATTAGGTCTCCTCTCATCCTTCGTCTCTCCAAGGAGAAAAGACCGAGCTCCCTCAGCCTATCCTCATAAGGCATTACACTCAATCCAGGCAACATCCTTGTAAATCTCCTCTGCACCCTTTCAATCTTTTCCACATCCTTTTGTGAAAGGGAAAATGTATTCAAGCTCTTTGAAGATGTAAAAAGCAGGGGAGAAAAAGGGAACCAGTAGATGTGGTGTATTTGGATTTGCAAAAGGCATATATCAAGGTGAGACCTCGAGGTGTTTGTGATGATATATCAGCATGGATTGGCTAACTGACAGGAATCAAAGAACCAAATCAAATGAGTGATTTACAGGTTGCTAAACCAGCTGGAAGAGAGCTACACGGGTCAGTGCTGGGATCTCAACTATTCCCATCTATATTGGTGACTCAGCTGAACTGTGTTCCTGCTGATAATACAAAGATCGGCAGGGTAGTTCATTGTGAAGAGGATATAGAGAGACTACAGAGGGATACAGGCAGGTTCGATAACTGTGCAAAGTTTTCGGAGATTGGTATAATGGGGGAAAATGTGAGGTCGTCCACTTTGGCAGGAAGAATAGAAAAAGCAGAATCTTAAATAAATAGAGAGACAATGCAGCAGTGTAGAGGGATCTGGGCGTCCTTGTACATGAATCACAAAATGTCAACATTAAGCAGCGGGAGCAAGTAATTAGGAAGGAAAATGGAACGCTGACCAGAGGAATGGAATATCAGAGCTCTAACTGTACTGGACATTGCTGAGACCACACTCCGAGCACTGTGCATAGTTTTGAACTCCTTACTCAATGCGGGATGTACTTACATTGGAATTAGTTCAGAGGATCTGGGGTTCTTTTGAAAGGTTTCAGCAAGTTCGTTCGAGTTTAGAAAAATAAGAGGTGATCCTACAGACAGAGTAGATGCTGCCCCGTCATGTGGGAACCGAGATTGAGGGGGGCAGAGTTTCAAAAGAAGGGATCTCCCATTTAAGAGAGAGAGGAGGAAGAATTTCCTCTCGCAGTGGGTTTTCTCACTTTCTCACCAAGAGACAGCATCTAGATGAGAAATAAGCAGCAAGGATAGATCCCCAGGGGAACCAGAGGGAATGATGGAGGAGTGGGAAGAGAAATCATCGTGACGACAAGATGAGAACAAAAACCAGTGAGACAAAAGACAGAGAGAGTGCCCGGAATGTGTGTGGAGTTGGACATACCTGTCGCACACGTGTGGGCCATGGCTGTCTGCCCGGAATGTGTGTGGAGTTGGACATACCTGTCGCACACGTGTGGGCCATGGCTGTCTGCCCGGAATGTGTGCGGAGATCTGCTTGTGAGTGAGCAGATCTCCCACTCACCTGATGAAGGAGCAGCGTTCCGAAAGCTAGTGACGTTTGTTACCAAATAAACCTGTTGGACTTTAACCTGGTGTTGTTAAACTCCTTCCTGTGTTTACCCCAGTCCAACGCTGGCATCTCCACATCATGACATACGTGTGGGCCATGGCTGTCTGCCCGGAATGTGTGCGGAGCTGGACATACCTGTCACACACATGTGGGCCATGGTTGCCTGGAATGTGTGAGGAGTTGGACATACCTGTCATACACGTGTGGGCCATGGCTGTCTGGAATGTGTGCGGAGCTGGACATACCTGTCACACACGTGTGGGCCATGGCTGTCTGGAATGTGTGAGGAGTTGGACATAGCTGTCACACACGTGTGGGCCATGGTTGCCCGGAATGTGTGCAGAGTTGGACATACCTGTCACATACGTGTGGGCCATGGCTGTCCGGAATGTGGGAGGAGTTGGACATGCCTGTCACATACGTGCGGGCCATGGCTGTCCGGAATGTGTGTGGAGTTGGACATGCCTGTCACATACGTGTGGTGTGGAGATGCTGGCGTTGGACTGGGGTAAACACAGTAAGAAGTCTCACAACACCAGGTTAAAGTCCAACAGATTTATTTGGTAGCAAATATCATAAGCTTTCGCAGCACTGCTCCTTCGTCAGATGGAGTGGAAATGTGCTCTCAAACAGTGCACAGACACAGAAATCAAGTGTGGGCCACGGCTGTCCGGAATGTGTGCGGAGTTGGACATACCTGTCACATACGTGTGGGCCATGGCTGTCCGGAATGTGTGCGGAGTTGGACATACCTGTCACATATGTGCGGGCCATGGTTGTCCGGAATGTGTGCGGAGTTGGACATACCTGTCACATATGTGCGGGCCATGGTTGTCCGGAATGTGTGCGGAGTTGGACATACCTGTCACATATGTGCGGGCCATGGCTGTCCGGAATGTGTGCGGAGTTGGACATACCTGTCACATATGTGCGGGCCATGGCTGTCCGGAATGTGTGCGGAGTTGGACATACCTGTCACATATGTGCGGGCCATGGTTGTCTGCTTGTCCTCACCTCCTGGAACCAGCAACCACTTCAACACAAAACCTTCAACACAACAAGCACACGGATTAGCGGGAGCAGCCAATCATGGTCAGACATATTCATAGAATAGGTAGAATCCATAGAATCCCTACCGTGCAGAAAGAGGCTATTCGGCCCATCGAGTCTGCACCGACCACAATCCCACCCAAACCCTAAACCCGTAATGCCTCATATTTACCCTGCTAATCAGCGCGGTAGCACAGTGGTTAGCACTGCTGCATCACAGCTCCAGGGATCTGGGTTCGATTCTCGGCTTGGGTCACTGTCTGTGTGGAGTTTGCACATTCTCCTCGTGTCTGTGTGGGTTTCCTCTGGGTGCTCCGGTTTCCTCCCACAGTCCAAAGATGTGCGGGTTAGGTTGATTGGCCAGGTTAAAAATTGCCCCTTAGAGTCCTGAGATGCATAGGTTAGAGGGACTAGTGGGTAAATATGTAGGGATAGAGGGGCAGGGCCTGGGTGGGATTGTGGTCGGTGCAGACTCGATGGGCCGAATGGCCTCTTTCTGAACTGTAGGTTTTCTATGAATCCCCCTGACACTAAATGGCAATTTAGCATAGCCAATCAACCGAACCCGTACATCTTTCAGACTGTGGGAGGAAACCGGAGCACCCGGAGGAAACCCACACAGACACGGGGAGAACGTACAAACTCCACACAGACAGTGACCCAAGCCAGGAATCGAACTGGCGCTGTGAGGCGGCAGTGCTAACCACTGTGCCAACATACCACCTGTCGTGATTTCTTCACACAAACAGCCTGATAACAAGCACTTTCATTTAACCAGCTGCAAAGAATCCGGGCTCACGTTATCGCATCAGCTTTCAAAGCCATCGGAGATGAGGAAAACTTATCCAGCTCAGTGAACACACACTGCACCCTCCACATAATCCTGAGGAACTGGGACCTGACATTGAATCCAGCCCCATACAGGGAGTGTAATGTCTCTGCTTGTCCTCATCTCCTGAGGGCCGGGTTAATAACCTTCCACTGTAATAATTCAGAGACCTGAGTTCAAATCCCACCCTGGTATCTGGGGGAATTTAACTTCAGTTCATTAATAAATCTGGAGTAAAACACTTCTTTCAATAATGATGAACCCACTGCAGTATGGCTGCCCTCTGAGATAGCCAAGGAAACCAGCCAGTTAAACATACCAGGGTAGGCCATTCAGCCCCTCCAGCCTGCTCTTCTATTCACTAAGATCTGAACCTGATTGTAGCCTTGACTCCGTTTTCCTCTCTGCCCCCCTTAACCCTCGACCCTCCCATAACCTTCGACCCTCCCCAACCCATGACCCCCCCATAACCCTCAACCCCCACGTAACCCTCGACCCCTTTGATCAAAAATCTGCCAAACTTGACCTTGAATAAATTGGATGATCCAGCCCCCACTGCATTCTGGGAAGAGAATTCTACACTGAGGAAGTCGCTCCTCTACCATCGCCGTCGACCTTTTATTCTGCAATTACAGCCCCAGTTCTAGATCCCCACAGGGAGAAACATCTTATCATCATCCACCCTTCATCCTTTGACAGCACCTCCCAAACCCCAGCCTCTACCAGACAAGAGCAGAGACACATGGGAACACCACCAAACCCCCAACTTCTACCATCTAGAAAAACAGAGGGCAGCAGACACATGGGAACACCATCACCTGCAAGTTCCCCTCCAAGCCACTCACCATCCTGACTCTGGAAATATATTGCTGTTCCTTCACTGTCACTGGGTCAAAATCCTGGAACTCCCTCCCTAACAGCACTGTGGGTGTACCTACACCACAGGGGCTGCAGTAGGTTCAAGGTGATGGCTCTCGACCATCTTGTCAAGGGACTATCAGGAATGCACAGTAACTGACCTTATCAATGACAGTCATATCCCATTCACAGATATAAATGAAAAGATAAATTTTAAAATAACCACCAGGGGAGTCAGGTAATGATGTCATAATGATGTGAAGTAAAGCTTTATTGTATAAACTATATGCAAATTTACTGTCTGAGGGGACACTGAGCATCGATGGTGAGGTCTGTGTTAATACAGAGCGCTGTTTTGCTAATGCAAGGCCTCACAGGGCTGCTAACCTTTCCAAGCAGCAGCAGCACAGTCCCAGCCACAAATCAATCTCACCCTCACCCTCACTGCTGCCAGTAGGTGCCAGGTCTCCAGACCCGCCTGAGGCTTTCCCTCAGCGTTGGTACCACATGACTGGGAGGAGCTCGGCTTCTGACACGATCAAGGAGATTTACAATGTCAGAGCGTCGGCCTCCCAGCAGCCCCACTGCAAGTTCAAAGGTGACCGCTCTTCATGATCAACGATGGGGCTAGGATGCTCTACAAGCTGGGTGGAGCCAACTCCCACTGCAGGACAGAGTTGCATATAACAACAACTTGTACTTATATGGAGCCTTTCATGTAAAATGTCCCCTTAGGCCTCAACCTGGGCATGAAGGGCAACATTTCAAAGCATTGTGAACCGTGAGGAGGTTCTCGATAGACCTCAAGAGGACAGAGACAGGCTGGTTAGTGGATGGGCAGGTTTGTGGCAGATTAAATTTTTGATTTGATTTATTATTGTCGCATGAATTTACAAACAGTGAAAAGTATTGTTTCTTGCACGCTATACAGCCAAAGCATACCGTTCATAGAGAAGGAAACAAGAGAGTGCAGAATGTAGTGTGACAGTCATAGCTAGGGTGTAGAGAAAGATCAACTTAATGCGAGGTAGGTCCATTCAAAGGTCTGACAGCAGCAGGGAAGAAGCTGTTCTTGAGTCGGTTGGTACATGACCTCTTTTTCCCGACGGAAGAAGGTGGAAGAGAGAATGTCCGGGGTGCGTGGGGTCCTTAATTTCTAGGAGTAAACCCCTGGGGAGTCTTGTATTCAGCCAATCACAGCAAACACAAAGACTTGGGAAAGACAATGTGCAGTTAAAGATACTTTAATGGATAACACGGATTGGGAGAGAGCTGGTCAGAGGATTCTCGCCTCTCTCCGACGTTACATCACATCAACACAACAGTTATACATTCCTGAAGATTTGATCTTCCTGCCCCCACCTGTCATCCAAACTGGATGATCCAGTTACATTAATCCACTTCATTTACGTTGGCCATTCGTGTTCTAGCCTCTAGCAGAATTAGGTATTCATTGGTCAACCGGATCCATAGACTTTCTCCCCCTGTTGCCTCGTAACTTCACCTACACAAATCCAATATGCCCCAGGGTCGCTCCTACCACCTGCAATCCTGAGAACACTAAGGCAGTCATTGTCCCTGTCTGTTTCCCTGCCCTTTTATCAATAGAGGCTGCATCACCACTATTCATCATAGCTGGAAGCTGAATCCTATAGATAAGATAGAAGCAGGGAAGTTGTTTCCACTGGCGGCTGAAACTAGAACTAGGGGGCATGGCCTCAAAATAAGGGGAAGCAGATTTAGGACTGAGTTGAGGAGGAACTTCTTCACACAAAGGGTTGTGAATCTGTGGAATTCCCTGCCCAGTGAAGCAGTTGAAGCTACCTCATTGAATGTTTTTACGGCAAAGATGGATAGATTTTTGAACAGTAAAGGAATTGAGGGTTATGGTGAGCGGGCGGGTAAGTGGAGCTGAGTCCACGAAAAGATCAGCCATGATCTTATTGAATGGCAGAGCAGGCTCGAGGGGCCAAATGGCCTTCTCCTGCTCCTAGTTCTAATGTTCTTATTACAAAAACCTTGGTACTGCAGCTGCTTAGTCTGCCTCTGATAATATGGGCGGCACGGTAGCACAGTGGTTAGCAATGCTGCAACACAGCGCCAGGGCCCCGGCTTCGGTTCCCGGCTTGGGTCACTGTCTGTGCGGAATTTAGTGTCCGGGTGTGGGGTTCTGTGCCTGGGGGCGGTGGTCTGTGCCTGGGGGCGGGGGTCTGTGCCTGGGGGTGGGGGTCTGTGCCTGGGGGTGGGGGTCTGTGCCTGGGGGCGGGGGTCTGTGCCTGGGGGTGGGGGTCTGTGCCTGGGGGCGGGGGTCTGTGCCTGGGGGCGGGGGTCTGTGCCTGGGGGCGGGGGCTGTGCCTGGGGGCGGGGTTGTGTGCCTGGGGGCGGGGGCTGTGCCTGGGGGCGGGGGCTGTGCCTGGGGGTCTGTGCCTGGGGGTCTGTGCCTGGGGGTGGGGTTCTGTGCCTGGGGGTGGGGGTCTGTGCCTGGGGGCGGGGTTCTGTGCCTGGGGGCGGGGTCAGTGCCTGGGGGTGGGGGTCTGTGCCTGGGGGCGGGGGTCTGTGCCTGGGGGCGGGGTTCTGTGCCTGGGGGCGGGGGTCTGTGCCTGGGGGTGGGGGTCTGTGCCTGGGGGCGGGGGTCTGTGCCTGGGGGCGGGGGTCTGTGCCTGGGGGTGGGGGTCTGTGCCTGGGGGCGGGGGTCTGTGCCTGGGGGCGGGGGTCTGTGCCTGGGGGCGGGGTTGTGTGCCTGGGGGCGGGGTTCTGTGCCTGGGGGCGGGAGTCAGTGCCTGGGGGCGGGGTTGTGTGCCTGGGGGCGGGGGCTGTGCCTGGGGGTCTGTGCCTGGGGGTCTGTGCCTGGGGGTGGGGTTCTGTGCCTGGGGGTGGGGGTCTGTGCCTGGGGGCGGGGTTCTGTGCCTGGGGGCGGGGTCAGTGCCTGGGGGCGGGGGCTGTGCCTGGGGGTCTGTGCCTGGGGGCGGGAGTCAGTGCCTGGGGGCGGGGGTCTGTGCCTGGGGGCGGGGGTCTGTGCCTGGGGGCGGGGGTCTGTGCCTGGGGGCGGGGGTCTGTGCCTGGGGGCGGGGGTCTGTGCCTGGGGGCGGGGGTCTGTGCCTGGGGGCGGGGTTGTGTGCCTGGGGGCGGGGGCTGTGCCTGGGGGCAGGGGTCTGTGCCTGGGGGTCTGTGCCTGGGGGCGGGAGTCAGTGCCTGGGGGCGGGGGTCTGTGCCTGGGGGCGGGGGTCTGTGCCTGGGGGCGGGGTTGTGTGCCTGGGGGCGGGGGCTGTGCCTGGGGGCAGGGGTCTGTGCCTGGGGGTCTGTGCCTGGGGGCGGGAGTCAGTGCCTGGGGGCGGGGGTCTGTGCCTGGGGGCGGGGGTCTGTGCCTGGGGGCGGGGTTGTGTGCCTGGGGGCGGGGTCTGTGCCTGGGGGCGGGGGTCTGTGCCTGGGGGCGGGGGTCTGTGCCTGGGGGCGGGGTCTGTGCCTGGGGGCGGGGGTCTGTGCCTGGGGGCGGGGGTCTGTGCCTGGGGGCGGGGGTCTGTGCCTGGGGGCGGGGTTGTGTGCCTGGGGGCGGGGTTGTGTGCCTGGGGGCGGGGTTGTGTGCCTGGGGGCGGGGTCTGTGCCTGGGGGCGGGGGTCTGTGCCTGGGGGCGGGGGTCTGTGCCTGGGGGCGGGGGTCTGTGCCTGGGGGCGGGGTTGTGTGCCTGGGGGCGGGGCTGTGCCTGGGGGCGGGGGTCTGTGCCTGGGGGCGGGGTTGTGTGCCTGGGGGCGGGGTTTTGTGCCTGGGGGCGGGGGTCTGTGCCTGGGGGCGGGGTTGTGTGCCTGGGGGCGGGGGCTGTGCCTGGGGGTCAGTGCCTGGGGGCGGGGTTGTGTGCCTGGGGGCGGGGCTGTGCCTGGGGGCGGGGGTCTGTGCCTGGGGGCGGGGGTCTGTGCCTGGGGGCGGGGCTGTGTGCCTGGGGGCGGGGGTCTGTGCCTGGGGGCGGGGTTGTGTGCCTGGGGGCGGGGTCAGTGCCTGGGGGCGGGGGCTGTGCCTGGGGGCGGGGGTCAGTGCCTGGGGGCGGGGGCTGTGCCTGGGGGCGGGGGCTGTGCCTGGGGGCGGGGGCTGTGCCTGGGGGCGGGGGTCTGTGCCTGGGGGCGGGGTTGTGTGCCTGGGGGCGGGGGTCTGTGCCTGGGGGCGGGGGTCTGTGCCTGGGGGCGGGGTCTGTGCCTGGGGGCGGGGGTCAGTGCCTGGGGGCGGGGGCTGTGCCTGGGGGCGGGGGCTGTGCCTGGGGGCGGGGGTCTGTGCCTGGGGGCGGGGTTGTGTGCCTGGGGGCGGGGGTCTGTGCCTGGGGGCGGGGTTGTGTGCCTGGGGGCGGGGGTCTGTGCCTGGGGGCGGGGGCGGGGGCTGTGCCTGGGGGCGGGGGTCAGTGCCTGGGGGCGGGGGCTGTGCCTGGGGGCGGGGGTCTGTGCCTGGGGGCGGGGGCTGTGCCTGGGGGCGGGGTTCTGTGCCTGGGGGCGGGGGCTGTGCCTGGGGGCGGGGTTCTGTGCCTGGGGGCGGGGGCTGTGCCTGGGGGCGGGGGCTGTGCCTGGGGGCGGGGGCTGTGCCTGGGGGCGGGGGTCTGTGCCTGGGGGTCTGTGCCTGGGGGCGGGGGTCTGTGCCTGGGGGCGGGGGTCTGTGCCTGGGGGCGGGGGCTGTGCCTGGGGGTCTGTGCCTGGGGGCGGGGGTCTGTGCCTGGGGGCGGGGGTCTGTGCCTGGGGGCGGGGGCTGTGCCTGGGGGCGGGGGCTGTGCCTGGGGGCGGGGTTCTGTGCCTGGGGGCGGGAGTCAGTGCCTGGGGGCGGGGTTGTGTGCCTGGGGGCGGGGGCTGTGCCTGGGGGTCTGTGCCTGGGGGTCTGTGCCTGGGGGTGGGGTTCTGTGCCTGGGGGTGGGGGTCTGTGCCTGGGGGCGGGGTTCTGTGCCTGGGGGCGGGGTCAGTGCCTGGGGGCGGGGGCTGTGCCTGGGGGTCTGTGCCTGGGGGCGGGAGTCAGTGCCTGGGGGCGGGGGTCTGTGCCTGGGGGCGGGGGTCTGTGCCTGGGGGCGGGGTTGTGTGCCTGGGGGCGGGGGTCTGTGCCTGGGGGCGGGGGTCTGTGCCTGGGGGCGGGGGCGGGGGCTGTGCCTGGGGGCGGGGTTCTGTGCCTGGGGGCGGGGGCTGTGCCTGGGGGCGGGGGTCTGTGCCTGGGGGCGGGGTTGTGTGCCTGGGGGCGGGGGTCTGTGCCTGGGGGCGGGGGTCTGTGCCTGGGGGCGGGGTCTGTGCCTGGGGGCGGGGGTCAGTGCCTGGGGGCGGGGGCTGTGCCTGGGGGCGGGGGCTGTGCCTGGGGGCGGGGGTCTGTGCCTGGGGGCGGGGTTGTGTGCCTGGGGGCGGGGGTCTGTGCCTGGGGGCGGGGGTCTGTGCCTGGGGGCGGGGGCGGGGGCTGTGCCTGGGGGCGGGGGCTGTGCCTGGGGGCGGGGGCTGTGCCTGGGGGCGGGGGCTGTGCCTGGGGGCGGGGGTCTGTGCCTGGGGGCGGGGTTGTGTGCCTGGGGGCGGGGTTGTGTGCCTGGGGGCGGGGTTGTGTGCCTGGGGGCGGGGGTCTGTGCCTGGGGGCGGGGGTCTGTGCCTGGGGGCGGGGGTCTGTGCCTGGGGGCGGGGGCGGGGGCGGGGGTCAGTGCCTGGGGGCGGGGGCTGTGCCTGGGGGCGGGGGGCTGTGCCTGGGGGCGGGGTTCTGTGCCTGGGGGCGGGGGCTGTGCCTGGGGGCGGGGTTCTGTGCCTGGGGGCGGGGGCTGTGCCTGGGGGCGGGGGCGGGGGCTGTGCCTGGGGGCGGGGGCTGTGCCTGGGGGCGGGGGCTGTGCCTGGGGGCGGGGGTCTGTGCCTGGGGGCGGGGGTCTGTGCCTGGGGGTCTGTGCCTGGGGGCGGGGGTCTGTGCCTGGGGGCGGGGGTCTGTGCCTGGGGGCGGGGGCTGTGCCTGGGGGCGGGGGCTGTGCCTGGGGGCGGGGGCTGTGCCTGGGGGCGGGGGTCTGTGCCTGGGGGCGGGGGCTGTGCCTGGGGGCGGGGTTGTGTGCCTGGGGGCGGGGTTGTGTGCCTGGGGGCGGGGTTCTGTGCCTGGGGGCGGGGTTGTGTGCCTGGGGGCGGGGTTGTGTGCCTGGGGGTGTGGTTGTGTGCCTGGGGGTGGGGTTCTGTGCCTGGGGGCGGGGGTCAGTGCCTGGGGGCGGGGGTCTGTGCCTGGGGGTAGGGTTCTGTGCCTGGGGGCGGGGTTGTGTGCCTGGGGGTGGGGTTGTGTGCCTGGGGGCGGGGCTGTATGCCTGGGGGCGGGGGTCTGTGCCTGGGGGCGGGGTTCTGTGCCTGGGGGCGGGGTCAGTGCCTGGGGGCGGGGGTCTGTGCCTGGGGGCGGGGGTCTGTGCCTGGGGGCGGGGTTGTGTGCCTGGGGGCGGGGGTCTGTGCCTGGGGGCGGGGTTGTGTGCCTGGGGGCGGGGGTCTGTGCCTGGGGGCGGGCTCTGTGCCTGGGGGCGGGGTTGTGTGCCTGGGGGTGGGGTTCTGTGCCTGGGGGCGGGGGTCTGTGCCTGGGGGTGGGGGTCTGTGCCTGGGGGTGGGGGTCTGTGCCTGGGGGCGGGGTTGTGTGCCTGGGGGCGGGGGTCTGTGCCTGGGGGTGGGGGTCTGTGCCTGGGGGTGGGGGTCTGTGCCTGGGGGTGGGGCTGTGTGCCTGGGGGTGGGGGTCTGTGCCTGGGGGTGGGGGTCTGTGCCTGGGGGTGGGGCTGTGTGCCTGGGGGCGGGGGTCTGTGCCTGGGGGCGGGCTCTGTGCCTGGGGGCGGGGTTAGTGTCTGGGGGTGGGGTTAGTGCCTGGGGGTGGGGTTAGTGCCTGGGGGTGGGGTTAGTGTCTGGGGCGGGATTATGTGCCCTGGGGGTGGGACTTTGTGCCTGGGGGCGGGGGTCTGTGCCTGGGGGCAGGCGTCTGTGCCTGGGGGTGGGACTTTGTGCCTGGGGGCAGGCGTCTGTGCCTGGGGGCGGGCTCTGTGCCTGGGGGTGGGGTTAGTGTCTGGGGGCAGGGTTAGTGTCTGGGGGTGGGGTTCTGTGCCTGGGGTGGAATTCTGTGCCTGGGGGTGAGGTTCTGTGCCTGGGGGTGGGGTTCTGTGCCCGGGGGCGGGGCTCTGTGCCCAGGGGAGGGGTTCTGTGCCCAGGGGCGGGGTTCGGTGCCTGGGGGCGGGGTGCAGTGTCTGGGGGTGGGGTTTTGTGTCTGGGCATGGGCTTTTGTGCCAGGGGCGGTGTTTCGTGTCTGGGGGCGGGCTTTAATGTCTGGGGGTGGGGTTTAGTGCCAGGGGCTGGGTTTAGTGTCTGGGGGCACGGTTTTGTGCCTGTAGGCGGGGTTAGGTGTCAGGGGGTGGGGTTTAGTGTCTGGGGGTGGGGTTAGGTGTCAGGAGGTGGGGTTTAGTGTCTGGGGGTGGGGTTAGGTGTCAGGAGGTGGGGTTTCATGTTTGGGGGCAGGGTTTAGTCTCTGGGGTGGGGTTCAGTCTCTGGCGCGGGTTTAGTGTCTGGTGGGGATGTGGTAAACCACTGTTAAGCTTATTGCCTGTGTGTGTGTGTGACATGCCTGGACATGCCCCTGCCGGCCCTGCCTGAGACTCCTCCCCACCTAGTCCAGGTATAAAGGTGACTGCTCCCCACCCCCCTGCCTCAGTCTCTGGACCAGTTCATCGGCATGGGTGTGCTCCAAGTCTTTTGCGAATAAAAGCCTATTTGTTCCAGCGTACAAACGAGTCTTTGCTTGATTGATAGTGCATCAGGGGTTTAAGAACAAAGAACAAAGAAAATTATAGCACAGGAACAGGCCCTTCGGCCCTCCAAGCCTGCACCAACCATGCTGCCTGACTGAACTAAAACCGCCTACCCTTCCGGGGACCATATCCCTATATTCCCATCCTATTCACGTACTTGTCCAGATGCCCCTTAAAAGTCACTACCGTATCCACTTCCACTACCTCCCCCGGCAACGAGTTCCAGGCACCCAGCACCCTCTGTGTAAAAATCTTCTTTAAACTGTGCCCCTCACACCTTAAACCTATGCCCCCCAGTAATTGACTCTTCCACCCTGGGGAAAAGCTTCTGACTATCCACTCTGTCCATGTCTCTCATAATCTTGTAGACTTCTATCAGGTCTCCCCTCAACCTCCGTCGTGCCAGTGAGAACAAACCAAGTTTCTCCAACCTCTCCTCGTAGCTAATGCCCTCCTTACCAGGCAACATCCTGGTAAATCTTTTCTGTACCCTCTCCAAAGCTTCCACATCCTTCTGGTAGTGTGGCGACCAGAATTGAACACTATATTCCAAGTGCGGCCTAACTAAGGTTCTATAAAGCTGCAACATGACTAGCCAATTTTTAAACTCAATGCCCCGGCCGATGAAGGCAAGCATGCCGTATGCCTTCTTGACTACCTTCTCCACCTGCGTTGCCACTTTCAGTGACCTGTGTACCTGTACACCCAGATCCCTCTGCCTATCAATACTCTTAAGGGTTCTGCCATTTACTGTATATTTCCTATCTTTATTAGACCTTCCAAAATGCATTACCTCACATTTGTCTGGATTAAACTCCATCTGCCATCTCTCCGTCCAAGTCTCCAACTGATCTATATCCTGCTGTATCCTCTGATGGTCCTCATCGCTATCCGCAAATCCACCAACCTTAGTGTCGTCCGCAAACTTACTAATCAATCCAGTTACATTTTCCTCCAAATCATTTATATATATTACAAACAGCAAGGTCCCAGCACTGATCCCTTGTCACAGCCCTCCATTCAGAAACGCACCCTTCCACTGCTACCCTCTGTCTTCTTTGACCGAGCCAGTTTTGTATCCACCTTGCCAGCTCACCTCTGACCCCATGCGACTTCACCTTCTGCACCAGTCTGCCAGGTTTCGTGTTTGGGGTGGGGTTTAGTGCCTGGGGGCAGGGTTTAGTGCCTGGGGGCGGGGTTTAATGCCCAGGTGGGGTTCCCTGTTCCGCCCCTGCCGGTTTCTCTCTGGCCAATCCGGGCAGTGCAGCGTGGCCGAGCAATTGTTGCCAATGGCAACGTCAACAGAGGCCTCGTCTAGAGAGAGGGCCTGAAGGAGGTGAACAGAGAGAGACAGAGATAGAGACAGGGAGAGAGAGGGAGCGAGAGACAGAGAGAGACAGGGAGAGAGAGGGAGTGAGAGACAGGGAGAGAGAAGGAGCGAGAGACAGACAGAGAGAGACAGATAGAGGGAGCGAGAGACAGACAGAGAGAGAGAGACAGGGAGAGAGAGGGAGCGAGAGACAGACAGAGAGAGACAGGGAGAGAGAGACAGAGAGAGAAAGACAGGGAGAGAGAGGGAGCGAGAGACAGAGAGAGACAGAGAGAGAGACAGGGAGAGAGAGGGAGCGAGAGACAGAGAGAGAGAGAGACAGAGTGAGACAGAGAGAGAGACAGAGAGACAGAGAAAGAGAGAGAGATAGACAGAGATAGAGAGACAGAGATAGAGAGACAGGAAGAGAGAGGGTGCGAGAGAGAGAGAGACAGAGAGACAGACAGAGAGGGGGGGGAGAGACGGACAGAGCGAGACAGAGAGAGCGAGACAGAGAGAGAGAGACAGAGAACGAGAGACAGAGAACGAGAGAGAGACAGAGAACGAGAGAGAGACAGAGAACAAGAGAGACAGAGAACGAGGGAGAGAGACAAAGAGAACGAGAGAGACAGAGAGAACGAGAGAGACACAGAGAACGAGAGAGACACAGAGAACGAGAGAGACAGAGAACGAGAGAGACAGAGAACGAGAGAGACAGAGAACGAGAGAGAGCGAGAGAGACAGAGACCGAGAGAGAGCGAGAGAGACAGTGAGAGGGAGAGAGACAGACAGAGAGAGACAGACAGAGAGAGAGACAGACAGAGAAACAGAGAGAGAGAAACAGAAAGAGGCAAGCAGAGAGAGAGTGAGACAGGCAGAGAGAGAGAGACAGGCAGAGAGAGAGACAGGCAGAGAGAGAGAGGGAGATAGAGAGAGAGACACAGAGAGAGAGAGACAGACAGAAGGAGAGAGAGAGAGAGACAGAAAGAGAGAGCGGCAGATAGAGAGAGACAGAGAGAGAGAGACAGGGAGAGATAGAGAGAGACAGAGAGAGAGATATATAGACAGAAAGAGAGAGATAGAGGGACAGGCAGCGACAGAGAGAGAGAGACAGGCAGAGAGAGAGAGAGACAGAACAAGAGAGGGCGGCACGGTAGCACAGTGGTTAGCACTGCTGCTTCACAGCTCCAGGGACCTGGGTTCGATTCCCGGCTTGGGTCACTGTCTGTGTGGAGTTTGCACATTCTCCTCGTGTCTGCGTGGGTTTCCTCCGGGTGCTCCGGTTTCCTCCCACAGTCCAAATATGTGCGGGTTAGGTTGATTGGCCAGGTTAAAAATTGCCCCTTAGAGTCCTGAGATGCATAGGTTAGAGGGATTAGCGGGTAAATATGTGGGGGTAGGGCCTGGGTGGGATTGTGGTCGGTGCAGACTCGATGGGCCGAATGGCCTCCTTCTGCACTGTAGGGTTTCTATGATGAGAGACAAAGAGAGAGACACAGACAGAGAGAGTGAGAGAGACATGGACATTTCCTGACTGGGAAATATATCGCCGTTCCTTCACAGTCGCTGGGTCAAAATCCTGGAATTCCCTCCCGAAAGGCATTGTGGGTCAACCTACAGCACAGGGACTGCAGTGATTCAAGAAGGCAGCTCACCATCACCTTCTCTAGGGCAACTAGGGATGGGCAATAAATGTTGCCCAGCCAGCGACACCCATGTCCCACAAATCAATAAAAAAAAGACAGAGAGAGACAGGGATAGAGAGAGGGGGGAAGATAGAGAGAGGGAGAGAGAGAATGAGAGACAGACTGAGAGACAGAGATACAGAGGGAGAGACAGACACAGGTGAAGAAACAGAGAGAGATACAGAGACAACCAGACAGATAGTGAGAGACAGACAGAGAGAGATAGACAGGGAGAGACAGAGAGACCATGAGTTAAAGAGAGAGACAGAGAGAGAGAGACTAAGAGTGTGGGAGAGTGGGTGTGTATGTGGGAAAATGTGAGGGACAGTGCGTGTGTGAGGGACAGTGTGTGTCTGAGGGAGAGTGTGTGTGTGAGGGACAGTGTGTGTGTGTGTGAGGGAGAGTGTGTGTATGAGGGACAGTGTGTGTGTGAGGGACAGTGTGTGTGAGGGACAGTGTGTGTGTGAGGGACAGTGTGTGTGTGTGAGGGACAGTGTGTGTGTGTGAGGGAGAGTGTGTGTGTGAGGGACAGTGTGTGTGTGTGAGAGAGAGTGTGTGTGTGAGTGAGAGTGTGTGTGTTAGGGACAGTGTGTGTGTGTGAGGGACAGTGTGTGTGCGTGAGGGACAGTGTGTGTGTGTGAGGGAGAGTGTGTGTGTGTGAGGGAGAGTGTGTGTGTGTGAGGGACAGTGTGTGTGTGTGAGGGAGAGTGTGTGTGTGTATGAGGGACAGTGTGTGTGAGGGACAGTGTGTGTGTGTATGAGGGACAGTGTGTGTGAGGGACAGTGTGTGTGTGAGGGACAGTGTGTGTGTGTGTGAGGGAGAGTGTGTGTGTGTGAGGGACAGTGTGTGTGTGTGAGGGACAGTGTGTGTGTGTGAGGGACAGTGTGTGTGTGTGAGGGAGAGTGTGTGTGTGTGTGTATGAGGGACAGTGTGTGTGAGGGACAGTGTGTGTGAGGGACAGTGTGTGTGTGTGAGGGACAGTGTGTGTGTGTGAGGGAGAGTGTGTGTGTGTGAGGGACAGTGTGTGTGTGTGAGGGACAGTGTGTGTGTGTGAGGGACAGTGTGTGTGTGTGAGGGAGAGTGTGTGTGTGTGTGTATGAGGGACAGTGTGTGTGAGGGACAGTGTGTGTGTGTATGAGGGACAGTGTGTGTGTGTGAGGGACAGTGTGTGTGAGGGACAGTGTGTGTGTGAGGGACAGTGTGTGTGTGAGGGACAGTGTGTGTGTGTGAGGGAGAGTGCGTGTGTGTGAAGGACAGTGTGTGTGTGTGAGGGACAGTGTGTGTGTGTGAGGGACAGTGTGTGTGTGTGTGAGGGACAGTGTGTGTGTGTGAGGGACAGTGTGTGTGTGTGTGGGACAGTGTGTGTGTGTGAGGGACAGTGTTTGTGTGTATGAGGGACAGTGTGTGTGTGTGAGGGACAGTGTGTGTGTATGAGGGACAGTGTGTGTGTGTATATGAGGGACAGTGTGTGTGTGTATGAGGGACAGTGTGTGTGTGTGTGAGGGACAGTGTGTGTGTGTGAGGGACAGTGTTTGTGTGTATGAGGGACAGTGTGTGTGTGTGAGGGACAGTGTGTGTGTATGAGGGACAGTGTGTGTGAGGGACAGTGTGTGTGTGTGTGTGAGGGACAGTGTGTGTGTGTGAGGGAGAGTGTGTGTGTGTGAGGGACAGTGTGTGTGTGTGAGGGAGAGTGTGTGTGTGAGGGACAGTGTGTGTGTGTGAGGGAGAGTGTGTGTGTGAGGGACAGTGTGTGTGTGTGAGGGACAGTGTGTGTGTGTGAGGGACAGTGTGTCTGTGTGAGGGACAGTGTGTGTGTGTGAGGGACAGTGTGTGTGTGTGAGGGACAGTGTGTGTGTGTGAGGGAGAGTGTGTGTGTGAGGGACAGTGTGTGTGTGTGAGGGACAGTGTGTGTGTGTGAGGGACAGTGTGTGTGTGAGGGAGAGTGTGTGTGTGTGAGGGACAGTGTGTGTGAGGGAGAGTGTGTGTGTGTATGAGGGACAGTGTGTGTGAGGGACAGTGTGTGTGTGAGGGACAGTGTTTGTGAGGGACAGTGTGTGTGTGTGAGGGAGAGTGTGTGTGTGTGAGGGACAGTGTGTGTGTGTGAGGGACAGTGTGTGTGTGTGAGGGACAGTGTGTGTGTGTGTGAGGGACAGTGTGTGTGTGTGTGAGGGACAGTGTGCGTGTGAGGGACAGTGTGTGTGAGGGACAGTGTGTGTGAGGGACAGTGTGTGTGTGTATGAGGGACAGTGTGTGTGTGTATGAGGGACAGTGTGTGTGAGGGACAGTGTGTGTGTGTGAGGGACAGTGTGTGTGTGTGAGGGACAGTGTGTGTGAGGGACAGTGTGTGTGTGTATGAGGGACAGTGTGTGTGAGGGACAGTGTGTGTGTGTATGAGGGACAGTGTGTGTGAGGGACAGTGTGTGTGTGTGAGGGACAGTGTGTGTGTGTGAGGGACAGTGTGTGTGTGTGAGGGAGAGTGTGTGTGTGAGGGACAGTGTGTGTGAGGGAGAGTGTGTGTGTGTATATGAGGGACAGTGTGTGTGTGTGAGGGACAGTGTGTGTGTGTGAGGGAGAGTGTGTGTGTGAGGGACAGTGTGTGTGTGAGGGACAGTGTGTGTGTGTGAGGGACAGTGTGTGTGAGGGGGACAGTGTGTGTGTGTGAGGGAGAGTGTGTGTGTGAGGGACAGTGTGTGTGAGGGAGAGTGTGTGTGTGTATATGAGGGACAGTGTGTGTGAGGGACAGTGTGTGTGTGTGAGGGACAGTGTGTGTGTGTGAGGGAGAGTGTGTGTGTGAGGGACAGTGTGTGTGTGAGGGACAGTGTGTGTGTGTGAGGGACAGTGTGTGTGAGGGGGACAGTGTGTGTGTGTATGAGGGACAGTGTGTGTGAGGGGGACTGTGTGTGTGTATGAGGGAGAGTGTGTGAGGGAACGTGTGTGGGAGTGTGTGAGGGAGAGAAAGAGTGGGTGTGTGTGAGGGAGAGTGTTAGAGAGTGTGAGAGTGTGAGGGAGAGTGCGAGAGTGAGAGAGAGTAGGTGTGGGAGAGTGATTGTGTCTGTGTGTGTGAGGGAGAGTGTTAGAGAGTGTGTGTGTATGAGGGAGCGTGCGAGAGGGAGCGTGCGAGAGGGAGCGTGCGAGAGGGAGCGTGCGAGAGGGAGAGTGGGAGAGAGTAGGTGTGGGAGAGTGACTGTGTCTGTGTGTCTGTGTGTGTGTGTGTGTGTATTGGAAAGACAGTCTGTCAGAGGGTCAGTGGGAGAGTTAGCAACTGACAGGCGGAAAGGTAAATGGGAATCTCCAACCAATTTATCCTCGATTGGTTGTTGTTCATCTCCACAGGTTTCAGGTGTCCACATCCAATCCAATAGTGGAATTAACCCCAAGAATAGTCATGCTCGCATCCACGATTATTAATCCTTGGGCCACCAAGTTGACAGGGCCCAATCCTGCAGCTGATCCCAGGAGAATGAGGAGAATCATTGCAGAGGATCCCGAATGGTCACTGGCTACCGTCCCACTGCTCTCTGACCTCTGCATCAAGCACATTGTCAAGAACTTCGCTGGTGAGTTATTCCTGAATACTATACACTGAACTGGGAGGGAGGAGATTCCTGTCACCCCGGGGATTGGAGAGTGAGAGACTCCCTGTCACTCCGGGGATTGGAGAGTGAGAGACTCCCTGTCACTCCGGGGATTGGAGAGTGAGAGACTCCCTGTCACTCCCAGAGATTGGAGAGTGAGAGACTCCCTGTCACTACCAGAGATTGGAGAGTGAGAGACTCCCTGTCACTCCCAGAGATTGGAGAGTGAGAGACTCCCTGTCACTCCCAGAGATTGGAGAGTGAGAGACTCCCTGTCACTCCGGGGATTGGAGAGTGAGAGACTCCCTGTCACTCCGGGGATTGGAGAGTGAGAGACTCCCTGTCACTCCGGGGATTGGAGAGTGAGAGACTCCCTGTCACTCCGGGGATTGGAGAGTGAGAGACTCCCTGTCACTCCGGGGATTGGAGAGTGAGAGACTCCCTGTCACTCCGGGGATTGGAGAGTTAGAGACTCCCTGTCACTCCCAGAGATTGGAGAGTGAGAGACTCCCTGTCACTCCCAGAGATTGGAGAGTGAGAGACTCCCTGTCACTCCGGGGATTGGAGAGTGAGAGACTCCCTGTCACTCTGGGGATTGGAGAGTGAGAGACTCCCTGTCACTCTGGGGATTGGAGAGTGAGAGACTCCCTGTCACTGCGGGGATTGGAGAGTGAGAGACTCCCTGTCACTCCGGGGATTGGAGAGTGAGAGACTCCCTGTCACTCTGGGGATTGGAGAGTGAGAGACTCCCTGTCACTCTGGGGATTGGAGAGTGAGAGACTCCCTGTCACTCCGGGGATTGGAGAGTGAGAGACTTCCTGTCACTCCGGGGATTGGAGAGTGAGAGACTCCCTGTCACTCTGGGGATTGGAGGGTGAGAGACTCCCTGTCACTCCGGGGTTTGGAGAGTGAGAGATTCCCTGTCACTCCCAGAGATTGGAGAGTGAGAGACTCTCTGTCACTCCGGGGATTGGAGAGTGAGAGACTCCCTGTCACTCCGGGGTTTGGAGAGTGAGAGACTCCCTGTCACTCCCAGAGATTGGAGAGTGAGAGACTCCCTGTCACTCCCGGGGTTTGGAGAGTGAGAGACTCCCTGTCACTCCCAGAGATTGGAGAGTGAGAGACTCCCTGTCACTCCGGGGATTGGAGAGTGAGAGACTCCCTGTCACTCCGGGGTTTGGAGAGTGAGAGACTCCCTGTCACTCCCAGAGATTGGAGAGTGAGAGACTCTCTGTCACTCCCAGAGATTGGAGAGTGAGAGACTCTCTGTCACTCCCAGAGATTGGAGAGTGAGAGACTCCCTGTCACTCCCAGAGGTTGGAGAGTGAGAGACTCCCTGTCACTCCCAGAGATTGGAGAGTGAGAGACTCCCTGTCACTCTGGGGATTGGAGAGTGAGAGACTCCCTGTCACTCCCAGAGATTGGAGAGTGAGAGACTCCCTGTCACTCCGGGGTTTGGAGAGTGAGAGACTCCCTGTCACTCCGGGGTTTGGAGAGTGAGAGACTCCCTGTCACTCCGGGGTTTGGAGAGTGAGAGACTCCCTGTCACTCTGGGGATTGGAGAGTGAGAGACTCCCTGTCACTCTGGGGATTGGAGAGTGAGAGACTCCCTGTCACTCCGGGGATTGGAGAGTGAGAGACTCCCTGTCACTCCGGGGATTGGAGAGTGAGAGACTCCCTGTCACTCTGGGGATTGGAGGGTGAGAGACTCCCTGTCACTCCGGGGTTTGGAGAGTGAGAGATTCCCTGTCACTCCCAGAGGTTGGAGAGTGAGAGACTCTCTGTCACTCCGGGGATTGGAGAGTGAGAGACTCCCTGTCACTCCGGGGTTTGGAGAGTGAGAGACTCCCTGTCACTCCCAGAGATTGGAGAGTGAGAGACTCCCTGTCACTCCCAGAGGTTGGAGAGTGAGAGACTCCCTGTCACTCCCAGAGATTGGAGAGTGAGAGACTCCCTGTCACTCCGGGGATTGGAGAGTGAGAGACTCCCTGTCACTCCGGGGTTTGGAGAGTGAGAGACTCCCTGTCACTCCCAGAGATTGGAGAGTGAGAGACTCTCTGTCACTCCCAGAGATTGGAGAGTGAGAGACTCTCTGTCACTCCCAGAGATTGGAGAGTGAGAGACTCCCTGTCACTCCCAGAGGTTGGAGAGTGAGAGACTCCCTGTCACTCCCAGAGATTGGAGAGTGAGAGACTCCCTGTCACTCTGGGGATTGGAGAGTGAGAGACTCCCTGTCACTCCCAGAGATTGGAGAGTGAGAGACTCCCTGTCACTCCGGGGTTTGGAGAGTGAGAGACTCCCTGTCACTCCCAGAGATTGGAGAGTGAGAGACTCCCTGTCACTCCCAGAGATTGGAGAGTGAGAGACTCCCTGTTACTCCGGGGTTTGGAGAGTGAGAGACCCTCTGTCACTCCCAGAGATTGGAGAGTGAGAGACTCCCTGTCACTCCGGGGATTGGAGAGTGAGAGACTCCCTGTCACTCCCGGGATTGGAGAGTGAGAGACTCTCTGTCACTCCGGAGTTTGGAGAGTGAGAGACTCCCTGTCACTCCGGGGATTGGAGAGTGAGAGACTCTCTGTCACTCCGGGGATTGGAGAGTGAGAGACTCCCTGTCACTCCGGGGTTTGGAGAGTGAGAGACTCCCTGTCATGCCCAGAGATTGGAGAGTGAGAGACTCCCTGTCACTCCCAGAGATTGGAGAGTGAGAGATTCTCTGTCACTCCGGGGATTGGAGAGTGAGAGACTCCCTGTCACTGTGGGGATTGGAGAGTGAGAGATTCTCTGTCACTCCCGGGAATTGGAGAGTGAGAGATTCTCTGTCACTCTGGGGATTGGAGAGTGAGAGACTCCCTGTCACTCTGGGGATTGGAGAGTGAGAGACTCCCTGTCACCCAGGGGATTGGAGAGTGAGAGACTCCCTGTCACTCCCGGGGATTGGAGAGTGAGAGATTCTCTGTCACTCCGGGGATTGGAGGGTGAGAGATTCTCTGTCACTCCCGGGGATTGGAGAGTGAGAGCCTCCCTGTCACTCCGGGGATTGGAGAGTGAGAGATTCTCTGTCACTCCGGAGATTGGAGAGTGAGAGACTCCCTGTCACTCCCAGAGATTGGAGAGTGAGAGACTCCCTGTCACTCCCAGAGATTGGAGAGTGAGAGACTCCCTGTCACTCCCGGGGATTGGAGAGTGAGAGACTCCCTGTCACTCCCGGGGATTGGAGAGTGAGAGACTCCCTGTCACTCCGGGGATTGGAGAGTGAGAGATTCTCTGTCACTCCAGGGATTGGAGAGTGAGAGACTTTGACATTCCCAGGGATTGGAGAGTAAGAAATTCTCTGTCACTCCGGGGATTGGAGAGTGAGAGACTTTGACATTCCCAGGGATTGGAGAGTGAGAGACTCCCTGTCACTCTGGGGATTGGAGAGTGAGAGACTCCCTGTCACTCTGGGGATTGGAGAGTGAGAGACTCCCTGTCACTCCCAGAGATTGGAGAGTGAGAGACTCCCTGTCACTCCGGGGTTTGGAGAGTGAGAGACTCCCTGTCACTCCGGGGTTTGGAGAGTGAGAGACTCCCTGTCACTCCGGGGTTTGGAGAGTGAGAGACTCCCTGTCACTCTGGGGATTGGAGGGTGAGAGACTCCCTGTCACTCCAGGGTTTGGAGAGTGAGAGACTCCCTGTCACTCCCAGAGATTGGAGAGTGAGAGACTCCCTGTCACTCCAAGAGATTGGATAGTGAGAGACTCCCTGTTACTCCGGGGTTTGGAGAGTGAGAGACTCCCTGTCACTCCCAGAGATTGGAGAGTGAGAGACTCCCTGTCACTCCGGGGATTGGAGAGTGAGAGACTCCCTGTCACTCCCGGGATTGGAGAGTGAGAGACTCTCTGTCACTCCGGAGTTTGGAGAGTGAGAGACTCCCTGTCACTCCGGGGATTGGAGAGTGAGAGACTCTCTGTCACTCCGGGGATTGGAGAGTGAGAGACTCCCTGTCACTCCGGGGTTTGGAGAGTGAGAGACTCCCTGTCACTCCCAGAGATTGGAGAGTGAGAGACTCCCTGTCACTCCCAGAGATTGGAGAGTGAGAGATTCTCTGTCACTCCGGGGATTGGAGAGTGAGAGACTCCCTGTCACTGTGGGGATTGGAGAGTGAGAGATTCTCTGTCACTCCCGGGGATTGGAGAGTGAGAGATTCTCTGTCACTCTGGGGATTGGAGAGTGAGAGACTCCCTGTCACTCTGGGGATTGGAGAGTGAGAGACTCCCTGTCACCCAGGGGATTGGAGAGTGAGAGACTCCCTGTCACTCCCGGGGATTGGAGAGTGAGAGATTCTCTGTCACTCCGGGGATTGGAGGGTGAGAGATTCTCTGTCACTCCCGGGGATTGGAGAGTGAGAGACTCCCTGTCACTCCGGGGATTGGAGAGTGAGAGATTCTCTGTCACTCCGGAGATTGGAGAGTGAGAGACTCCCTGTCACTCCCAGAGATTGGAGAGTGAGAGACTCCCTGTCACTCCCAGAGATTGGAGAGTGAGAGACTCCCTGTCACTCCCGGGGATTGGAGAGTGAGAGACTCCCTGTCACTCCCGGGGATTGGAGAGTGAGAGACTCCCTGTCACTCCGGGGATTGGAGGGTGAGAGACTCCCTGTCACTCCCAGAGATTGGAGAGTGAGAGACTCCCTGTCACTCCCAGAGATTGGAGAGTGAGAGACTCCCTGTCACTCTGGGGATTGGAGAGTGAGAGACTCCCTGTCATTCTGGGGATTGGAGAGTGAGAGACTCCCTGTCACTCCGGGGATTGGAGAGTGAGAGACTCCCTGTTACTCTGGGGATTGGAGGGTGAGAGACTCCCTGTCACTCCCAGAGATTGGAGAGTGAGAGACTCCCTGTCACTCCCAGAGATTGGAGAGTGAGAGACTCCCTGTCACTCTGGGGATTGGAGAGTGAGAGACTCCCTGTCACTCTGGGGATTGGAGAGTGAGAGACTCCCTGTCACCCCGGGGATTGGAGGGTGAGAGACTCCCTGTCACTCCGGGGATTGGTGGGTGAGAGACTCCCTGTCACTCCGGGGATTGGAGGGTGAGAGACTCCCTGTTACTCCGGGGATTGGAGGGTGAGAGACTCCCTGTCACTCCGGGGATCGGAGAGTGAGAGACTCCCTGTCACTCCCAGAAATTGGAGAGTGAGAGACTCTCTGTCACTCCGGGGTTTGGAGAGTGAGAGACTCCCTGTCACTCTGGGGTTTGGAGAGTGAGAGACTCCGTCACTCCGGGGATTGGAGAGTGAGAGACTCTCTGTCACTCCGGCGATTGGAGAGTGAGAGACTCCCTGTCACTCCGGGGATTGCAGAGCGAGAGACTCCCTGTCACTCCCAGAGATTGGAGAGTGAGAGACTCCCTGTCACTGTGGGGATTGGAGAGTGAGAGACTCCCTGTCACTCGGGGATTGGAGAGTGAGAGACTCCCTGTCACTCTGGGGATTGGAGGGTGAGAGACTCCCTGTCACTCCGGTGATTGGAGGGTGAGAGACTCCCTGTCACTCCCAGAGATTGGAGAGTGAGAGACTCCCTGTCACTCCCAGAGATTGGAGAGTGAGAGACTCCCTGTCACTCTGGGGATTGGAGAGTGAGAGACTCCCTGTCACCCCGGGGATTGGAGGGTGAGAGACTCCCTGTCACTCCGGGGATTGGAGGGTGAGAGACTCCCTGTTACTCCGGGGATTGGAGGGTGAGAGACTCCCTGTCACTCCGGGGATCGGAGAGTGAGAGACTCCCTGTCACTCCCAGAGATTGGAGAGTGAGAGACTCTCTGTCACTCCGGGGTTTGGAGAGTGAGAGACTCCCTGTCACTCTGGGGTTTGGAGAGTGAGAGACTCCCTGTCACTCCGGGGATTGGAGAGTGAGAGACTCTCTGTCACTCCGGCGATTGGAGAGTGAGAGACTCCCTGGCACTCCGGGGATTGGAGAGCGAGAGACTCCCTGTCACTCCCAGAGATTGGAGAGTGAGAGACTCCCTGTCACTGTGGGGATTGCAGAGTGAGAGACTCCCTGTCACTCCGGGGATTGGAGAGTGAGAGACTCCCTGTCACTCTGGGGTTTGGAGAGTGAGAGACTCCCTGTCACTCCGGGGATTGGAGAGTGAGAGACTCCCTGTCACTCCGGGGATTGGAGAGTGAGAGACTCCCTGTCACTCTGGGGATTGGAGAGTGAGAGACTCCCTGTCACTCCCAGAGTTTGGAGAGTGAGAGACTCCCTGTCACTCTGGGGATTGGAGAGTGAGAGACTCCCTGTCACTCTGGGGATTGGAGAGTGAGAGACTCCCTGTCACTCCGGGGATTGGAGGGTGAGAGACTCCCTGTCACTTCGGGGATTGGAGAGTGAGAGACTCCCTGTCACTCCGGGGTTTGGAGAGTGAGAGACTCCCTGTCACTCCGGGGTTTGGAGAGTGAGAGACTCCCTGTCACTCCGGGGATTGGAGAATGAGAGACTCCCTGTCACTCCGGGGTTTGGAGAGTGAGAGACTCCCTGTCACTCCCAGAGATTGGAGAGTGAGAGACTCCCTGTCACTCCGGGGATTGGAGAGTGAGAGACTCCCTGTCACTCCGGGGATTGGAGGGTGAGAGACTCCCTGTCACTCCGGGGATTGGAGGGTGAGAGACTCCCTGTCACTCCGGGGATTGGAGAGTGAGAGACTCCCTGTCGCTCCGGGGTTTGCAATTTTGTACTGATGTGCTGGGCTCCTCCATCACTGAGGATGGGGATATTTGTGGAGCCTCCTCCTCCCGTGAGTTGTTTAATTGTCCACCATCATTCATGGCTGGATGTGGAATGACTGCAGAGCTTGGATCTGATCTGTTGATTGTGGAATCGCTTAGTTCTGTCTATCACTTGCTGTTTTTGCCATTTGGCACATGTGTTGTCCTGTGTTGTAGCTTCACCAGGTTGACACCTCAGTTTTAGGGATGCCTGGTGCTGCTCCCGGCATGCCCTCCTGTACTCTCCATTGAACCAGGGTTGATCTCCTGGCTTGGTGGGGGGTTATGCCGGGCCATGAGGTTCCAGATTGTTCTGGAGTACCGTTCCGCTGCTGTTGACCACGACCACTTCCATCCAGAAGGACGAGGGCAGCAGATACATGGGAATATCTCCACCTGCAAGTTCCCCTCCAAGCCAGTCACCATCCTGACTTGGAAATATATCGCCATTCTTTCATAGTCGCTGGGTCAAAATCCTGGAATTCCCTCCCTAACGGATCAACCCACAGCACGGGGACTGCAGCGATTCAAGAAGGCAGCTCACCACCACCTTCTCAAGGGCAACTAGGGATGGGCAATAAATGCTGGCCAGCCAGCGACGCCCATGTCCCACAAATGAATTTTTAAAAATGATGGTCCACAGCACCTCATGGATGCCCAGTCTGGAGTTGCTAGATCGGTTCGAAGTCTGTCCCATTCAGCACGGTGATAGTGCCTCATAACACGATGGAGGGTATTCTCAATGTGAAGGCGGGACTTTGTCTCCACAAGGATTGTGCGGTGGCCACTCTTACCGATACTGTCATGGGCAGATGCATCTGCGGCCGGCAGGTTGGTGAGGATGAGGTCAGTATATTTTTCCCTCTTGTTGGTTCCCTCACCACCTGCCCAGTCCCAGTCTAGCAATGATGTCCTTTAGGACCCGGCCAGCTGGGTCTATGGTGATACCTCTTTGAGTCACTCTTGGAGATGGACATTGAAGTCCCACCCAGAGCACATTCTGCACCCTCGCCACCCTCAGTGCTTCCTCCAAGTGGTGATCAACATGGTGGAGTACCGATTCATCAGCTGAGGGGGGACGGTACGTGGTAACCAGCAGGACGTTTCCTTGTCCATGTTTGATCTGGTGCCATAAGACTTCATGGGGTCCGGAGTCGATGTTGAGGACTCCCAGGGTAACTCCCTCCCGACTGTATATCACTGGGCTGCTGCCACCTCTGCTGGTTCTGTCCTGCCGGTGGGACAGGACCTACCCAGGGATGGTAATGGTGGTGTCTGGGGTGTTATCTGTAAGGTATGATTCTGTGAGAATGACTGTGTCAGGCTGTTGCTTGGCTAGTCTGTGAGACAGCTCTCCCAGTTTCCACACAAGCCCCCAGATGTTAGGAAGGAGAACTCTGCAGGGTCAATGGGACTGTGTTTGCCGTTATAATTTGTGGTGTCTCGGTCGATGCCAGGTGGTCTGTTCGCTTTCATTCCTGTTTGTTTCCTTGTAGCAGTTGCTGGTTAGGCCGATTTCGAAGGCATTTCAGAGGGAACCACATCCTTACACTGTCTGCCATCATTTCTGCTCATTCACTGAATCTCATTGTGTGTCCTTCTCACAACTTGTATCCTTCTGCTTTTAATAGTCTCAACAAATGTAACAATCTCACACTCGGTTCCTTCATTAATCTCTGTGGTAAATATTGAGACCCCAGCTCCGATAACTGTGGCACTCCACTATTTACAGGGTGCCAATCTAAATGAACCATTCATTCCTATTCTGTAAGTTCACCAATTCACCATCCACGTAAAAATATCACGCCCCCTGCTCACTCCCCCAATGTGCTGATTGCATTCTAGTTTTATAAATGATTTGCTAGTACCTCCTTTATAATGGATTCTAGCATTTCCCTATGGTAGATGTTAGGCTAGTTGGCCTGTTGTTTCCTGCTTTGTTTTCCTCCTTTCTTGCTGTTACATTTGTGGTTTTTCAATCCATAGGGATATTTCAGAATCTCGGGAAGTTTGGAAAATTACAACCAATGCGTCCACGACCAATGCAGCTTTAAGGCCTTCAGGTCCACAATACAACATCTATGTTCAAAGCCTTTCCTTCTTTCCCATTATTAATTGCCCATTATCATGCTTTAAGGGATCAATGCTCACTTTAGCTACTTTCTTCCTTTAATATACTTGTAGAAACTCTTACTGTCTGTTTTTTCGTATTTCTTGTCGGTTTACTCTCATATTCTAACTTTCCCTCTGACACTTTTTAGTTCTATTTTGCTGGTTCTCAATCCTCTAACCCACTCCCTAATCTGTACAGCTTTGCCTGCACTTTCTTTCAATTTGATACTATCCTTAACTTCCTTAGTTAGCCACAAAGATTACCTTTCTCAATGAAATGTATCCCTGTTGAAGTTATGACATATCTCCTCAATATCTGCCACTGCTTCTCTATCTGTTAACCTATGTTCTCAGTCAGCTTTAGCCAAATCTGTCTTCATACTTTGTAATTGCCTTTATTTAAATTTAAGACATTAGTTTCAGATCCAAGTTGCTCATTTTAAGCTGAAGGTGTAATCCGATCCTGTTGCTTGTTACTTAGAGGATCCTCTACTGTGAGATCATTATTTCATCTTCTCTTAGTACATGTTTCCAGGTTTCTAAAGCCTGTTCCCTGACTAGTTTCCTGAATACACTCTATAAACACATCCTCAAGGCTATCTTTGCCAGTTTGATTAATATGCAGATCAAACTCGCCCATTATTAATGCAGCACCTTTCTTACAAGACCCCGTTATTTCTTGATTTACAGCTACTGTTGGCAGTGGGTGGGTAGGGGTGTGGGGGTGGTTGAGGGGGTCGGGGCTATAAGCCACTCTGGCCAGTGATTTATTTCCCTTACTCTTTCTATCTGCACCAAAACTGATTCTACATTTTGAACTCTGAGCCAAGATCATTTCTCACAAAGGTACTGTTCCCATTGTTTATTAACAGAGCTAGCCCACCCTCTTTTCCAATTTTCCTTCCTTCTGAAATGTCAAATGCACTTGAATATTCAGTTCCCAGCATTGGTCACTTTGACTATCATTTACCCATTTATTTGTGTTGCCAATTCATCCATCTCCCTGTTAATCTATTGTGCAATGTGGGTGTCGCTGGCCGGGCCAGCATTTATTACCCATCTTGAATTGTCCTTCAGAGGGTGGTGAGGAACTCTTCTTGAACTGCTGCAGTCCCAGGTTATGTAGGTACACCCACGTTGCTGATAGAATCATAGAATCCCTACAGTGCAGAAGGAGACTATTCAGCCCATCGAGTCTGCACCAACCACAATCCCACCCAGGCCCTATCCCCGTAACCCCACATATCAACCCTGCTAATCCCCTAACACTAGGGTCAATTTAGCAGGGCCAATCAACCTAACCCGCACATCTTTTGGACTGTGGGAGGAAACCGGAGCATCCAGAGAAAACCCATGCAGACAGGGGGAGAATGTGCAAACTCCACACAGTCAAGCTGGGAATCGAACCCTGGTCCCTGGCGCTGTGAGGCAGCAGTGCTAACCCACTGTGCCACCGTGCCGCCCAGTGGGGTCGTTCTGGGAATTTGACCCAGCGACAGTGAAGGAACGGTAATATAATTCCAAATCATGATAGTGTGTGGCTTGGAGGGGAACTTGCAGGTGGTGGTGTTCCCAGGTATCTGTTGCCCTTGTCCTTCCAGATGATAAAGGATGCAGGTTTAGAAGGTGCTGTTGCAGAAGACTCGGGGAGTTGCTACAACATGCAAGCATCATATAAAGCAACTTCAATTCTGTTTTACCGTTGTTTTACCATTTTCCCTGTCTGATCCTATTTGCTGGTGCCATCTTATGTTTGTACACTCTGCCCCTTCCTATCACACTCTGGCCATCATTCCCAGTTTTGCTATCCTACACTATTGCTTTGACTTTTATCATTAATCTTCTAAATGTGAACCCTCCCTCATTAGCTGAAAGACCTCTTTGAAAAGTGACCCAGGTACACCGATCGCTAAAATATCATGGCTGGAGATTTAGAAGATACAGGGATGGTCTGATGGAAAACAGAAAATTCTGGGAAATTTCAGCATCTGTGGGAGAGTGAATAGAGCCAAGGTTTCACGGATCATCCTGACTCGAAACATTGGCTCTATTCTCTCTGCACAGAGGCTGTCAGATCTGCTGAGATTTTCCAGCATTTTCTTTTTCAGATTCCAGCATCCGCAGTAATTTGCCAATGATCTGGTCGAGTTTTTAAAAATATTATGCGGAATGAAAAAGGTTAAATTGAAACTATTTCATCTGGTTAAGGAGTTTAGAACTTGGAGCGTCATCTAAATATTCAGAGCAGAGCTTTTGGAATGAAATTAGGGAATGCTTCTCCACACAAAGGGAGGGTGAAGTTTGGTAATCACATACGCAACTGCTGCTTCTTGGTCTATTGTTATTTTTAAATTGCAGATTGATAGATCTGTGTTAGCTGAAGGTACTGCGGGATGCAGGGTAAAAGTGAGGAAATGGAGAGAGGTCACAGATCAGACATAATCTCATTGCATAGGACAGACTCAAGGATAGAAATGCCCCCCTCCTTAGCAAAGGTGCCAGAGGGAAATAAGGAATATTTTTACACAGTGTGTGCTGATTTGGAGAGCACTGCTTGAGATCATAAAGAACAAAAGAACAAAGAACAGTACAGCACAGGAAACAGGCCCTTCGGCCCTCCAAGCCTGTGCCGCTCCTTGGTCCAACTAGACCAATCGTTTGTATCCCTCCATTCCCAGGCTGCTCATGTGACTATCCAGGTAAGTCTTAAACGATGTCAGCGTGTCTGCCTCCACCACCCTATTTGGCAGCGCATTCCAGGCCCCCACCACCCTCTGTGTAAAAAACATCCCTCTGATATCTGAGTTATACCTCGCCCCTCTCACCTTGAGCCCGTGACCCCTCGTGATCGTCACTTCTGATCTGGGAAAAAGCTTCCCACTGTTCACTCTATCTATCCCCTTCATAATCTTGTACACCTCTATTAGATCTCCCCTCATTCTCCATCTTTCCAGGGAGAACAACCCCAGTTTACCCATTCTCTCCTCATAGCTAAGACCCTCCATACCAAGCAACATCCTGGTAAACCTTCTCTGCACTCTCATCATGGGAAGAGTTTTAACAACACCAGGTCAAAGTCCAACAGGTTTATTTGGTAGCAAATACCATTAGCTTTCGGAGTGCTGCTCCTTCGTCAGATGGAGTGGAAGTCCATCTGACACTTCCACTCCATCTGACGAAGGAGCAGCGCTCCGAAAGCTTATGGTATTTGCTACCAAATAAACCTGTTGGACTTTAACCTGGTGTTGTTAAAATTCTTACTGTGTTCACCCCAGTCCAACGCCGGCATCTCCACATCATGACTCTCATCATGGGAGCAGATTTGGTGGTAATGTCCCAAAGAGAATTGGATAAATAGTTGAAGGGGAATAATCTAAAGTTTAAAGTTAAAGTTTATTTTATTCGTCACAAGTAAGGCTTACATTAACACGGTAATGAAGTTACTGTGAAATTCCTCTAGTCGCCACACTCCGGCGCCCGTTCTGGTCAATGCACCCTAACCAGCACGTCTTTCAGACTGTGGGAGGAAACCGGAGCAC
Source organism: Mustelus asterias (assembly GCF_964213995.1). NCBI lineage: Eukaryota > Metazoa > Chordata > Chondrichthyes > Carcharhiniformes > Triakidae > Mustelus > Mustelus asterias. The sequence continues at coordinate 1,914,604 of NC_135805.1, read as the reverse complement.
CCGGAGGAAACCCACGCAGACTCCACACAGAGAGTGATCCAAGCCGGTAATTGAACCTGGGTCCCTGGCGCTGTGAAGCAGCAGTGCTAACCACTGTGCTACCCCAGGCTATATGGAAAAAGTAGGGAGTGGGATTAATTCTTTCAATGAGCTAGCACAGGCAGAATGGGCCGATTCACCACTTCCTGTGCTTTATTATTTGATGAGTCTTTGCAATGATCGTTTGATTTGAATGAGGATTAATGTGTACACAGTGGCTGGAGATAATGTTGCTGGATCACTCATTCCCCGTGTCCTCTTTTAACATCACAGAACACCCCATCTTGAACCAACTTCTAGAGAAGCATAAACGTAAGGTATTGGCCAAGATCTCCACCAGTATCCCACTGCAAGTGACAGCAAACCTGGTCAGCGACGAGGGTTATTGGAAAAGGTGCTGCCTAGAATGCTGGGAAGTATGTGACACCTCCAGTTATGGGGGGAGCTGGAAGAGAATGTTCTTTGAACGGCTGCTGAAGAACATCATTGAGTTCTTTGTCCCAGACACCACTGATGTGAAAGTAGTCCTGGAACTGATCCCACTGTGTAAAAACTATGTGAAGAGTTTAGAGATTGGCCAGCTCCTTCCTCCCGTCAAACAGTCCCCTGAGAGAATGGATGACGACTCTTCGGATGGTGGCAGTGATAGCGATGTGAACGGACCTTCGGTTGATCACTTTGACTTCAGCATCTTACTCAGCAAACTTGTCAATCTCGAAGAACTGCATGTGACGTACGGGGTCAAAGACTGCGGGATGAATTTCGAATGGAATATCTTCCAGTTCACGTACCGAGACTGCTTCTCACTCGCAAAGGCCATCCATTCTTGCAAGAGCCTGAAGGTGCTGACACTCTCTCGGAACAGGATTGATGATGAGAAGTTGCGAGTGTTGGTGAAGTACATGCTAAACCATCCCTCACTGAAAGAGTTGGACCTGTCACACAACTTGATCGAAGACAACGGAGCAAAGGTCGTGGCCAAGCTTCTCCACAAGACTAACCTGGAGAAGGTCAACCTGTGCAACAATCGCATCTCAGCTTATGGAGCCAAGGCCATCTCCTACAAAGTCCGACGTTATTCAACCCTCAAATCCATCAATCTTCGCCTCAATCAAATCGGTGATGAAGGGGGTGAGGCCTTGGGGCAAGCTCTGGTCAAATCTTCAGTGGAAAACATCAACTTGTCGTGCAATGAGCTGACGGAGCCTGCAGCTGTGGTCTTCTCTGAACTCCTGATGAAGAACCGTACCCTGAAGTCCATTGATCTTTCCTGTAATAACTTAGGCCCGGTCAGTATGTGTGGAAATGTTTGTGGTACAACAATGGTGTTTAAGTTTAAAATTTATTTATTAGTCACTGCAACGAAGTTAGTGAAAATCCCTTAGTCGTCACACTCCGGTGCCTGTTCGGGTACACTGAGGGAGAATTTAGCATGGCCAATGCACCTAACCAGCACATCTTTCAGAGTGTGGGAGGAAACCGGAGCACCCGGAGGAAACCCATGCAGACATGGGGAGAATGTGCAGACTCCACACAGACAGCAATTAAAGTGACTGTTATAAACCAAACTACTGACTCCTCCATGTTTCCGTCAACCATGTTAAGTCTATCAGCGCCTCTCCCAATTCTCCCTCCACCTTCTCTCCATTGCTGGGCTTCAGCTCTGCAGCCCCTCCCAGTCCCCATCCTTCACAAATTGGCAAGAAAAAGCAATAGGCCTGAGTATTGGGAGCAGTTTAAAATTCAGCAAAGGGGGACCAAGGGATTGATTAAGAAGGGAAAAATAGAGTATGAAAGTAAGCGAGTGGGGAACATAATAACTGACTGTAAAAGTTTCTACAGGTATGTAAAGAGAAAAAGATTGACAAAAACAAATGTAGGCCCCTTACAGTCAGAAACGGGAGAATTCATAACAGGAATAAAGAAATGGCTGAGGAACTAAATTGCCTACTCCTGCTTCTGTTTTCTATCTTCCCATGTTTCTATATTTCTATTCCTGTGGCTATTCTAACAGGATTAGACAGGGTAGATTCAGAAAGAGTGTTCCCGATGGTGGGGGAATCCAGAACTAGGGGGTCACAGTTTGGGGATAAGGGGTAAACATTTTAGAACTGAGGTGAGGATAAATTTCTTCACCCAGAGGGTGGTGAATGTGTGGAATTCACTCCCACAGAAAGTAGTTGAGGCCAAAACGTTGTCTGATTTCAAGAAGGAGTTAGATATAACTCTTGGGGCTAAAGGGATCAAGGGATATGGGGGGAAGGGGGGATCAGGATATTGAATTCAATGATCAGCCATGATCAAAATGAATGGTGGAGCAGGCTGGGAGGGCCGAATGGCCTCATCCTGCTTCTAGTTTCCATGTTTCTATGAGAATGAATTTAAAACAGGCCAGATACAACTCCACCCACTTGCTTACACCACTTGTTGGGAATGTCCAAGGAGTGAACATTGAACAGGACTTGCTATATCAGCATTCTAACCACAGGAGCAGGTCAGTGGGCTGGGTACAGTGTGAGGAACATCTCACCCCCAGGTTCCCCCCACCATTCGCAAAGCTCAGGCTGCTGGTGCCAGTGAATACTGGGTGGCTGCAACTCACCTTCCCGGACACAGAGGTCACTTCATCAGTGCCCCTCCCCTCGTACAGAGAGTTAGTTTGATGGTATCTTCCAATTCTGTACCGCCATGTATCACACCAGACGCTGCACCTTCAGCAACATGACGTTTATTCACAGCCTTCCTCATGGGTGTGTTTTTATTTATCCCGGAGGTATGGGCATTGCTGGCAAGGCCAGCATTTATTGCCCATTAGTCATTGGTGAGGGTGGTGGTGAGCTGTCTTTCTGAAACACTGTGTCTACACGCTGAAGGTACTTTCCTTCCCGTTAGGCAGCGGTCTCGGATTCTGACTCAGCCACTCCGAGGAAATGAAAAACTTGTGTGTTCCTGGGGAGTCATTCCTGATTCTGACACAGAGAGATTCTCTACTGAGAGTCTTTGTCTCTCAGCTCCCTGGTTCTCCGCAGGTCTCTCTATCGATTCTCTTTCCCTCTCACTCAAATCCCTCTTTCCCAAACCTCTCTCTTATGATTCTATTGTGTCTTTCCTTCAGTTCTCTCTCTCGACTCCACTAAGTTTTCCCGTCTTGTTTTACCAGGAAGGCGGGAGGCAGCTCCAGGAGGGAATGTCAATGAACAAGACTGTGATGGAGTTTGACCTGCGGTTGACAGATATTGGCCAGGAGAATGAATACGCCATCAACCAGATGCTGCATAGTAACAGGGAGAGGGTGAGGAACGCAGTCTGTCATCCACTCAAAGTCCTCAAAGCAAACGAGGTTGCATCAGACCACTACATGGTGAGTGACTGAATCCCAGTACAGACACAATGGGCCGAATGGCCTTGTGCAACCTCACAGCTCTGTGTCACATTGCTCTGCTCCCAATCTGCTCTAACAGTCCATTGTAATACTAATGGAGGGTTCGGATGAAACACAAACTATTTTTATACCGTTCAAAATAAAATCTGTAGCTTGAAGCCCATTTTGACACGTTTTACTTTTTACACACAAAAACGTAGTACTTACATAGCAGCTTTAACCTGGGTAAAAACAAGCCAATAGGAATCACAGAAACTAGGAGCAGGAGTAGGCCATTCGGCCCTTCAAGCCTGACCCCTCAGTGGAATAATGACTCAAACGAACCAGCAAATGCAGACAGTGATTAACACACACTGAGGGGAAGAGTCAGAGCAAGGGGTGGGGTCAGGCTGAGGGGGCGGGGTCAGGCTGAGGGAGTGGGGCCAGGCTGAGGGGCGGGGTCAGGCTGAGGGGGCGGGGTCAGGCTGAGGGGTGGGGCCAGGCTGAGGGGGTGGGGTCAGGCTGAGGGGGTGGGGTCAGGCTGAGGGGGTGGGGTCAGGCTGAGGGGGTGGGGTCAGGCTGAGGGGTGGGGTCAGGATGAGGGGCGGGTTCAGGCTGAGGGGGTGGGGTCAGGCTGAGGGGTGGGGCCAGGCTGAGGGGATGGGGCCAGGCTGAGGGGGTGGGGCCAGGCTGAGGGGGTGGGGTCAGGCTGAGGGGGTGGGGTCAGGCTGAGGGGTGGGGTCAGGCTGAGGGGCGGGTTCAGGCTGAGGGGGTGGGGTCAGGCTGAGGGGGTGGGGTCAGGCTGAGGGGTGGGGTCAGGCTGAGGGGTGGGTTCAGGCTGAGGGGATGGGGCCAGGCTGAGGGGTGGGGTCAGGCTGAGGGGATGGGGCCAGGCTGAGGGGGTGGGGTCAGGCTGAGGGGTGGGGTCAGGCTGAGGGGTGGGGTCAGGCTGAGGGGCGGGTTCAGGCTGAGGGGGTGGGGTCAGGCTGAGGGGTGGGGTCAGGCTGAGGGGCGGGTTCAGGCTGAGGGGGTGGGGTCAGGCTGAGGGGGTGGGGTCAGGCTGAGAGGTGGGGTCAGGCTGAGGGGCGGGTTCAGGCTGAGGGGATGGGGTCAGGCTGAGGTGCGGGGTCAGGCTGAGGGGATGGGGTCAGGCTGAGGGGGTGGGGTCAGGCTGAGGGGGTGGGGTCAGGCTGAGGGGCGGGTTCAGGCTGAGGGGGTGGGGTCAGGCTGAGGGGCGGGTTCAGGCTGAGGGGGTGGGGTCAGGCTGAGGGGGTGGGGTCAGGCTGAGGGGTGGGGTCAGGCTGAGGGGCGGGTTCAGGCTGAGGGGATGGGGTCAGGCTGAGGTGCGGGGTCAGGCTGAGGTGCGGGGTCAGGCTGAGGTGCGGGGTCAGGCTGAGGTGCGGGGTCAGGCTGAGGGGCGGGGTCAGGCTGAGGGGCGGGGTCAGGCTGAGGGGCGTGGGATCAGGCCGAGGGGCGTGGGGTCAGGCCGAGGGGCGTGGGGTCAGGGTGAGAGGCGTGGGGTCAGGCTGAGGGGCGTGGGGTCAGAGTGAGGGGCGTGGGGTCAGGCTGAGGGGCGAGGGGTCAGGCATCAGGCTAAAGGGTGGGGTCAGGCTGGGGGGGGTCAGGCTGAGGGGGCGGGGTCAGGCTGAGGGGGCGGGGTCAGGCAGAGGGGGTGGGGTCAGGCAGAGGGGGTGGGGTCAGGCAGAGGGGGCGGGGTCATGCAGAGGGGGCGGGGTCAGGCAGATGGGGCGGGGTCAGGCTGAGGGGGTGGGGGCAAGCTAAGGGGGCGGGGTCAGGCTAAGTGGGCGTGGTCAGGCTGAGGGGGCGGGGTCAGGCTGAGGGGGCGGGGTCAGGCTGAGGGGGCGGGGGCAGGCTAAGGGGTGGGGTCAGGCAGAGGGTGTGGGGTCAGGCAGAGGGTGTGGGGTCAGGCAGAGGGTGTGGGGTCAGGCAGAGGGGGTGGTGTCAGGCAGAGGGGGCGGGGTCAGGCTGAGGGGCGGGGTCAGGCTAAGGGGGCAGGGGCAGGCTGAGGGGGCAGGGGCAGGCTGAGGGGGTGGGGTCAGGCAGAGGGGGTGGAGTCAGGCAGAGGGGGCGGGGTCAGGCTGAGGGGGCGGGGTCAGGCTGAGGGTGCGGGGTCAGGCTGAGTGTGCGGGGTCAGGTCTACCACCCTTTCAAAAAAGGAGGAGGGGAGGTGGGAGGAGTGAGGGGAGGTGGGGGGAGTGAGGGGTGGTGGGTGAGGGGGGAGTGAGGGGTGGTGAGTGAGGGGGGTGTGCGGGATGGGGGGGTGGGAGTGGGGGGTTAGGGGGGTGGGCGGAGTGAGGGTGGGGGGTTGGGGGGTGTGTGCTGGGGAGGGTTGGGTGGGAGGGTATGGGGTGGTGGGTGAGAGGGGTGCGCGGAGGGTGGGGGGGGTGGGTGCTGGGGAGGGTTGGGTGGGGGATGTGAAGGGGGTGGGGGGTGAGGGGTGCTGGGTAAGGGGGTTGAAGGGTGGGGGGGTGTGCAGGGTGGGGGTGTGCAGTGTGGGGGGGTGAAGGGTGGGGGTGTGCAGTGTGGGGGGTGAAGGGTGGGGGTGTGCAGTGTGGGGGGGTGAAGGGTGGGGGTGTGCAGTGTGGGGGGGTATGCAGTGTGGGGGGCTGAGTGAGGGGGGATCTGCAGGGGTGGGGATGTGGTGAGGAGGGTGTGTGGGGTGGGGGTGCGGGGGATGGTGGGATGTGCGGAGGGTGGGGGCTAGGGGTGCTGGGTGATGGGGGTGCGTAGGGTGCGGAGTGAGGGTGGGGGGTTGTGGGGATGTGTGCTGGGGAGGGTTGGGTGGGGGCTGAGAGGGGTGTGCAGGGGGTGGGGGATTGGGGGGGTGGGTGCTGGGGAGGATTGGGTGGGGGGTGTGCAGGGGGATGAGGGGTGCTGGGTAAGGGGGGTGTGCGGGGTGGGGGGGGGTGAAGAGTGGGGGCTTGTGGGGGTGTGCAGGGATGGGGGAGAGGGTGGGGTCTCTGCCAATGATGCAGGCAGCGAGGTTTAGAAGCTTTCGGAAGAGGAGCTCCATTTGTTTGAAAGTGAGAAACAGTTCCTGCCAGACCGTCACTGGTGAAACTGACAGAAAGATCAATGTGGGAACAAGGATTGTCCAGAATTCATGGGAAAACGACAGAAATTAGAGAGTCTTCAGCAGCTCAAAGGAGAAGTTGAAGAGTTGAAAAAGGACCCGGGAAGCCTTCTGCCAGAAAGGTGGGAAAAGCACAGCCGCACACACACAAACAGCAGCTGTTGGCAGTTTTCAAAAGGGCTGACAGTCTTAAAGCAGTAATGCATTTAAAGAGGTAATGTATTTAAAGTTGCTCAACATTTAATGATACAACCACAAGGAGGAACAAAAGACCAGGCCCAGAAAAATCAGAGAAGACCCCAGGAAGAGGGCAACTCTAAAAAGGGGGTCTGTAAACAATGCCAGAACTCAGTGGAGGAAATTAAGATCTCAAAGAAGAGGCAATGCTGGAGCTCAGAGGAGGTAATAAACCCTCAAGCAAGAGGCAACGCCAGACTTGGGGTAAGCAGTAAGAGGCCCCTGGGGGGGCGGGGGGGTGGGGGAGCCAGAAGGAGGACAACAAAAGACCCCAACGAAAGGGCAATGGAAGACCCTAAATGATTAAATGAAGAGTTGAAAGCAAAACCGAGTTACGTCACATTCTTTTGTATAAGAAGGAGGATGTTTCATCAATAAATTACAAGGAAACAATAAAGCTGCAATCAGTCAGAAAGTAAAGCAAGCCGCAGCAGCTGGATAAACTTCACCGGGAACTACAGCAAATAGAAAATAAGGTCAACATTTCTGACCCAACTCTACATGAGGAGAGGCCTAATTCATTCAAAGCTAAAAAAACAAACAACTCCCCTGGTGGTCTGGAGGAATACACAGGAAGATCAAACAGAAAATGAAAGTGTAGGGACAGGCACAAAGAAATAAATACTGCACATAGACAAATATTGGAAATGTCGGGGTGAAGTCAGAAAGGAAATAAGGAAATCAAAGAGAGGGCATGACAAAGTAACGTTAAATAAAATCAAAGATGTTTTACTAAGATATTAATAGCAAAAGATTAGTTCATCAAAAAGCGGGACCGAGCAGAGATGAAGAAGGGACGTTGTGTGTTGATGCAGCGGCTGTGGGAAGAGTGTTAAATGAATATTTTGTCTCCGTGTTTATAAAGGGATGATGCAGATTCAGCAGTCCGAGAGGAACACTGAGATATTGGACAGGATAATCTCAGAGAGAGAGGAAGTAATCAAAGGGTTGAAGGTTGATAAGTCGCCAGGGCCAGATGGATTGTTTCTGAGGCTGCTGAAGGTCAGGGAGGAGCCAGCAGATGCTCTAGGGATGATTTCCCAATCCTTACTAGATACAGGGGAGGTACCAGAACACTGGAGAAATTGTTTAAAAAGGGACTGAAGGAAATGCCAAACAATTATAGACCAGTTAGTCTTACATCGGTGGTGGGCAGATGAGTAGAATCAATCCTGAGGGATGGGATTAACTGTGGATGGACTTGTTAGGGATGGTCAGCATGGGTTGGTTAAAGGAAGGTCTTGCCTCACAAATTTGATTGAATTCTTTGAGGAAGTGACAAGAAGTGTTGATGAAGGTAGTGCAGCGAATGTGGTGGACATGGATTTTAGCAAGGAGTTTGACAAGGTCCCACATTGCAGATTGGTCAGAAAAGTAAAAGCCCATTGGATCCTGGGTAATGTGGCAAACTGGCTTCGTAACAGGAAACAAAGGGTAATGATCTATGGATGCCCTTGCGAATGGGAAGCTGTTTCCAGTGGGGGTCCATAGGGCTCGGTGTTGGAACCCTTGCTGTTTGTGTTATATATTAATGATTTGGACATGAATGTGGGAGGCGTGATTGGGAAATTTGCAGACGACACAAAGAGATTGGCCGAGTAGTGGATAGTGTAGAGGAGAGCTATAATCTCCAAAACGATATCGATGGGTTGGGAGAGTGGGCGGTAAAGTGGCAGGTTGATTATAATATAGAGAAGTGTGAGGTCATGTATTTAGGGAGTTCAAACAGTTATAGGAAATACACAGTAGATAGGAATGTACTAAGAGGGGTTGAAGTGAGAGATCTTAGCGTTCAAGAACACAGGTCCCTGAAGGCAGCAGTTTAAGTAGACAAGGTTGTACAGAAGGTATATGGAATGCGCTCCTTCATTGGCAGAGGTACAGAATATAAAAATAAGAATATAATGTTGGAATTGTACAAAGCACTGGTGAGGCCACAACTGGAGTATTGTGTGCAGTTCTGGTCACCATATTACAGGAGCGACACATTTGCTCTGGAGAGAATGCAGAGGAGGTTTACAGGAATGTTGCCAGGGCTGGAAAAGTGTAGCTATGAGGAGAGTGGGGATAGGTTGGGATTATTGTCCTTGGAACAAAGAAGGCTGAGGGGTGACTTGATAGAAGTGTCCAAAATGATGAGGAGAAGAGAGAGAGTGGATACAGGATAAAATTGTTTTTGTTGACATAGAATTTCCCGGGCCAGGAAATGTCAGCAGGAGACCAAAAATGGGAAAGGCCCCTGGCCGGTTGCAATCTTCCTGGTCCATTTTTTTGGACGTAATCAGCCTCGTGCCGGGGAACAGCGTGGTTACAATATGCTGAAGCAGGGACTCAATTGGCCGGGCTTGCTAATGTTCCTCGCTACTGGAGGCCCACACCAGCAGTGACCACGTATGATCCCCAGCAATAGGGACCAGGCATGATAGCTTCGCTGGTGGGACCAGAGGTCATTGAGATCCCCAGAGAGGTCAGGGGCAGGAGAGGGTTCCCCTGGCACACTGGCACTGTCAGCTTGATATCCAACGTTGTCTACCTGATATGTTGCAGGAAAGGATGTCCCGAGGGACACCATGCAGACGCTATGACAACGGATGAATGAACACCGCTCGACAATCACCAGGCAAGAGTGTTCTCTTCCTGTTGGGGAACACTTCAGCGGTCACGGGCATTCGGCCTCTGATCTTCGGGTAAGCGTTCTCCAAGGCGGCCTTCACGACACACGACAGCGCAGAGTCGCTGAGCAGAGACTGATAGCCAAGTTCCGCACACATGAGGACGGCCTCAACCGGGATCTTGGGTTCATGTCACACTATCTGTAACCCCCATGACTTGCCTGGGCTTGCAAAATCTCACTAACTGTCCTGTCTGGAGACAATACACATCTCTTTAACCTGTGCTTAACCCTCTCCACTCACATTGTCTGTACCTTTAAGACTTGATTACCTGTAAAGACTTGCATTCCAACCATTATTTTGTAAATTGAGTTTGTGTCTTGATATGCCCTGTTTGTGAACAGAACTCCCAGTCACCTGATGAAGGAGCAGCGCTCCGAAAGCTAGTGGCTTTTGCTACCAAATAAACCTGTTGGACTTTAACCTGGTGTTGTGAGACTTCTTACTCAGTCATAGAAGACAGAGGATAGCAGCAGAAAGGTGCGTTTCTGAATGGAGGGCTGTGACAAGTGGTGTTCCTCAGGGATCAGTGCTGGGACCTTTGCTGTTTGTAATATATATAAATGATTTGGAGGAAAATGTAACTGGATTGATTAGTAAGTTTGCGGACGACACTAAGGTTGGTGGATTTGCGGATAGCGATGAGGACCATCAGAGGATACAGCAGGATATAGATCGGTCGGAGACTTGGGCGGAGAGATGGCAGATGGAGTTTAATCCGGACAAATGTGAGGTAATGCATTTTGGAAGGTCTAATAAAGATAGGAAATATACAGTAAATGGCAGAACCCTTAGGAGTATTGATAGGCAGAGGGATCTGGTGTACAGGTAAAGTAAAAGAAGTAAATTTTTAAAGTTTATTTATTAGTCACAAGTAAGGCTTACACTCATTTTTACACTAATAAAAATGTGCAAGAACCAATATAAGATGGTCGATGGAAAACATCATGAATAGGAATGCTGGGAAGAGAAGAAACTTTATCACATGCCCTAAATTCCAGAAAGAGTACCACGACTATTTCCTTCACAAGTGACACACCAAGATTGTGCAAGAGCTGTCAAGACAACACAGTTTTATGATAAGTAGATGCTGGCATTGGACTGGGGTGGACACAGTAAGAAGTCTCACAGTACCAGGTTAAAGTCCAACAGGTTTATTTGGAATTGGGCTGCTCCAAAAGCTTCTGATTCCAAATAAACCCGTTGGACTTTGACCTCGTGTTGTGAGACTTCTTACTGTCTTGACAGTTGTCTTGGCACCTACATACATTGTAGAGCAAGTTGTTGGGCAGAGAAAAGGTTCAACAATGGATTGGAGAGTGACACCATCCGCAGGATAAATGATGAACTCCTAGAGCGACCAACCTCCTGTTCCTCTTTATCAATAAATATCTTGTGTTCTTAACAACGTCTGAAATCTCTTGACAACAGCACAACAGTTCGCCAATCCTCAATCCAGGCAGATTGTCTCCTATCCCATGTGCTTTTCTTTTGCTAATTAATCTTCTGTGGGGAACTTTATCCAAGGTTTTCTGAAAGTCGAAGTATATGATGTCCATTGACTCTCCCTTATCAATTCTGTTCGTAACATCTTCAAAAAACTCCAACAGGTTTGTAAATCCATGCTGACTCTGCCCAATCACGTCACAATTGTCCGATTAACATATCCTTTACAATCGATGCCACATTTTCCTTGTCACTGATATAAGGCCTGTCGCTCCCATCCTGAAACAGCAGGGAGGACATTTGCTGCTTTCCAATTGCCAGGAACCAGTCCAGAACCGAAAGAAATTTGGAAAATGATCACCGGTTTATCCACCAGCTCTACAGAAACCTCTTTAAACCCTCATTGCAGGACAATGATGAAGAAATGAAGGATGAGCCATGGTGTTATTGAACAAGGGAGTGGCTCGGAGAGCTGGGTGATTCCTCCAGCTTCGCCCAGGGCCCAGAGAGTGGGACAAATCCCCCAATTCCTCCCACCCACTGGGAGCACTGCAGTCATTCCTCCCACCCACTGGGAGCACTGCACTCATTCCTCCCACCCACTGGGAGCACTGCAGTTGTTCCTCCCACCCACTGGGGGCGCTGCAGTCATTCCTCCCACCCACTGGGGGCGCTGCAGTTATTCCTCCTGCTCACTGGGGGTGCTGCAGTTATTCCTCCTGTCCACTGGGGGCACTGTAGTTATTCCTCCTGTGCACTGGGGCACTGCAATTATTCCTCCCATCCACTGGAGGTGCTGCAGTTATTCCTCCCACCCACTGGGGGTGCTGCAGTCATTCCTCCCACCCACTGGGGGCCCTGCAGTTATTCCTCCCACCCACTGGGGGCACTGCAGTTATTCCTCCTGTCCACTGGGGGCGCTGCAGTTATTCCTCCCACCCACTGGGGGCACTGCAGTTATTCCTCCTGTCCACTGGGAGCACTGCAGTTATTCCTCCTGCTCACTGGGGGCGCTGCAGTTATTCCTCCCACCCACGTGAAGGCTCAGTTAGGGCGCATGAGAGTTACAAGTTAGCCAGAAAGGACCTAAAGAGAGAGTTAAGAAGAGCCAGGAGGGAACATGAGAAGCCTTTGGCAGGTAGGATCAAGGAAAACCCTAAAGCTTTCTATAGGTATGTCAGGAGTAAAAGAATGGCGAGGGTAAGATTAGGATCTGTCAAGGACAGTAGTGGGAAGTTGTGCGTGGAGCCTGAAGAGAATGAATATTTTTCGTCAGTATTCACACAGGAAAAAGACAATGTTGTCGAGGAGAATACTGAGATACAGGCTATTGGACTAGATAGGATTGAGGTTAATAAGGAGGAGGTGTTAGCAATTCTGGAAAGTGTGAAAATAGATAAGTCCCCTGGACCGGATGGGATTTATCCCAGGATTCTCTGGGAGGCAAGGGAGGAGATTGCTTTGATCTTTATGTCGTCATTGTCTACAGGAATAGTGCCAGAAGACTGGAGGATAGCAAATGTTGTCCCCTTCTTCAAGAAGGGGAGTAGGGACAACCCTGGTAATTATAGACCACTGAGCCTTACCTTCTGTTGTGGGCAAAGTTTTGGAAAGGATTATAAGAGATAGGATTTATAATCATCTAGAAAGGAATAATTTGATTAGGGATAGTCAGCACGGTTTTGTGAAGGGTAGGTCGTGCCTCACAAACCTTATTGAGTTCTTTGAGAAGGTGATCAAAGAAGTGGATGAGGGTAAAGCAGTTGATGTGGTGTATATGGATTTCAGTAAAGCGTTTGATAAGGTTCCCCACGGTAAGCTATTGCAGAAGATTATGGAGGCATGGGATTGAGGGTGATTTAGTGGTTTGGATCAGGAATTGGCTCGCTGTAAGAAGACAGAGGGTGGTGGTTGATGGGAAATATTCGTCCTGGAGTTCAGTTACTAGTGGTGTACCGCAAGGATCTGTTTTGGGGCCACTGCTGTTTGTCATTTCTATTAATGACCTGGATGAGGGCGTGGAAGGATGGGTTAGGAAATGTGCGGATGACACTAAAGTCGGTGGAGTTGTGGACAGCGCGGAAGGTTGTTGCAGGTTACAGAGGGACATAGATAAGCTGCAGAGCTGGGCTGAGAGGTGGCAAATGGAGTTCAATGCGGAAAAGTGTGAGGTGATTCACTTTGGAAGGAGTAACAGGAACACAGAGTACTGGGCTAATGGTAAGCTACTTGGTAGTGTGGATGAACAGAGGGATCTGGGTGTCGATGTGCATAGATCCCTTAAAGTTGGCACCCAGGTTGATAGGGTTGTTAAGGAGGCGTACGGAGTGTTAGCTTTTATTGGTAGAGGGATTGAGTTTCGGAGCCATGAGGTCATGCTGCAACTGTACAAAACTCTGGTGCGGCCGCACTTGGAGTATTGCGTACAGTTCTGGTCGCCGCATTATAGGAAGGATGTGGAAGCATTGGAAAGGGTGCAGAGAAGATTTACCAGGATGTTGCCTGGTATGGTGGGAAAATCGTATGAGGAAAGGCTGAGGGTCTTGAGGTTGTTTTCGTAGAGAAGGTTAAGAGGTGACTTAATAGAGGCATACAAGATGATCAGAGGATTAGATAGGGTGGATAGTGAGAGCCTTTTTCCTCAGATGGTGATGGCTAGCACGAGGGGACATAGCTTTAAATTGAGGGGTGAGAGATATAGGACAGATGTTAGAGGTAGGTTCTTTACTCAGAGAGTAGTAAGGGCGTGGAATGCCCTGCCTGCAGCAGTAGTGGAATCGCCAACATTAAGGGCATTTAAATGGTCATTGGATAAACATATGGATGATATTGGAATAGTGTAGGTTAGATGGGCTTTAGATTGGTTTCACTGGTCGGCGCAACATCGAGGGCCGAAGGGCCTGTACTGCGCTGTAATGTTCTATGTTCTATGTTCACTGGGGGCACAGCAGTTATTCCTCCTGTCCACTGGGGGCACAGCAGTTATTCCTCCTGTCCACTGGGGCACTGCAGTTATTCCTCCCAGCCATTGGGGGCGTTGCAGTTATTCCTCCTGTCCACTGGGGATGCTGCAGTTATTCCTCCTGTCCACTGGGGGCACAGGGGGGCGCTGCTCTGTGTCCACCCGGCCACAGGGGGCGCTCCGCTCGGTCCTCCCATCCGCAGGAGGTGCTCCGCTCAGTTCCTGGCCACAGGGGGCGCTGCTCTGGGTCCTCCCGGCCACAGGGGGCGCACCGCTCAGTCCTCCCGGCCGCAGGGGGCGCTCCGCTCGATCCTCCTGGCCACAGGGGGCGCTCCGCTCGATCCTCCTGGCCGCAGGGGGCGCTACTCTGGGTCCTCCCGGCCGCAGGGGGCGCTGCTCTGGGTCCTCCCGGCCGCAGGGGGCGCTGCTCTGGGTCCTCCCGGCCGCAGGGGGTGCTCTGCTCAGTCCTCCCAGCCGCAGGGGGCGCTGCTCTGGGTCCTCCCGGCCACAGGGGGCGCTGCTCTGGGTCCTCCCGGCCACAGGGGGCGCTCCGCTCGGTCCTCCCAGCCGCAGGATAAACATATGGATGATATTGGAATAGTGTAGGTTAGATGGGCTTTAGATTGGTTTCACTGGTCGGCGCAACATCGAGGGCCGAAGGGCCTGTACTGCGCTGTAACGTTCTATGTTCTATGTACACTGGGGGCTCAGCAGTTATTCCTCCTGTCCACTGGGGGCACTGCAGGTATTCCTCCTGTCCACTGGGGGCACTGCAGTTATTCCTCCCACCCACTGGGGGCGTTGCAGTTCTTCCTCCTGTCCACTGGGGGCACAGCAGTTATTCCTCCTGTCCACTGGGGGCACTGCAGTTATTCCTCCCACCCACTGGGGGCGTTGCAGTTATTCCTCCTGTCCACTGGGGATGCTGCAGTTATTCCTCCTGTCCACTGGGGGTGCAGGGGGCGCAGCTCTGCGTCCTCCCGGCCGCACGGGGCGCTCCGCTCAGTCCTCCCGGCAACAGGGGGCGCTCCGCTCGGTCCTCCCGGCTGCAGGGGGCGCTGCTCTGGGTCCTCCCGGCCGCAGGGGGCGCAGCTCCGGGTCCTCCCGGCCGCAGAGGGCGCATCGCTCGGCCATCCCAGCCGCTGCTGGAGTCGCTATCCCGGGCGGGGAAGGTGCAGCATCGCCGCTGCCGTTGGAAGCCGCTCCCTCCCCGGGAAGCGCAGCCTGAAAGGCCGAGGCTCGGTGCCGGGTGATGCTACAGCGGCAGCGGGGCCCAGGGGAAGAGGCCCCGGGGACTGAGGCGGCCTGAACCGCGACTGAGAGGCAGAGAGGCATGGAGCCTGGGAGGAGGTGGGAGAGGGGGGGGGGGTGTGAGGGGAGGGGGGGGGGTGTGAGGGGGGGGGGGGGGAGAGGGGTGGGGGGGAGAGGGGTGGGTGGGGGGGAGAGGGGTGGGTGGGTGGGGGGGAGGGGGTGGGTGGGGGGTGGGGGGGGAGGGGGGTGGGGGGGAGGGGGGGTGGGTGGGAGTGAGGAGGGGAGGGGGGTGGGGGGGAGTGAGGAGGGGAGGGGGGTGGGGGGGAGGGGGGGTGGGTGGGAGTGAGGAGGGGAGGGGGGGTGGGGGGGAGTGAGGAGGGGAGGGGGGGTGGGTGGGAGTGAGGAGGGGAGGGGGGAGGGGGGGTGGGTGGGAGTGAGGAGGGGAGGGGGGGTGGGGGGGAGTGAGGAGGGGAGGGGGGGTGGGTGGGAGTGAGGAGGGGAGGGGGGGTGGGTGGGAGTGAGGGGGGGGTGGGTGGGAGTGAGGGGGGTGGGGGGGGGTGGGTGGGAGTGAGGGGGGGTGGGTGGGAGTGAGGGGAGGAGGGGGGGTGGGTCGGAGTGAGGGGGGGTGGGTGGGAGTGAGGGGGGGTGGGGGGGTGGGTGGGAGTGAGGGGGGGGGGGGGGAGAGGGGTGGGTGGGTGGGGGGGAGAGGGGTGGGTGGGTGGGGGGGAGGGGGGTGGGTGGGGGTGGGGGGGAGGGGGGTGGGGGAGAGGGGTGGGTGGGTGGGGGGGAGGGGGGTGGGTGGGGGTGGGGGGGAGGGGGGTGGGGGGGAGGGGGGTGGGTGGGAGTGAGGAGGGGAGGGGGGGTGGGGGGGAGTGAGGAGGGGAGGGGGGTGGGGGGGAGGGGGGGTGGGTGGGAGTGAGGAGGGGAGGGGGGGTGGGGGGGAGGGGGGGTGGGTGGGAGTGAGGAGGGGAGGGGGGGTGGGGGGGAGTGAGGAGGGGAGGGGGGGTGGGTGGGAGTGAGGAGGGAGGGGGGAGGGGGGGTGGGTGGGAGTGAGGAGGGGAGGGGGGGTGGGGGGGAGTGAGGAGGGGAGGGGGGGTGGGTGGGAGTGAGGAGGGGAGGGGGGGTGGGTGGGGTGAGGGGGGGGTGGGTGGGAGTGGAGGGGGGTGGGGGGGGTGGGTGGGAGTGGGGGGGGTGGGTGGGAGTGAGGGGAGGAGGGGGGGGTGGGTGGGAGTGAGGGGGGGTGGGGGGGTGGGTGGGAGTGAGGGGGGGTGGGGGGGTGGGTGGGAGTGAGGGGGGGAGGGGGGTGGGAGTGAGGGGGGGAGGGGGGTGGGAGTGAGGGGGGGAGGGGGGGTGGGAGTGAGGGGGGGTGGGAGTGAGGGGGGGTGGGAGTGAGGGGGGGAGGGGGGGTGGGTGGGGAGTGAGCGGGGTGGGTGGGAGTGAGGGGGGGGGTGGGTGGGAGTGAGGGGGGGGTGGGTGGGAGTGAGGGGGGGGGAGGGGGTGGGTGGGAGTGAGGGGGTGGGTGGGAGTGAGGGGGGGGAGGGGGGGTGGGTGGGAGTGAAGGGGGGGGGGGGGGGGTGGGTGGGAGTGAGGGGGGGAGGAGGGGGGGTGGGTGGGAGTGAGGGGGGGTGGGGGGGTGGGTGGGAGTGAGGGGGGGAGGGGGGGTGGGAGTGAGGGGGGGAGGGGGGGTGGGAGTGAGGGGGGGAGGGGGGGTGGGAGTGAGGGGGGGTGGGAGTGAGGGGGGGAGGGGGGGTGGGTGGGAGTGAGCGGGGTGGGTGGGAGTGAGGGGGGGGGTGGGTGGGAGTGAGGGGGGGGGTGGGTGGGAGTGAGGGGGGGGTGGGTGGGAGTGAGGGGGGGGGAGGGGGTGGGTGGGAGTGAGGGGGGGGAGGGGGGTGGGTGGGAGTGAGGGGGGGGAGGGGGGGTGGGTGGGAGTGAGGGGGGGGAGGGGGGTGGGTGGGAGTGAGGGGGGGGGAGGGGGGGTGGGTGGGAGTGAGGGGGGGAGGAGGGGGGGTGGGTGGGAGTGAGGGGGGGAGGAGGGGGGGGGGGTGGGGGGGAGGGGTGGGTGGGAGTGAGGGGGGGGAGGAGGGGGGTGGGTGGGAGTGAGGGAAGGGGGAGGGGGGGTGGGTGGGAGTGAGGGGGGGGGAGGGGGGGTGGGTGGGAGTGAGGGGGGGGGAGGGGGGGTGGGTGGGAGTGAGGGGGGGGAGGAGGGGGGGTGGGTGGGAGTGAGGGGGGGAGGAGGGGGGGGTGGGGGGGAGGGGTGGGGGGGGGAGGAGGGGGGTGGGTGGGAGTGAGGGGGGGTGGGTGGGAGTGAGGGGGGGGGAGGAGGGGGGTGGGGGGGAGTGAGGGGGGGGGGAGGAGGGGGTGGGTGGAGTGAGGGGGGGGAGGAGGGGGGGTGGGTGGGAGTGAGGGGGGGGGGGAGGAGGGGGGTGGGTGGGAGTGAGGGGGGGGGAGGAGGGGGGGTGGGGGGGGGGGAGGAGGGGGGGGGGTGGGTGGGAGTGAGGGGAGGGGTGGGTGGGAGTGAGGGGGGGGAGGAGGGGGGTGGGTGGGAGTGAGGGGGGAGGGAGGGGGGGGTGGGTGGGAGTGAGGGAGGGGAGGGGGGGTGGGTGGGAGTGAGGGGGGGGAGGGGGGTGGGTGGGAGTGAGGGGGGGAGGGGGGGTGGGTGGGAGTGAGTGAGGGGAGGGGGGGGTGGGTGGGAGTGAGGGGGGGGACGGGGGGTGGGTGGGAGTGGGGGGGGGTGGGTGGGGGGGACGGGGGGTGGGTGGGAGTGAGGGGGGTGGGGGGGGTGGGTGGGAGTGAGGGGGGGGAGGGGGGGTGGGGGGGAGTGAGGGGGGGAGGGGGGGTGGGTGGGAGTGAAGGGTGGGAGTGAGGGGTGGGAGTGAGGGGTGGGAGGGGGGGTGGGTGGGGGTGGGAGGGGGGGTGGGTGGGAGTGAGGGGGGGAGGGGGGGTGGGTGGGAGTGAGGGGGGGAGGGGGGGTGGGTGGGAGTGAGGGGTGGGTGGGAGTGAGGGGGGGTGGGTGGGAGTGAGGGGGGGGAGGAGGGGGGGTGGGTGGGAGTGAGGGGGGGGAGGAGGGGGGGTGGGTGGGAGTGAGGGGAGGGGTGGGTGGGAGTGAGGGGGGGGAGGAGGGGGGGAGGAGGGGGGTGGGTGGGAGTGAGGGGGGGGGGAGGGGGGGTGGGTGGGAGTGAGGGGGGAGGGGGGGTGGGTGGGAGTGAGGGGGGTGGGTGGGAGTGAGTGAGGGGAGGGGGGGTGGGTGGGAGTGAGGGGGGGGAGGGGGGTGGGTGGGGGGGTGGGTGGGAGTGAGGGGGGGGGGGGGGGTGGGTGGGAGTGAGGGGGGGGTGGGTGGGAGTGAGGGGGGGAGGGGGGGTGGGTGGGAGTGAGGGGGAGGAGGGGGGGTGGGTGGGAGTGGGGGAGGAGGGGGGGTGGGTGGGAGTGAGGGAGGGAGGTGGGTGGGTGGGAGTGAGGGGGGGAGGGGGGTGGGTGGGAGTGAGGGGGGGAGGGGGTGTGGGAGGAGAGAGAGACGGGGAGAGTGTGGAGGAGAGAGAGAGAGACGGGGAGAGTGGAGGAGAGAGAGACGGGGAGAGTGTGGAGGAGAGAGAGAGAGAGACGGGGAGAGTGTGGAGGAGACAGAGACAGGGAGAGTGTGGAGGAGAGAGAGAGACGGGGAGAGTGTGGAGGGGAGAGTGTGGAGGAGAGAGAGACGGGGAGAGTGTGGAGGAGAGAGAGACGGGGAGAGTGTGGAGGTGAGGGACGGGGAGAGGAGGAGAGAGAGAGAGACGGGGAGAGTGTCGGGGAGAGTGTCGGGGAGAGTGGAGGAGAAAGAGATGGGGAGAGTATGGAGGAGTGAGATGGGGAGAGTGGAGGAGAGTGAGACGGGGAGAGTGTGGAGGAGAGAGAGAGAGACGGGGAGAGTGTGGAGGAGAGAGAGCGAGACGGGGAGAGTGTGGAGGAGAGAGAGCGAGACGGGGAGAGTGAGGAGGAGAGAGAGCGATACGGGGAGAGTGTGGAGGAGAGAGAGCGAGACGGGGAGAGTGTGGAGGAGAGAGAGCGAGACGGGGAGAGTGTGGAGGAGAGAGAGAGAGACGGGGAGAGTGTGGAGGAGAGAGAGAGAGACGGGGAGAGTGTGGAGGAGAGAGAGAGAGACGGGGAGAGTGTGGAGGAGAGAGAGACGGGGAGAGTGTGGAGGAGAGAGTGAGAGATGGGAAGAGTGTGGAGGAGAGAGAGAGAGACGGGGAGAGTGTGGAGGAGAGAGAGCGAGACGGGGAGAGTGTGGAGGAGAGAGAGAGAGAGACGGGGAGAGTGTGGAGGAGAGAGAGAGAGAGAGATGGGGAGAGTGTGGAGGAGAGAGACGGGGAGAGTGTGGAGGAGAGAGAGAGAGAGAGACGGGGAGAGTGTGGAGGAGAGAGAGACGGGGAGAGTGTGGAGGAGAGAGAGACGGGGAGAGTGTGGAGGAGAGAGAGACGGGGAGAGTGTGGAGGAGAGAGAGACGGGGAGAGTGTGGAGGAGAGAGAGACGGGGAGAGTGTGGAGGAGAGAGAGAGAGACGGGGAGAGTGTGGAGGAGAGAGAGACGGGGAGAGTGTGAGGAGAGAGAGAGACGGGGAGTGTTTGGAGGAGAGAGAGATGGGGAGAGTGTGGAGGTGAGGGACGGGGAGAGGAGAAGAGAGAGACGGGGAGAGTGTCGGGGAGAGTGTGGAGGCGAAAGAGATGAGGAGAGTATGGAGGAGCGAGAGAGTGAGATGGGGAGAGTGGAGGAGAGAGAGAGTCAGGGAGAGTGTGGAGGAGAGAGAGAGAGACGGGGAGAGTGTGGAGGAGAGAGAGAGAGACGGGGAGAGTGTGGAGGAGAGAGAGAGAGAGACGGGGAGAGTGTGGAGGAGAGAGAGCGAGGCGGGGAGAGTGTGGAGGAGAGAGAGAGAGACGGGGAGAGTGTGGAGGAGAGCGACGGGGAGTGTGGAGGAGAGAGAGAGAGAGACGGGGAGAGTGTGGAGGAGAGAGAGAGACGGGGGGAGTGTGGAGGAGAGAGACGGGGGGAGTGTGGAGGAGAGCGACGGGGAGAGTGTGGAGGAGAGAGAGAGACGGGGAGAGTGTGGAGAAGAGAGAGAGACGGGGAGAGTGTGGAGGAGAGAGAGAGACGGGGAGAGTGGTGGGAGGAGAGCGACGGGGAGAGTGTGGAGGAGAGAGAGAGAGACGGGGCGAGAGTGGAGGAGAGAGAGAGAGACGGGGAGAGTGTGGAGGAGAGAGAGAGACGGGGAGAGTGTGGAGGAGAGAGAGAGACGGGGAGAGTGTGGAGGAGAGAGAGAGACGGGGAGAGTGTGGAGGAGAGAGAGAGAGACGGGGAGAGTGTGGAGGAGAGAGAGACGGGGAGAGTGTGGAGGAGAGAGAGACGGGGAGAGTGGAGGAGGGAGAGTGTGACGGGGAGAGTGTGGAGGAGAGAGAGAAAGACGGGGAGAGTGTGGAGGAGAGAGAGATGGGGAGAGTGTGGAGGTGAGGGACGGGGAGAGGAGGAGAGAGAGACGGGGAGAGTGTCGGGGAGAGTGTGGAGGAGAAAGAGATGGGGAGAATATGGAGGAGCGAGAGAGTGAGATGGGGAGAGTGGAGGAGAGAGAGATGGGGAGATTGTGGAGAAGAGAGAGAGACGGGGAGAGTGTGGAGGAGAGAGAGAGAGACGGGGAGAGTGTGGAGAAGAGAGAGAGACGGGGAGAGTGTGGAGGAGAGAGAGAGACGGGGAGAGTGTGGAGGAGAGAGAGAGACGGGGAGAGTGTGGAGGAGAGAGAGAGAGAGACGGGGCGAGAGTGGAGGAGAGAGAGAGACGGGGAGAGTGTGGAGGAGAGAGAGAGACGGGGAGAGTGTGGAGGAGAGAGAGAGACGGGGAGAGTGTGGAGGAGAGAGAGAGAGACGGGGAGTGTGTGGAGGAGAGAGAGAGAAGGGGAGAGTGTGGAGGAGAGAGAGAGACGGGGAGAGTGTGGGGGAGAGAGAGACGGGGAGAGTGTGGAGGAGAGAGAGAGAGACGGGGAGAGTGTGGAGGAGAGAAGAGAGACGGGGAGAGTGTGGAGGAGAGAGAGAGAGACGGGGAGAGTGGAGGAGAGAGAGAGACGGGGAGAGTGTGACGGGGAGAGTGTGGAGGAGAGAGAGAGACGGGGAGAGTGTGGAGGAGAGAGAGATGGGGAGAGTGTGGAGGTGAGGGACGGGGAGAGGAGGAGAGAGAGACGGGGAGAGTGTCGGGGAGAGTGTGGAGGCGAAAGTGATGAGTAGAGTATGGAGGAGCGAGAGAGTGAGATGGGGAGAGTGGAGGAGAGAGAGACAGGGAGAGTGTGGAGGAGAGAGAGAGAGACGGGGAGAGTGTGGAGGAGAGAGAGAGAGACGGGGAGAGTGTGGAGGAGAGAGAGAGAGACGGGGGAGAGTGTGGAGGAGAGAGAGAGAGACGGGGAGAGTGTGGAGGAGAGAGAGAGAGACGGGGAGAGTGTGGAGGAGAGAGAGAGAGGACGGGGAGAGTATGGAGGAGAGAGAGCGAGACGGGGAGAGTGGAGGAGAGAGAGAGACGGGGAGAGTGTGGAGGAGAGAGAGAGACGGGGAGAGTGTGGAGGAGAGAGAGATGGGGAGAGTGTGGAGGTGAGGGACGGGGAGAGGAGGAGAGAGAGACGGGGAGAGTGTGGAGGAGAGAGAGAGAGAGACGGGGAGAGTGGAGGAGAGAGAGAGACGGGGAGAGTGTGACGGGGAGAGTGTGGAGGAGAGAGAGAGACGGGGAGAGTGTGGAGGAGAGAGAGAGACGGGGAGAGTGTGGAGGAGAGAGAGAGACGGGGAGAGTGTGGAGGAGAGAGAGAGAGACGGGGAGTGTGTGGAGGAGAGAGAGAGAAGGGGAGAGTGTGGAGGAGAGAGAGAGACGGGGAGAGTGTGGGGGAGAGAGAGACGGGGAGAGTGTGGAGGAGAGAGAGAGAGACGGGGAGAGTGTGGAGGAGAGAGAGAGAGACGGGGAGAGTGTGGAGGAGAGAGAGAGAGACGGGAGAGTGGAGGAGAGAGAGAGACGGGGAGAGTGTGACGGGGAGAGTGTGGAGGAGAGAGAGAGACGGGGAGAGTGTGGAGGAGAGAGAGATGGGGAGAGTGTGGAGGTGAGGGACGGGGAGAGGAGGAGAGAGAGACGGGGAGAGTGTCGGGGAGAGTGTGGAGGCGAAAGTGATGAGTAGAGTATGGAGGAGCGAGAGAGTGAGATGGGGAGAGTGGAGGAGAGAGAGACAGGGAGAGTGTGGAGGAGAGAGAGAGAGACGGGGAGAGTGTGGAGGAGAGAGAGAGAGACGGGGAGAGTGTGGAGGAGAGAGAGAGAGACGGGGAGAGTGTGGAGGAGAGAGAGAGAGACGGGGAGAGTGTGGAGGAGAGAGAGAGAGACGGGGAGAGTGTGGAGGAGAGAGAGAGAGAGACGGGGAGAGTATGGAGGAGAGAGAGCGAGACGGGGAGAGTGGAGGAGAGAGAGAGACGGGGAGAGTGTGGAGGAGAGAGAGAGACGGGGAGAGTGTGGAGGAGAGAGAGATGGGGAGAGTGTGGAGGTGAGGGACGGGGAGAGGAGGAGAGAGAGACGGGGAGAGTGTCGGGGAGAGTGTGGAGGCGAAAGTGATGAGTAGAGTATGGAGGAGCGAGAGAGTGAGATGGGGAGAGTGGAGGAGAGAGAGAGACAGGGAGAGTGTGGAGGAGAGAGAGAGAGACGGGGAGAGTGTGGAGGAGAGAGAGAGAGACGGGGAGAGCGTGGAGGAGAGAGAGAGAGACGGGGAGAGTGTGGAGGAGAGAGAGAGAGAGACGGGGAGAGTGTGGAGGAGAGAGAGCGAGACGGGGAGAGTGTGGAGGAGAGAGAGAGAGACGGGGAGAGTGTGGAGGAGAGCGACGGGGAGAGTGTGGAGGAGAGAGAGAGAGAGACGGGGAGAGTGTGGAGGAGAGAGAGAGACTGGGGGAGTGTGGAGGAGAGAGACGGGGGGAGTGTGGAGGAGAGCGACGGGGAGAGTGTGGAGGAGAGAGAGAGACGGGGAGAGTGTGGAGAAGAGAGAGAGACGGGGAGAGTGTGGAGGAGAGAGAGAGACGGGGAGAGTGTGGAGGAGAGCGACGGGGAGAGTGTGGAGGAGAGAGAGAGAGACGGGGCGAGAGTGGAGGAGAGAGAGAGACGGGGAGAGTGTGGAGGAGAGAGAGAGACGGGGAGAGTGTGGAGGAGAGAGAGAGACGGGGAGAGTGTGGAGGAGAGAGAGAGACGGGGAGAGTGTGGAGGAGAGAGAGAGAGAGACGGGGAGAGTGTGGAGGAGAGAGAGAGAGACGGGGAGAGTGTGGAGGAGAGAGAGACGGGGAGAGTGGAGGAGGGAGAGTGTGACGGGGAGAGTGTGGAGGAGAGAGAGAGCCGGGGAGAGTGTGGAGGAGAGAGAGAGACGGGGAGAGTGTGGAGGAGAGAGAGAGCCGGGGAGAGTGTGGAGGAGAGAGAGAGACGGGGAGAGTGTGGAGGAGAGAGAGAGACGGGGAGAGTGTGGAGGAGAGAGAGAGAGACGGGGAGAGTGTGGAGGAGAGAGAGAGACGGGGAGAGTGTGGAGGAGAGAGAGAGACGGGGAGAGTGTGGAGGAGAGAGAGAGACGGGGAGAGTGTGGAGGAGAGAGAGAGAGACGGGGAGAGTGTGGAGGAGAGAGAGAGAGAGACGGGGAGAGTGTGGAGGAGAGAGAGACGGGGAGAGTGGAGGGAGGGAGAGTGTGACGGGGAGAGTGTGGAGGAAGAGAGAGAAAGACGGGGAGAGTGTGGAGGAGAGAGAGATGGGGAGAGTGTGGAGGTGAGGGACGGGGAGAGGAGGAGAGAGACGGGGAGAGTGTGGAGGAGAAAGAGATGGGGAGAATATGGAGGAGCGAGAGAGTGAGATGGGGAGAGTGGAGGAGAGAGAGACGGGGAGAGTGTGGAGGAGACAGAGAGATGGGGAGATTGTGGAGAGAGAGAGAGACGGGGAGAGTGTGGAGGAGAGAGAGAGAGAGACGGGGAGAGTGTGGAGGAGAGAGAGAGAGACGGGGAGAGTGTGGAGGAGAGAGAGAGACGGGGAGAGTGTGGAGGAGAGAGAGAGGCGGGTAGAGTGTGGAGGAGAGAGAGAGAGAGACGGGGCGAGAGTGGAGGAGAGAGAGAGAGAGACGGGGAGAGTGTGGAGGAGAGAGAGAGAGACGGGGAGAGTGTGGAGGAGAGAGAGAGACGGGGAGAGTGTGGAGGAGAGCGACGGGGAGAGTGTGGAGGAGAGAGAGAGAGAGAGACGGGGCGAGAGTGGAGGAGAGAGAGAGAGAGACGGGGAGAGTGTGGAGGAGAGAGAGAGACGGGGAGAGTGTGGAGGAGAGAGAGAGACGGGGAGAGTGTGGGGGAGAGGGAGAGAGACGGGGAGAGTGTGGAGGAGAGAGAGAGAGACGGGGAGAGTGTGGAGGAGAGAGAGAGAGAGACGGGGAGAGTGGAGGAGAGAGAGAGACGGGGAGAGTGTGGAGGAGAGAGAGAGACGGGGAGAGTGTGGAGGAGAGAGAGATGGGGAGAGTGTGGAGGTGAGGGACGGGGAGAGGAGGAGAGAGAGACGGGGAGAGTGTCGGGGAGAGTGTGGAGGAGAAAGAGATGGGGAGAATATGGAGGAGCGAGAGAGTGAGATGGGGAGAGTGGAGGAGAGAGAGACGGGGAGTGTGTGGAGGAGACAGAGAGAGATGGGGAGATTGTGAAGGAGAGAGAGACGGGGAGAGTGTGGAGGAGAGAGAGAGACGGGGAGAGTGTGGAGGAGACAGAGAGAGATGGGGAGAGTGTGGAGGAGAGAGAGAGACGGGGAGAGTGTGGGGGAGAGAGAGAGACGGGGAGAGTGTGGAGGAGAGAGAGAGACGGGGAGAGTGTGGAGGAGAGAGAGAGACGGGGAGAGTGTGGAGGAGAGAGAGAGACGGGGAGAGTGTGGAGGAGAGAGAGAGACGGGGAGAGTGTGGAGGAGAGAGAGAGACGGGGAGAGTGTGGAGGAGAGAGAGAGACGGGGAGAGTGTGGAGGAGAGAGAGAGACGGGGAGAGTGTGGAGGAGAGAGAGAGACGGGGAGAGTGTGGAGGAGAGAGACGGGGAGAGTGTGGAGGAGAGAGAGAGATGGGGTGGGTGTGGAGGAGAGAGAGAGAGACGGGGAGAGTGTGGAGGAGAGAGAGAGACGGGAAGAGTGTGGAGGAGAGAGAGAGACGGGGAGAGTGTGGAGGAGAGAGAGCGAGACGGGGAGAGTGTGGAGGAGAGAGAGAGAGACGGGGAGAGTGTGGAGGAGAGAGAGACGGGGAGAGTGTGGAGGAGAGAGACGGGGAGAGTGTGGAGGAGAGAGACGGGGAGAGTGTGGAGGAGAGAGAGAGAGACGGGGAGAGTGTGGAGGAGAGAGACGGGGAGAGTGTGGAGGAGAGAGACGGGGAGAGTGTGGAGGAGAGAGACGGGGAGAGTGTGGAGGAGAGAGAGAGACGGGGAGAGTGTGGAGGAGAGAGAGAGACGGGGAGAGTGTGGAGGAGAGAGAGAGACGGGGAGAGTGTGGAGGAGAGAGAGAGACCGGGAGAGTGTGGAGGAGAGAGAGAGAGAGACGGGGAGAGTGTGGAGGAGAGAGAGACGGGGAGAGTGTGGAGGAGAGAGAGAGAGACGGGGAGAGTGGAGGAGAGAGAGAGAGAGACGGGGAGAGTGTGGAGGAGAGAGAGACGGGGAGAGTGTGGAGGAGAGAGAGACGGGGAGAGTGTGGAGGAGAGAGAGACGGGGAGAGTGTGGAGGAGAGAGAGAGACGGGGAGAGTGTGGAGGAGAGAGAGAGACGGGGAGAGTGTGGAGGAGAGAGAGACGGGGAGAGTGTGGAGGAGAGAGAGAGAGAGACGGGGAGAGTGTGGAGGAGAGAGAGACGGGGAGAGTGTGGAGGAGAGAGAGACGGGGAGAGTGTGGAGTGGAGAGAGAGAGACGGGGAGAGTGGAGGTGAGGGACGGGGAGAGGAGGAGAGAGAGAGACGGGGAGAGTGTCGGGGAGAGTGTCGGGGAGAGTGTGGAGGAGAAAGAGATGGGGAGAGTCTGGAGGAGTGAGATGGGGAGAGTGGAGGAGAGAGAGAGAGACGGGGAGAGTGAGGAGGAGAGAGAGCGAGACGGGGAGAGTGTGGAGGAGAGAGAGCGAGACGGGGAGAGTGTGGAGGAGAGAGCGAGACGGGGAGAGTGTGGAGGAGAGAGAGCGAGACTGGGAGAGTGTGGAGGAGAGAGAGCGAGACGGGGAGAGTGTGGAGGAGAGAGAGCGATACGGGGAGAGTGTGGAGGAGAGAGACGGGGAGAGTGTGGAGGAGAGAGAGAGAGAGACGGGGAGAGTGTGGAGGAGAGAGAGACGGGGAGAGTGGAGGAGGGAGAGTGTGGAGGAGAGAGAGAAAGACGGGGAGAGTGTGGAGGAGAGAGAGATGGGGAGAGTGTGGAGGTGAGGGACGGGGAGAGGAGGAGAGAGAGACGGGGAGAGTGTCGGGGAGAGTGTGGAGGAGAAAGAGATGGGGAGAATATGGAGGAGCGAGAGAGTGAGATGGGGAGAGTGGAGGAGAGAGAGATGGGGAGATTGTGGAGAAGAGAGAGAGACGGGGAGAGTGTGGAGGAGAGAGAGAGAGACGGGGAGAGTGTGGAGAAGAGAGAGAGACGGGGAGAGTGTGGAGGAGAGAGAGAGACGGGGAGAGTGTGGAGGAGAGAGAGAGACGGGGAGTGTGTGGAGGAGAGAGAGAGAGAGACGGGGCGAGAGTGGAGGAGAGAGAGAGAGACGGGGAGAGTGTGGAGGAGAGAGAGAGACGGGGAGAGTGTGGAGGAGAGAGAGAGACGGGGAGAGTGTGGAGGAGAGAGAGAGAGACGGGGAGAGTGTGGAGGAGAGAGAGAGAAGGGGAGAGTGTGGAGGAGAGAGAGAGACGGGGAGAGTGTGGGGGAGAGAGAGACGGGGAGAGTGTGGAGGAGAGAGAGAGAGACGGGGAGAGTGTGGAGGAGAGAGAGAGAGACGGGGAGAGTGTGGAGGAGAGAGAGAGAGAGACGGGGAGAGTGGAGGAGAGAGAGAGACGGGGAGAGTGTGACGGGGAGAGTGTGGAGGAGAGAGAGAGACGGGGAGAGTGTGGAGGAGAGAGAGATGGGGAGAGTGTGGAGGTGAGGGACGGGGAGAGGAGGAGAGAGAGACGGGGAGAGTGTCGGGGAGAGTGTGGAGGCGAAAGTGATGAGTAGAGTATGGAGGAGCGAGAGAGTGAGATGGGGAGAGTGGAGGAGAGAGAGAGACAGGGAGAGTGTGGAGGAGAGAGAGAGAGACGGGGAGAGTGTGGAGGAGAGAGAGAGACGGGGAGAGTGTGGAGGAGAGAGAGAGAGAGACGGGGAGAGTGTGGAGGAGAGAGAGCGAGACGGGGAGAGTGGAGGAGAGAGAGAGAGACGGGGAGAGTGTGGAGGAGAGCGACGGGGAGAGTGTGGAGGAGAGAGAGAGAGACGGGGAGAGTGTGGAGGAGAGAGAGAGACTGGGGGAGTGTGGAGGAGAGAGACGGGGGAGTGTGGAGGAGAGCGACGGGGAGAGTGTGGAGGAGAGAGAGAGACGGGGAGAGTGTGGAGAAGAGAGAGAGACGGGGAGAGTGTGGAGGAGAGAGAGAGACGGGGAGAGTGTGGAGGAGAGAGAGAGAGAGACGGGGAGAGTGTGGAGGAGAGAGAGAGAGAGACGGGGAGAGTGTGGAGGAGAGAGAGACGGGGAGAGTGGAGGAGGGAGAGTGTGACGGGGAGAGTGTGGAGGAGAGAGAGAGCCGGGGAGAGTGTGGAGGAGAGAGAGAGACGGGGAGAGTGTGGAGGAGAGAGAGAGACGGGGAGAGTGTGGAGGAGAGAGAGAGACGGGGAGAGTGTGGAGGAGAGAGAGAGACGGGGAGAGTGTGGAGGAGAGAGAGAGACGGGGAGAGTGTGGAGGAGAGAGAGAGACGGGGAGAGTGTGGAGGAGAGAGAGAGACGGGGAGAGTGTGGAGGAGAGAGAGAGACGGGGAGAGTGTGGAGGAGAGAGAGAGAGAGACGGGGAGAGTGTGGAGGAGAGAGAGAGAGAGACGGGGAGAGTGTGGAGGAGAGAGAGACGGGGAGAGTGGAGGAGGGAGAGTGTGACGGGGAGAGTGTGGAGGAGAGAGAGAGCCGGGGAGAGTGTGGAGGAGAGAGAGAGACGGGGAGAGTGTGGAGGAGAGAGAGAGCCGGGGAGAGTGTGGAGGAGAGAGAGAGCCGGGGAGAGTGTGGAGGAGAGAGAGAGACGGGGAGAGTGTGGAGGAGAGAGAGAGACGGGGAGAGTGTGGAGGAGAGAGAGAGACGGGGAGAGTGTGGAGGAGAGAGAGAGACGGGGAGAGTGTGGAGGAGAGAGAGAGACGGGGAGAGTGTGGAGGAGAGAGAGAGACGGGGAGAGTGTGGAGGAGAGAGAGAGACGGGGAGAGTGTGGAGGAGAGAGAGAGAGAGACGGGGAGAGTGTGGAGGAGAGAGAGAGAGAGACGGGGAGAGTGTGGAGGAGAGAGAGACGGGGAGAGTGGAGGAGGGAGAGTGTGACGGGGAGAGTGTGGAGGAGAGAGAGAAAGACGGGGAGAGTGTGGAGGAGAGAGAGATGGGGAGAGTGTGGAGGTGAGGGACGGGGAGAGGAGGAGAGAGAGACGGGGAGAGTGTCGGGGAGAGTGTGGAGGAGAAAGAGATGGGGAGAATATGGAGGAGCGAGAGAGTGAGATGGGGAGAGTGGAGGAGAGAGAGACGGGGAGAGATTGGAGGAGACAGAGAGATGGGGAGATTGTGGAGAAGAGAGAGAGACGGGGAGAGTGTGGAGGAGAGAGAGAGAGAGACGGGGAGAGTGTGGAGGAGAGAGAGAGAGACGGGGAGAGTGTGGAGGAGAGAGAGAGACGGGGAGAGTGTGGAGGAGAGAGAGAGACGGGTAGAGTGTGGAGGAGAGAGAGAGAGAGACGGGGCGAGAGTGGAGGAGAGAGAGAGAGAGACGGGGAGAGTGTGGAGGAGAGAGAGAGAGACGGGGAGAGTGTGGAGGAGAGAGAGAGACGGGGAGAGTGTGGAGGAGAGCGACGGGGAGAGTGTGGAGGAGAGAGGGCGAGAGTGGAGGAGAGAGAGAGAGAGACGGGGAGAGTGTGGAGGAGAGAGAGAGACGGGGAGAGTGTGGAGGAGAGAGAGAGACGGGGAGAGTGTGGGGGAGAGAGAGAGACGGGGAGAGTGTGGAGGAGAGAGAGAGAGACGGGGAGAGTGTGGAGGAGAGAGAGAGAGAGAGACGGGGAGAGTGGAGGAGAGAGAGAGACGGGGAGAGTGTGACGGGGAGAGTGTGGAGGAGAGAGAGAGACGGGGAGAGTGTGGAGGAGAGAGAGATGGGGAGAGTGTGGAGGTGAGGGACGGGGAGAGGAGGAGAGAGAGACGGGGGGAGTGTCGGGGAGAGTGTGGAGGAGAAAGAGATGGGGAGAATATGGAGGAGCGAGAGAGTGAGATGGGGAGAGTGGAGGAGAGAGAGAGACGGGGAGTGTGTGGAGGAGACAGAGAGAGATGGGGAGATTGTGAAGGAGAGAGAGACGGGGAGAGTGTGGAGGAGAGAGAGAGACGGGGAGAGTGTGGAGGAGACAGAGAGAGATGGGGAGAGTGTGGAGGAGAGAGAGAGACGGGGAGAGTGTGGGGGAGAGAGAGAGACGGGGAGAGTGTGGAGGAGAGAGAGAGACGGGGAGAGTGTGGAGGAGAGAGACGGGGAGAGTGTGGAGGAGAGAGAGAGACGGGGAGAGTGTGGAGGAGAGAGAGAGACGGGGAGAGTGTGGAGGAGAGAGAGAGACGGGGAGAGTGTGGAGGAGAGAGAGAGACGGGGAGAGTGTGGAGGAGAGAGAGAGACGGGGAGAGTGTGGAGGAGAGAGAGAGACGGGGAGAGTGTGGAGGAGAGAGAGACGGGGAGAGTGTGGGGGAGAGAGAGAGACGGGGAGAGTGTGGAGGAGAGAGAGAGAGACGGGGAGAGTGTGGAGGAGAGAGAGAGAGAGACGGGGAGAGTGGAGGAGAGAGAGAGACGGGGAGAGTGTGACGGGGAGAGTGTGGAGGAGAGAGAGAGACGGGGAGAGTGTGGAGGAGAGAGAGATGGGGAGAGTGTGGAGGTGAGGGACGGGGAGAGGAGGAGAGAGAGACGGGGAGAGTGTCGGGGAGAGTGTGGAGGAGAAAGAGATGGGGAGAATATGGAGGAGCGAGAGAGTGAGATGGGGAGAGTGGAGGAGAGAGAGACGGGGAGTGTGTGGAGGAGACAGAGAGAGATGGGGAGATTGTGAAGGAGAGAGAGACGGGGAGAGTGTGGAGGAGAGAGAGAGACGGGGAGAGTGTGGAGGAGACAGAGAGAGATGGGGAGAGTGTGGAGGAGAGAGAGAGACGGGGAGAGTGTGGGGGAGAGAGAGAGACGGGGAGAGTGTGGAGGAGAGAGAGAGACGGGGAGAGTGTGGAGGAGAGAGAGAGACGGGGAGAGTGTGGAGGAGAGAGAGAGACGGGGAGAGTGTGGAGGAGAGAGAGAGACGGGGAGAGTGTGGAGGAGAGAGAGAGACGGGGAGAGTGTGGAGGAGAGAGAGAGACGGGGAGAGTGTGGAGGAGAGAGAGAGACGGGGAGAGTGTGGAGGAGAGAGAGAGACGGGGAGAGTGTGGAGGAGAGAGAGAGACGGGGAGAGTGTGGAGGAGAGAGAGAGACGGGGAGAGTGTGGAGGAGAGAGACGGGGAGAGTGTGGAGGAGAGAGAGAGATGGGGTGGGTGTGGAGGAGAGAGAGAGAGACGGGGAGAGTGTGGAGGAGAGAGAGAGACGGGAAGAGTGTGGAGGAGAGAGAGAGACGGGGAGAGTGTGGAGGAGAGAGAGCGAGACGGGGAGAGTGTGGAGGAGAGAGAGAGACGGGGAGAGTGTGGAGGAGAGAGAGACGGGGAGAGTGTGGAGGAGAGAGACGGGGAGAGTGTGGAGGAGAGAGAGAGAGACGGGGAGAGTGTGGAGGAGAGAGACGGGGAGAGTGTGGAGGAGAGAGAGAGAGACGGGGAGAGTGTGGAGGAGAGAGACGGGGAGAGTGTGGAGGAGAGAGAGAGACGGGGAGAGTGTGGAGGAGAGAGAGAGACGGGGAGAGTGTGGAGGAGAGAGAGAGACGGGGAGAGTGTGGAGGAGAGAGAGAGACGGGGAGAGTGTGGAGGAGAGAGAGAGACGGGGAGAGTGTGGAGGAGAGAGAGAGACGGGGAGAGTGTGGAGGAGAGAGAGACGGGGAGAGTGTGGAGGAGAGAGAGAGAGACGGGGAGAGTGGAGGAGAGAGAGAGAGACGGGGAGAGTGTGGAGGAGAGAGAGAGAGAGACGGGGAGAGTGTGGAGGAGAGAGAGACGGGGAGAGTGTGGAGGAGAGAGAGACGGGGAGAGTGTGGAGGAGAGAGAGAGACGGGGAGAGTGTGGAGGAGAGAGAGAGACGGGGAGAGTGTGGAGGAGAGAGAGACGGGGAGAGTGTGGAGGAGAGAGAGAGAGAGACGGGGAGAGTGTGGAGGAGAGAGAGACGGGGAGAGTGTGGAGGAGAGAGAGACGGGGAGAGTGTGGAGGAGAGAGAGACGGGGAGAGTGTGGAGTGGAGAGAGAGAGACGGGGAGAGTGTGGAGGAGAGAGAGACGGGGAGAGTGTGGAGGTGAGGGACGGGGAGAGTGTGGAGGTGAGGGACGGGGAGAGGAGGAGAGAGAGAGACGGGGAGAGTGTCGGGGAGAGTGTCGGGGAGAGTGTGGAGGAGAAAGAGA
This sequence comes from Mustelus asterias, assembly GCF_964213995.1. Lineage (NCBI taxonomy): Eukaryota > Metazoa > Chordata > Chondrichthyes > Carcharhiniformes > Triakidae > Mustelus > Mustelus asterias. The sequence goes on along the minus strand of NC_135805.1, from coordinate 1,882,835 downwards.
TGGGGAGAGTCTGGAGGAGTGAGATGGGGAGAGTGGAGGAGAGAGAGAGAGACGGGGAGAGTGAGGAGGAGAGAGAGCGAGACGGGGAGAGTGTGGAGGAGAGAGAGCGAGACGGGGAGAGTGTGGAGGAGAGAGACGGGGAGAGTGTGGCGGAGAGAGACGGGGAGAGTGTGGAGGAGAGAGGGACGGGGAGAGTGTGGGGGAGAGAGAGAGAGAGACGGGGAGAGTGGAGTAGAGAGAGAGAGAGAGAGACGGGGAGAGTGTGGAGGAGAGAGAGAGACGGGGAGAGTGTGGAGGAGAGAGAGAGAGACGGGGAGAGTGTGGAGGAGAGAGAGATGGGGAGAGTGTGGAGGAGAGAGAGATGGGGAGAGTGTGGAGGAGAGAGAGATGGGGAGAGTGTGGAGGAGAGAGAGATAAGAACATAAGAACATAAGAAATAGAAGCAGGAGTAGGCCATCTAGCCCCTCGAGCCTGCCCCGCCATTCAATAAGATCATGGCTGATCTGACGTGGATCAGTACCACTTACCCGCCTGATCCCCATAACCCTTAATTCCCTTACCGATCAGGAATCCATCCATCCGCGCTTTAAACATATTCAGCGAGGTAGCCTCCACCACCTCAGTGGGCAGAGAATTCCAGAGATTCACCACCCTCTGGGAGAAGAAGTTCCTCCTCAACTCTGTCTTAAACCGACCCCCCTTTATTTTGAGGCTGTGTCCTCTAGTTTTAACTTCCTTACTAAGTGGAAAGAATCTCTCCGCCTCCACCCTATCCAGCCCCCGCATTATCTTATAAGTCTCCATAAGATCCCCCCTCATCCTTCTAAACTCCAACGAGTACAAACCCAATCTCCTCAGCCTCTCCTCATAATCCAAACCCCTCATCTCCGGTATCAACCTGGTGAACCTTCTCTGCACTCCCTCCAATGCCAATATATCCTTCCTCATATAAGGGGACCAATACTGCACACAGTATTCCAGCTGCGGCCTCACCAATGCCCTGTACAGGTGCATCAAGACATCCCTGCTTTTATATTCTATCCCCCTCGCAATATAGGCCAACATCCCATTTGCCTTCTTGATCACCTGTTGTACCTGCAGACTGGGCTTTTGCGTCTCATGCACAAGGACCCCCAGGTCCCTTTGCACGGTAGCATGTTTTAATTTGTTTCCATTGAGATAGTAATCCCATTTGTTATTATTTCCTCCAAAGTGTATAACCTCGCATTTCTCAACGTTATACTCCATTTGCCATATCCTCGCCCACTCACTCAGCCTGTCCAAATCTCTCTGCAGATCTTCTCCATCCTCCACACGATTCACTTTTCCACTTATCTTTGTGTAGTCTGCAAACTTCGTTACCCTACACTCCGTCCCCACCTCCAGATCATCTATATAAATGGTAAACAGTTGCGGCCCGAGTACCGATCCCTGCGGCACGCCACTAGTTACCTTCCTCCAACCGGAAAAACACCCATTTATTCCGACTCTTTGCTTCCTGTCGGATAGCCAGTCCCCAATCCACTTTAACACACTACCCCCAACTCCGTGTGCCCTAATCTTCTTCAGCAGCCTTTTATGGGGCACCTTATCAAACGCCTTTTGGAAATCCAAAAACACCGCATCCACCGGTTCTCCTCCATCATGAGAGAGAGAGACGGGGAGAGTGTGGAGGAGAGAGAGAGAGACGGGGAGAGTGTGGAGGAGAGAGAGATGGGGAGAGTGTGGAGGTGAGGGACGGGGAGAGGAGGAGAGAGAGACGGGGAGAGTGTGGAGGAGAAAGAGATGGGGAGAGTATGGAGGAGCGAGAGAGTGAGATGGGGAGAGTGTGGAGGAGAGAGAGAGAGACGGGGAGAGTGTGGAGGTGAGGGACGGGGAGAGGAGGAGAGAGAGACGGGGAGAGTGTGGAGGAGAAAGAGAGAGATGGGGAGATTGTGGAGGAGAGAGAGAGACGGGGAGAGTGTGGAGGAGAGAGAGAGAGACGGGGAGAGTGTGGAGGAGAAAGAGAGAGATGGGGAGATTGTGGAGGAGAGAGAGAGACGGGGAGAGTGTGGAGGAGAGAGAGAGACGGGGAGATTGTGGAGGAGAGAGAGAGACGGGGAGAGTGGAGGAGAGAGAGAGAGAGACGGGGAGAGTGTGGAGGAGAGAGAGAGACGGGGAGAGTGTGGAGGAGAGAGAGAGACGGGGAGAGTGTGGAGAAGAGAGAGAGACGGGGAGAGTGTGGAGGAGAGAGAGAGACGGGGAGAGTGTGGAGGAGAGAGAGAGACGGGGAGAGTGTGGAGGAGAGCGACGGGGAGAGTGTGGAGGAGAGAGAGAGAGAGACGGGGCGAGAGTGGAGGAGAGAGAGAGAGAGACGGGGAGAGTGCGGAGGAGAGAGAGAGACGGGGAGAGTGTGGAGGAGAGAGAGAGACGGGGAGAGTGTGGAGGTGAGGGACGGGGAGAGGAGGAGAGAGAGACGGGGAGAGTGTGGAGGAGAAAGAGAGAGATGGGGAGATTGTGGAGGAGAGAGAGAGACGGGGAGAGTGTGGAGGAGAGAGAGAGAGACGGGGAGAGTGTGGAGGAGAAAGAGAGAGATGGGGAGATTGTGGAGGAGAGAGAGAGACGGGGAGAGTGTGGAGGAGAGAGAGAGACGGGGAGATTGTGGAGGAGAGAGAGAGACGGGGAGAGTGGAGGAGAGAGAGAGAGAGACGGGGAGAGTGTGGAGGAGAGAGAGAGACGGGGAGAGTGTGGAGGAGAGAGAGAGACGGGGAGAGTGTGGAGGAGAGAGAGAGAGACGGGAAGAGTGTGGAGGAGAGAGAGCGAGACGGGGAGAGTGTGGAGGAGAGAGAGAGACGGGGAGAGTGTGGAGGAGAGAGACGGGGAGAGTGTGGAGGAGAGAGACGGGGAGAGTGTGGAGGAGAGAGAGAGACGGGGAGAGTGTGGAGGAGAGAGAGAGATGGGGAGAGTGTGGAGGAGAGAGAGAGATGGGGAGAGTGTGGAGGAGAGAGAGAGACGGGGAGAGTGTGGAGGAGAGAGAGACGGGGAGAGTGTGGAGGAGAGAGACGGGGAGAGTGTGGAGGAGAGAGAGAGACGGGGAGAGTGTGGAGGAGAGAGAGAGACGGGGAGTGTGTGGAGGAGAGAGAGATGGGGAGAGTGTGGAGGAGAGAGAGAGACGGGGAGAGTGTGGAGGTGAGGGACGGGGAGAGGAGGAGAGAGAGACGGGGAGAGTGTGGAGGCGAAAGAGATGGGGAGAGTGTGGAGGAGAGAGAGAGAGACGGGGAGAGTGTGGAGGAGAGAGAGACGGGGAGAGTGTGGAGGAGAGAGAGAGACGGGGAGAGTGTGGAGGAGAGAGAGAGAGAGACGGGGAGAGTGTGGAGGAGAGAGCGAGACGGGGAGAGTGTGGAGGAGAGAGAGAGACGGGGAGAGTGTGGAGGAGAGAGACGGGGAGAGTGTGGAGGAGAGAGAGAGAGACGGGGAGAGTGTGGAGGAGAGAGAGACGGGGAGAGTGTGGAGGAGAGAGAGACGGGGAGAGTGTGGAGGAGAGAGAGAGACGGGGAGAGTGTGGAGGAGAGAGAGAGAGACGGGGAGTGTGTGGAGGAGAGAGAGATGGGGAGAGTGTGGAGGAGAGAGAGAGACGGGGAGAGTGTGGAGGTGAGGGACGGGGAGAGGAGGAGAGAGAGACGGGGAGAGTGTCGGGGAGAGTGTGGAGGCGAAAGAGATGGGGAGAGTATGGAGGAGCGAGAGAGTGAGATGGGGAGAGTGGAGGAGAGAGAGACGGGGAGAGTGTGGAGGAGAGAGAGAGAGACGGGGAGAGTGTGGAGGAGAGAGAGAGCGAGACGGGGAGAGTGTGGAGGAGAGAGAGAGCGAGACGGGGAGAGTGTGGAGGAGAGAGAGCGCGACGGGGAGAGTGTGGAGGAGAGAGAGAGACGGGGAGAGTGTGGAGGAGAGAGAGACGGGGAGAGTGGAGGAGAGAGAGAGACGGGGAGAGTGTGGAGGAGAGAGACGGGGAGAGTGTGGAGGAGAGAGACGGGGAGAGTGTGGAGGAGAGAGACGGGGAGAGTGTGGAGGAGAGAGAGAGAGACGGGGAGAGTGTGGAGGAGAGAGAGAGAGAGACGGGGAGAGTGTGGAGGAGAGAGAGAGACGGGGAGAGTGTGGAGGAGAGAGAGAGAGACGGGGGGAGTGTGGAGGAGAGCGACGGGGAGAGTGTGGAGGAGAGAGAGAGAGACCGGGAGAGTATGGAGAAGAGAGAGAGACGGGGAGAGTGTGGAGGAGAGAGAGAGAGAGAGACGGGGAGAGTGTGGAGGAGAGAGAGAGAGAGAGAGAGACGGGGAGAGAATGGAGGAGAGAGAGACGGGGAGAGTGTGGAGGAGAGAGAGAGACGGGGAGAGTGTGGAGGAGAGAGAGAGACGGGGAGAGTGTGGAGGAGAGAGAGAGATGGGGAGAGTGTGGAGGAGAGAGAGAGACGGGGAGAGTGTGGAGGAGAGAGAGACGGGGAGAGTGTGGAGGAGAGAGACGGGGAGAGTGTGGAGGAGAGAGAGAGACGGGGAGAGTGTGGAGGAGAGAGAGAGAGACGGGGAGTGTGTGGAGGAGAGAGAGATGGGGAGAGTGTGGAGGAGAGAGAGAGACGGGGAGAGTGTGGAGGTGAGGGACGGGGAGAGGAGGAGAGAGAGACGGGGAGAGTGTGGAGGCGAAAGAGATGGGGAGAGTGTGGAGGAGAGAGAGAGAGACAGGGAGAGTGTGGAGGAGAGAGAGAGAGAGAGACGGGGAGAGTGTGGAGGAGAGAGAGAGACGGGGAGAGTGTGGAGGAGAGAGAGAGAGAGACGGGGAGAGTGTGGAGGAGAGAGCGAGACGGGGAGAGTGTGGAGGAGAGAGAGAGACGGGGAGAGTGTGGAGGAGAGAGACGGGGAGAGTGTGGAGGAGAGAGAGAGAGACGGGGAGAGTGTGGAGGAGAGAGAGACGGGGAGAGTGTGGAGGAGAGAGAGACGGGGAGAGTGTGGAGGAGAGAGAGAGACGGGGAGAGTGTGGAGGAGAGAGAGAGAGACGGGGAGTGTGTGGAGGAGAGAGAGATGGGGAGAGTGTGGAGGAGAGAGAGAGACGGGGAGAGTGTGGAGGTGAGGGACGGGGAGAGGAGGAGAGAGAGACGGGGAGAGTGTCGGGGAGAGTGTGGAGGCGAAAGAGATGGGGAGAGTATGGAGGAGCGAGAGAGTGAGATGGGGAGAGTGGAGGAGAGAGAGACGGAGAGTGTGGAGGAGAGAGAGAGAGACGGGGAGAGTGTGGAGGAGAGAGAGAGCGAGATGGGGAGAGTGTGGAGGAGAGAGAGAGCGAGACGGGGAGAGTGTGGAGGAGAGAGAGCGCGACGGGGAGAGTGTGGAGGAGAGAGAGAGACGGGGAGAGTGTGGAGGAGAGAGAGACGGGGAGAGTGTGGAGGAGAGAGAGAGACGGGGAGAGTGTGGAGGAGAGAGACGGGGAGAGTGTGGAGGAGAGAGACGGGGAGAGTGTGGAGGAGAGAGACGGGGAGAGTGTGGAGGAGAGAGAGAGAGACGGGGAGAGTGTGGAGGAGAGAGAGAGAGAGACGGGGAGAGTGTGGAGGAGAGAGAGAGACGGGGAGAGTGTGGAGGAGAGAGAGAGAGACGGGGAGAGTGTGGAGGAGAGCGACGGGGAGAGTGTGGAGGAGAGAGAGAGAGACCGGGAGAGTATGGAGAAGAGAGAGAGACGGGGAGAGTGTGGAGGAGAGAGAGAGAGAGAGACGGGGAGAGTGTGGAGGAGAGAGAGAGAGAGAGAGAGACGGGGAGAGAATGGAGGAGAGAGAGACGGGGAGAGTGTGGAGGAGAGAGAGAGACGGGGAGAGTGTGGAGGAGAGAGAGAGACGGGGAGAGTGTGGAGGAGAGAGAGAGATGGGGAGAGTGTGGAGGAGAGAGAGAGATGGGGAGAGTGTGGAGGAGAGAGAGAGACGGGGAGAGTGTGGAGGAGAGAGAGACGGGGAGAGTGTGGAGGAGAGAGACGGGGAGAGTGTGGAGGAGAGAGAGAGACGGGGAGAGTGTGGAGGAGAGAGAGAGAGACGGGGAGTGTGTGGAGGAGAGAGAGATGGGGAGAGTGTGGAGGAGAGAGAGAGACGGGGAGAGTGTGGAGGTGAGGGACGGGGAGAGGAGGAGAGAGAGACGGGGAGAGTGTGGAGGCGAAAGAGATGGGGAGAGTGTGGAGGAGAGAGAGAGAGACGGGGAGAGTGTGGAGGAGAGAGAGAGAGAGAGACGGGGAGAGTGTGGAGGAGAGAGAGAGAGACGGGGAGAGTGTGGAGGAGAGAGAGAGAGAGACGGGGAGAGTGTGGAGGAGAGAGCGAGACGGGGAGAGTGTGGAGGAGAGAGACGGGGAGAGTGTGGAGGAGAGAGAGAGAGACGGGGAGAGTGTGGAGGAGAGAGAGACGGGGAGAGTGTGGAGGAGAGAGAGACGGGGAGAGTGTGGAGGAGAGAGAGAGACGGGGAGAGTGTGGAGGAGAGAGAGAGAGACGGGGAGTGTGTGGAGGAGAGAGAGATGGGGAGAGTGTGGAGGAGAGAGAGAGACGGGGAGAGTGTGGAGGTGAGGGACGGGGAGAGGAGGAGAGAGAGACGGGGAGAGTGTCGGGGAGAGTGTGGAGGCGAAAGAGATGGGGAGAGTATGGAGGAGCGAGAGAGTGAGATGGGGAGAGTGGAGGAGAGAGAGACGGAGAGTGTGGAGGAGAGAGAGAGAGACGGGGAGAGTGTGGAGGAGAGAGAGAGCGAGACGGGGAGAGTGTGGAGGAGAGAGAGATCGAGACGGGGAGAGTGTGGAGGAGAGAGAGCGCGACGGGGAGAGTGTGGAGGAGAGAGAGAGACGGGGAGAGTGTGGAGGAGAGAGAGACGGGGAGAGTGTGGAGGAGAGAGAGAGACGGGGAGAGTGTGGAGGAGAGAGACGGGGAGAGTGTGGAGGAGAGAGACGGGGAGAGTGTGGAGGAGAGAGAGAGAGACGGGGAGAGTGTGGAGGAGAGAGAGAGAGAGACGGGGAGAGTGTGGAGGAGAGAGAGACGGGGAGAGTGTGGAGGAGAGAGAGAGAGACGGGGAGAGTGTGGAGGAGAGCGACGGGGAGAGTGTGGGGGAGAGAGAGAGAGACCGGGAGAGTATGGAGAAGAGAGAGAGACGGGGAGAGTGTGGAGGAGAGAGAGAGAGAGAGACGGGGAGAGTGTGGAGGAGAGAGAGAGAGAGACGGGGAGAGTGTGGAGGAGAGAGAGAGACGGGGAGAGTGTGGAGGAGAGAGAGAGACGGGGAGAGTGTGGAGGAGAGAGAGAAAGACGGGGAGAGTGTGGAGGAGAGAGAGATGGGGAGAGTGGAGGTGAGGGACGGGGAGAGGGGGAGAGTGTGGAGGAGAAAGAGAGTGAGATGGGGAGAGTGGAGGAGAGAGAGACGGGGAGAGTGTGGAGGAGAGAGAGAGAGACGGGGAGAGTGTGGAGGAGAGAGAGAGAGACGGGGAGAGTGTGGAGGAGAGAGAGAGAGACGGGGAGAGTGTGGAGGAGAGCGACGGGGAGAGTGTGGAGGAGAGAGAGAGAGACGGGGCGAGAGTGGAGGAGAGAGAGAGAGACGGGGAGAGTGTGGAGAAGAGAGAGCGACGGGGAGACTGTGGAGGAGAGAGAGACGGGGAGAGTGTGGAGGAGAGAGAGAGAGACGGGGAGAGTGTGGAGGAGAGAGAGAGAGATGGGGAGAGTGTGGAGGAGAGAGAGAGACGGGGAGAGTGTGGAGGAGAGAGAGAGACGGGGAGAGTGTGGAGGAGAGAGAGAGACGGGGAGAGTGTGGAGGAGAGAGAGAGACGGGGAGAGTGTGGAGGAGAGAGAGAGACGGGGAGAGTGTGGAGGAGAGAGAGAGACGGGGAGAGTGTGGAGGAGAGAGAGAGAGACGGGGAGAGTGTGGAGGAGAGAGAGAGACGGGGAGAGTGTGGAGGATCGCACAGAGCGGCAGTGATGGGGCCGGACGCTGTGATGCTGCCTGGTGTTGACGGATTTGAATTCTATTCCAGGAATATCCTCCTGGTTCTGATGTTCTGCGTCTCTGAGGGCGCTGCCGAGGATTCCACTCCGGACCGGGATTGGTCTGAGTTCTGGATTCTGCGATTTGTTATCAATCTTGCCGGTTACTCGTCCATCATCCTCCCCGGATACCTCCTGGTTCAGTATTTCAAACACAGGAACTACCTGGAAACAGGTATAGCAGCAGTGTGGCAGGGGTCCTGTCCATGTGGGTGGGGGGGGTGTGGCAGGGGTCCTGTCCATGTGGGTGGGGGGGGGGGGTGGCAGGGGTCCTGTCCATGTGGGTGGGGGGGGTGTGTGGCAGGGGTCCTGTCCTGTCGGGGTATAAGTGTTTTAGGCGAGACAGAGGAGGGGCTAAAAAAGGTGGGGGAGTAGCGATATTAGTTAAGGAGCATATTACCGCGGTGCAGAGGGTAGACAACTTAGAGGGGTCATGTACTGAGTCACTGTGGGTGGAACTCAGAAACAGGAAGGGTGCAGTCACTATGCTGGGGGTGTACTACAGACCACCCAACAGCCCACGGGAAGTGGAGGAAAGGATATGTCAGGAGATTCTGGATAGGTGCAGATTGGCGGCACGGTAGCACAGTGGTTAGCACTGCTGCTTCACAGCTCCAGGGTCCCGGGTTCGATTCCCGGCTCGGGTCACTGTCTGTGTGGAGTTTGCACATTCTCCTCGTGTCTGCGTGGGTTTCCTCCGGGTGCTCCGGTTTCCTCCCACAGTCCAAAGATGTGCGGGTTAGGTTGATTGGCCAGGTTAAAAATTGCCCCTTAGAGTCCTGGGATGCATAGGTTAGAGGGATTAGCAGGTAAATATGTGGGGGTAGGGCCTGGGTGGGATTGTGGTCGGTGCAGACTCGATGGGCCGAATGGCCTCCTTCTGCACTGTAGGGTTTCTATGTTTCTATATTAGAAAAAATAGGGTTGTTGTAGTGAGGGACTTTAATTTCCCTGGCACAGACTGGAAAGTGCTTAGAGCTGGGGGTCCGGACGGGGAGGAATTTGTAAAATGCGTACTGGAAGGTTCTTTGGAACAGTATGTAGATTGCCCGACTAGAGAGGGGGCTATACTGGACCTAGTTCTGGGAAATGAGCCCGGTCAGGTCGTCAAAGTTTCGGTAGGGGAACATGTGGCAAATAGTGACCACAACTCTGTTAACTTTAGGATAGTAATGGACAAGGACGAGTGTTGTCCTAAGGGTAGGGTGCTAAATTGGGGGAAGGCTAACTATAGCCGGATTAGGCAGGAATTGGTGGATGTTGATTGGAAGAGGATGTTCGAGGGTAAGTCCGCGTCTGGCATGTGGGAGTCTTTTAAGGAACTATTGATCAGGCTGCAGGATAGGCATGTGCCTGTAAAAAGGAAAGATAGGAAAGGTAGGATTCGAGAGCCGTGGATAACCAGGGAAATTGAGGATCTGATTAAAATGAAAAGGGAGGCGTACGTTAAGTCCAGGCAACTGAAAACAGATGGAGCTCTGGAGGAATACAGAGAGAGTAGGAAAGAACTCAAACGGGGAGTTAGAAGGGCAAAAAGAGGTCACGAAATGTTCTTGGCAGGCAGGATTAAGGAGAATCCTAAGGCATTCTATTCATACGTGAGGACCAAAAGAGTTGTCAGGGAGAAAATCGGACCTCTCAGGGACAAAGGAGGGGAGTTATGCTTAGAACCCAAGAGAATAGGGGAGATCCTAAATGAATACTTTGCATCGGTATTCACGAAGGAGAGGGGCGTGTTAACCGGGAGTGTCTCGGAGGGAGGCGTTGACCCGTTAGAGAAAATCTCCATTACGAGAGAGGAAGTGTTAGGTTTTTTAGGGAACATTAAAACTGACAAAGCCCCAGGGCCTGATGGCATCTATCCTCGACTGCTCAGGGAGACGAGAGATGAAATTGCTGGGCCTCTGACGGAAATCTTTGTCGCTTCTTTGGACACGGGTGAGGTCCCTGAGGATTGGAGGATAGCGAATGTGGTCCCGTTGTTTAAGAAGGGTAGCAGGGATAACCCAGGAAATTATAGGTCGTTGAGCTTGACGTCCGTGGTAAGGAAGTTGTTGGAGAGGATTCTTAGAGACAGGATGTATGTGCATTTAGAAGGGAACAATCTCATTAGTGACAGACAGCATGGTTTTGTAAGAGGGAGGTCGTGCCTTACAAATTTGGTGGAGTTTTTTGAGGAAGTGACAAAAACGGTTGATGAAGGAAGGGCCGTGGATGTCGTCTATATGGATTTCAGTAAGGCATTTGACAAAGTCCCACATGGCAGGTTGGTTAAGAAGGTTAAGGCTTATGGGATACAAGGAGAGGTGGCTTGGCCATAGGAGACAGAGGGTAGTGGTCGAAGGGTCTTTTTCCGGCTGGAGGTCTGTGACCAGTGGTGTTCCGCAGGGCTCTGTACTGGGACCTCTGCTATTTGTGATATATATAAATGATTTGGAAGAAGGTGTAACTGGTGTAATCAGCAAGTTTGCGGATGACACGAAGATGGCTGGAATTGCGGATAGCGAAGAGCATTGTCGGGCAATACAGCAGGATATAGATAGGCTGGAAAATTGGGCGGAGAGGTGGCAGATGGAGTTTAATCCGGATAAATGCGAAGTGATGCATTTTGGAAGAAATAATGTAGGGAGGAGTTATACAATAAATGGCAGAGTCATCAGGAGTATAGAAACACAGAGGGACCTAGGTGTGCAAGTCCACAAATCCTTGAAGGTGGCAACACAGGTGGAGAAGGTGGTGAAGAAGGCATATGGTATGCTTGCCTTTATAGGACGGGGTATAGAGTATAAAAGCTGGAGTCTGATGATGCAGCTGTATAGAACGCTGGTTAGGCCACATTTGGAGTCCTGCGTCCAGTTCTGGTCGCCGCACTACCAGGAGGACGTGGAGGCGTTAGAGAGAGTGCAGAGAAGGTTTACCAGGATGTTGCCTGGTATGGAGGGTCTTAGCTATGAGGAGAGATTGGGTAAACTGGGCTTGTTCTCCCCGGAAAGACGGAGAATGAGGGGAGATCTAATAGAGGTGTACAAGATTATGAAGGGTATAGATAGGGTGAACAGTGGGAAGCTTTTTCCCAGGTCGGAGGTGACGATCACGAGGGGTCACGGGCTCAAGGTGAGAGGGGCGAAGTATAACTCAGACATCAGAGGGACGTTTTTTACACAGAGGGTGGTGGGGGCCTGGAATGCGCTGCCAAGTAGGGTGGTGGAGGCAGGCACGCTGACATCGTTTAAGACTTACCTGGATAGTCACATGAGCAGCCTGGGAATGGAGGGATACAAACGATTGGTCCAGTTGGACCAAGGAGCGGCACAGGCTTGGAGGGCCGAAGGGCCTGTTTCCTGTGCTGTACTGTTCTTTGTTCTTTTTGTTGGTGGGGTGAGTGGGAGAGGATTTCCCTCTGTGGGTGGGGGAGGGTTTCTCTCTCTCTGGGTGGGGGTGTGTGGCAGGGGTCCTGTCCATGTGGGTGGGGTGTGTGAGGCAGGGGCTCTGTCCATGTGGGTGGGTGTGTGTGGCAGGGGTCCTGTCCATGTGGGTGGGGTGGGTGTGGCAGGGGTTCTGTCCATGTGGGTGGGGTGTGTGGGGCAGGGGTCCTGTCCATGTGGGTGGGATGTGTGGCAGGGTTTCTGTCCATGTGGGTGGGGTGTGTGGGGCAGGGGTTCTGTCCATGTGGGTGCGGTGTGTGTGGCAGGGGTTCTGTCCATGCGGGTGGGGTGTGTGTGGCAGGGGTTCTGTCCATGTGGGTGGGGTGTGTGTGGCAGGGGTCCTGTCCATGTGGGTGGGATGTGTGGCTGGGTTTCTGTCCATGTGGGTGGGGTGTGTGGGGCAGGGGTTCTGTCCATGTGGGTGGGGTGTGTGTGGCAGGGGTTCTGTCCATGTGGGTGGGGTGTGTGTGGCAGGGGTTCTGTCCATGTGGGTGGGGTGTGTGGGGCAGGGGTTCTGTCCATGTGGGTGGGGTGTGTGTGGCAGGGGTTCTGTCCATGTGGGTGGGGGATGTGGGAGGGTTTATGTCTCTGTGGGTGGGGGGTTGTGTGAGGGAGGGTTTCTGTCCATGTGGGTGGGGGTGTGGGAGAGGGTTTCTCTCTCTGGGTGTGTGTGTGGGGGAGAGTATCTCTGGGTGGGTCTGTGGGGGAGGGTTTCTCTCTCTGGGTGGGGGGGTGTGGGGGAGGGTTTCTCTCTCTGGGTGGGGGGGTGTGGGGGAGGGTTTCTCTCTCTGGGTGGGGGGGTGTGGGGGAGGGTTTCTCTCTCTGGGTGTGTGTGTGGGGGAGAGTCTCTCTGGGTGGGGGTGTGGGGGAGAGTCTCTCTGGGTGGGGGTGTGGGGGAGAGTCTCTCTGGGTGGGGGTGTGGGGGAGAGTCTCTCTGGGTGGGGTGTGTGGGGGAGAGTCTCTCTGGGTGGGGGTGTGGGGGAGAGTCTCTCTGGGTGGGGTGTGTGGGGGAGAGTCTCTCTGGGTGGGGTGTGTGGGGGAGAGTTTCTCTCTCTGGGTGGGGGAGAGTTTCCCCCACCCAGGGAGTCAGTGGGTTTGCTCGTGCTGCTGGGTAGAGTTTAAACGAGTTTGGGGAGCCAGACTGAGCAGAATTGGGACCCAGTATAACACAGAAACACAATCAGCTCAGAAGGAGGACAGTTGAAGTTTAAGGGAGTAAGACCAGGCTGGAAGCCTCTACTTTGCTGCCAGGAGTATTAAAGTTAAAGGAGATGAGTTCAGGGTGAGGATTGACGGGTGTGATTATGATCACAGAGATGTAGCTGAGTGAGGGGCAGGATTGGCAGCTCAACATCCCAGGAGATAGAATCTCCAGGTGAGACAGTTGGGAAGAATCGATCCGTCCCATCGTATTAAGGTGGCACAGTGGTTAGCACTGCTGTCTCACAGAGCCAGGGACCCGGGTTCAGTTCCGGAAGCTCTGGTTTTGGACCTTTCTGGAATGTATCTAAACAAAGAGAACAAAGAAAGTTACAGCACAGGAACAGGCCCTTCGGCCCTCCAAGCCTGCACCGGCCATGCTGCCCGACTTAACTAAAACCCCCGGGGACCATATCCCTCTATTCCCATCCTATTCATGTACTTGTCCAGACGCCCCCTAAAGCTCACTATCGTATCTGCTTCCACTATCTTCCCCGGCAACGGGTTCCAGGCACCCACCACCCTCTGTGTAAAAAATTTGCCTTGTACATCTTTAAACCTTGCCCCTCGCACCTTAAACCTGTGCCCCCTAGTAATTGACTCTTGCACCCTGGGAAAAAGCTTCTGACTATCCACTCTGTCCATGTCTCTCATAAGCTTGTAGACTTCTATCAGGTCGCCCCTCAACCTCCGTAATTCCAGTGAGAACAAACCAAGTTTCTCCAACCTCTCCTCGTAGCTAATGCCCTCCATACCCAGGCAACATCCGGGTAAATCTTTTCTGTACCCTCTCCAAAGCCTCCACATCCTTCTGGTAGTGTGGCGACCAGAATTGAACACTATATTCCAAGTGCAGCCTAACTAAGGTTCTATAAAGCTGCAACATGACTTGCCGATTTTTAAACTCAATGTCCCGGCCGATGAAGGCAAGTATGCCGTATGCCTTCTTGACTACCTTCTCCACCTGCATTGCCACTTTCAGTGACCTGTGTACCTGTACGCCCAGATCCCTTTGCCTATCAATACTCTTAAGGGTTCTGCCATTTACTGTACATTTCCTATCTGATTAGATTTCCAAAATGCATTACCTCACATTTGTCCAAATTAAACTCCATCTGCCATCTCTCCGCCCAAGCCTAAAACCTATCTATATCCTGCTGTATCCTCTGATGGTCCTCATTGCTATCCGCAAGTCCACCAACCTTTGTGTCGTTCTCAAACTTACTAATCAAACCAGTTATGTTTTTCTCCAAATCATTTATATATATTACAAACAGCAAAGGTCCCAGCACTGATCCCTGAGGAACGCCACTTGTCACAGCCCTCCATTCAGAAACGCACCTTTCCACTGCTACCCTCTGTCTTCTATAACCGAGCCAGTTCTGTATCCACCTTGCCAGCTCACCTCTGATCCCATGCGACTTCACCTTCTGCACCAGTCTGCCATGAGGGACCTTGTCAAAGGCCTTACTGAAGTCCATGTAGACAACATCCACTGCCCTACCCTCATCAATCATCTTCACTTCCTCGAAAAACTCAATCAAGTTAGTGAGACACGCCCTCCCCTTCACAAAACCATGTTGCCTCTCGCTAATACGTCCACTTATTTCCAAGTGGGAATAAATCCTGTCTCGAAGAATCCTCTCCAATAATTTCCCTACCACTGACAGGCTCACCGGCCTGTAATTACTTGGATTATTCTTGCTACCCTTCTTAAACAAAGGAACAACATTGGCTATTCTCCAATCCTCTGGGACCACCCCTGTAAGAAGTCTCACAACACCAGGTTAAAGTCCAACAGGTTTATTTGGTAGCAAAAGCCACTAGCTTTCGGAACAGGCTGTTCCTTTGTCAGGTGGGTGGGAGATCCACATCATGACCTCCCCTGTAGCCAGTGAGGATACAACGATTTCTCTCAAGGCCCCAGCAATTTCTTCCCTTGCCCCTCTCAGTATTCTGGGGTATATCACATCAGGCCCTGGGGACTTGTCGACCTTAATGTTTCTCAAGAACTCTAATACCTCCTTTTTGATCTCAACATGACTCAAACTATCTACACATCCTTTCCCAGACTCATCTTCCACCAGGGCCGCGGGAGGAGGCCAAGTGGGTGACGGCCAGGAAGGGTGAAGCTCGGGTGATTGAGAGCACCCCGGTGGAAGTGCCCCTACACAACAAGTACTCCTGCCTGAGTACTGTTGGGGGGGACAGCCCATCTGGGGGAAGCAGCAGTGACCGTGTCTCCGGGGTGGGGTCCGGCCCTGTAACTCACAGAGCTAAGGAAAGGAGGAGGAAGGCGGTATTAATCGGGGACTCGACAGTCAGGGGGACGGACAGGCGATTTTGCGGAGGCAGGCGGGAGTCTCGGATGGTAGTCTGCCTCCCTGGGGCCGGGATCCAGGATGTCGCTGGGCGAGTCCCAGAAATCCTGAGGTGGGAGGGAGAGGAGCCGGAGGTAGCGGTACATATTGGTACTGCTGATGTGGGTAAGAAGGGGGAAGGGAACATGAAAAAAGAGTATAGGGAATTAGGGAGACAGCTGAGAAGGAGGAAAGCAAAGGTAGTAATCTCGGGATTGCTGCCTGTGCCACGGGAAGGTGAGGAAAGGAATGGAGTGAGGTGAAGGATGAATGTGTGGCTGAGGGAATGGTGCAGGGGGCAGGGATTCAGGTTCCTGGACCATTGGGACCTCTTTAGGGGCAGGTGTGACCTGTATACTAAAAACGGGTGGCACTTGAATCCCAGGGGGACCAATATCCTGGCAGGAAGGTTGGCCAAGGCTACTGGGGAGAGTTTAAACTAGATAGGTTGGGGGGGAGGGGATCAATGTGACGTGACTGAGAGTGAGGAAGGTAGCTCGCAAACAGAGAAGGGTTATAGGCAGTGCAAGAGGGCAGGTGGACTGGGAACAGAGAAGGGGAGAGGTCAGACCATAGGATTGAGAGGTGTCTACTCTAATGCCAGGAGTATAGTGAATAAACAACTAGCTAAAGGAGGAGAGGGCTTGGGAGATGTTAGTAGCGCTTCAACAAACCGGGTCCAGATAAAGGCTGGCATAAAGACACTTTGCCTGAATGCACGAAGCATTCGAAACAAAGTAAACGAGTTGATGGCACAAATCCATACAAATGAATATGATCTAGTGTCCATCACAGAAACGTGGTTGCAGGGTGACCGGGACTGGGAACTGAATATACAGGGTTATCAGGCATTTAGGAAGGATAGACAGGTAGAAAAAGGAGGTGGGGTAGCTTTGTTAATAAAGGATAATATCAGGACGGTAGTGAGAGACGACATAGGCTCTAAGGAGCAAAACGTGGAATCGTTGTGGGTGGAGATAAGGAATAGTAGGGGGAGAAAGACACTGGTAGGCGTGGTCTATAGGCCCCCAAATAATAACTTAGAGGTGGGGAGGGCTATAAACAAGCAAATAATGGATGCGTGCAAACGTGGAACGGCAATTATCATGGGGGATTTTAACCTACATATTGATTGGTCGACTCAAATTGGACGTGGAGGGCTTGAGGAAGAGTTCTTGGAATGCTGTCGGGATAGTTTCATTGAACAGTATGTTACAGAACCTACGAGAGAGCGAGTTATCTTAGATCTGGTACTGTGTAATGAGACAGGTAGGATTAAGGATCTTCTTGTGAAGGATCCTCTTGGATTGAGTGATCATAATATGGTGGAATTTCTGATCCAGATGGAGGGTGAGAAAGTAGGGTCCCAAACCAGTGTCCTCTGCTTGAACAGAGGGGAGTACGATAGGATGAGGGTGGAATTGGCTAATGTAGACTGGGCGAGCAGACTGGTAGGTAGGACAGCTGAGGAACAGTGGAGGATTTTTAAGGAGATTTTTTAAGTACTCAGCAAAAATATATTCCGGTGATAAAGAAGGACTGTAAGAAAAAGGATAACCGGACGTGGATAACGAAGGAAATAAAGGAGAGTATTAAAATAAAAACAGATGCGTACAGAGTGGCCAAAAATAGTGGAGAATTAGTGGATTGGGAAAGCTTTAAAAAACAACAAAGAACGACTAAGAAAGCGATTAAGAAAGGAAAGATAGATTATGAAACTAAACTAGCTCAAAATATAAAAAATGATAGTAAAAGTTTTTACAAGTATATAAAAAGGAATAGAGTGGCTCGAGTGAATGTTGGACCCTTGGAAGATGAGAGGGGGGATTTAATAGTGGAAAACGAGGAAATGGCTGAGACTTTAAATAAGTTCTTTGTGTCGGTCTTCACGGTGGAAGACACAAATAGTTTGCCGAATATTAGAGATCGAGAGTTGGTGGGAGGGGAGGTCCTTAATACAATTACTGTTACTAAGGAGGTGGTGCTTGGTAGACTAATGGGACTGAAGGTAGACAAGTCCCCGGGCCCGGATGGAATGCATCCCAGGGAACTGAAAGAAATGGCTGAGGTAATAGCAGATGCGTTAGTAATTTATCAAAATTCGCTGGACTCTGGGGTAGTGCCGGCTGACTGGAAAACAGCTACTGTTACGCCGCTGTTTAAAAAAGGAAGTAGACAAAAGGCGGGTAACTACAGGCCGGTTAGCTTAGCGTCCATAGTTGGGAAGATGCTAGAGTCCATTATTAAAGAGGAAATAACAGAGCACCTGAATAAGAATGGTTCGATCAAGCAGACGCAGCATGGATTCATGAAGGGAAAGTCGTGTTTGACGAATCTACTGGACTTTTATGAAGATGTCACTAGTGCGGTTGACAGAGGGGAACCGGTGGATGTGGTGTTTTTAGATTTCCAGAAGGCGTTCGATAAGGTGCCTCACAAAAGGTTGCTGCAGAAGATTGGGGTACACGGAGTTAGGGGTAAGGTGTTGGCGTGGATTGAGGATTGGCTATCTAACAGGAAGCAGAGAGTTGGGATAAATGGGTGCTTTTCTGGTTGGCAGTTGGTGACCAGTGGCGTGCCACAGGGATCGGTGCTGGGGCCTCAATTGTTTACCATTTACATAGATGATCTGGAGGAGGGGACTGAATGTAGGGTATTCAAGTTTGCTGATGACACGAAGGTGAGTGGGAAAGCGAATTGCGTGGAGGACGCGGAAAGTCTGCAGAGAGATTTGGATAGGCTGAGCGAGTGGGCGAGGATCTGGCAGATGGAATATAACGTTAGCAAATGTGAGGTTATCCACTTTGGAAGAAATAATAGTAAATTGGAATATTATTTAAATGGAGAAAAATTACATCGTGCGACTGTGCAGAGGGACCTGGGGGTCCTTGTGCACGAATCGCAAAAACTCAGTCTGCAGGTGCAGCAGGTGATCAAGAAGGCGAATGGAATGTTGGCCTTTATCGCGAGGGGGATAGAATATAAAAGCAAGGAGGTCTTGCTGCAACTGTACAAGGCACTGATGAGGCCGCAACTGGAGTACTGTGTGCAGTTTTGGTCCCCTTATTTGCGAAAGGATATATTGGCCTTGGAGGGAGTGCAGAGAAGGTTCACCAGGTTGATACCGGAGATGAGGGGTGTAGCTTATGAGGAGAGATTAAACAGATTGGGTCTGTACTCGTTGGAGTTTAGAAGGATGAGGGGTGATCTTATAGAGACATATAAGATAATGAAGGGGCTGGATAGGGTAGAGGTGGAGAGATTCTTTCCACTTAGAAGGGAAACCAGAACTGGAGGGCACAGCCTCAAAATAAGGGGGGGCCGGTTCAGAACAGAGTTGAGGGGGAACAACTTCTCTCAGAGGGTAGTGAATCTCTGGAATTCTCTGCCCATTGAAGTGGTGGAGGCTTCCTCGTTGAATATGTTTAAATCACGGGTAGTTTTCTGATCGATAAGGGAATTAGGGGATATGGGGAGCAGGCGGGTAAGTGGAACTGATTCGCTTCAGATCAGCCATGATCTTATCGAATGGCGGGGCAGGCTCGAAGGGCCAGATGGCCTACTCCTGCTCCTATTTCTTATGTTCTTATGTACAGTGGGAGTTTAGTGAGTGGGTGCCTCTCTCTCTCGAGTCCACACTGTGTACAGTGGGAGTTTAGTGAGTGGGTGACCTCTTTCGAGTACACACAGTGCACAGTGGGAGTTTAGTGAGTGGCCTCTCTCTCTCTCGAGTACACACTGTGCACAGTGGGAGTTTAGTGAGTGGCCTCTCTCTCTCTCGAGTACACACTGTGCACAGTGGGAGTTTAGTGAGTGGCCTCTCTCTCTCTCGAGTACACACTGTGCACAGTGGGAGTTTAGTGAGTGGCCTCTCTCTCGAGTACACACTGTGCACAGTGGGAGTTTAGTGAGTGGGTGCCTCTCTCTCTCTCTCGAGTACACACTGTGCACAGTGGGAGTTTAGTGAGTGGGTGCCTCTCTCTCTCGGGTGGAGAAGAAGTTGACTGGTGGGTAACTGGAAGTTCTTGTGCTAATTGTATTACAACGTTTGTGAAAAGTGCTTGGCTGGGTTGAGTGTGTATCCTGCAGCGCGTGGGAAGTCGTGGATGTGCTATGTGTCCCAGACAAAGTGTCCCAGGAAGTGTCAATGGATGCAGGAACTCTGGCTTTCCAAATTTAAGGGACGGTTGGAGCCACCGTTGTGCATCCCTGAGGCGCAGAAATACTTGGATAGTAAGGAGATTGTCACACCATAGTTTAGGGACATGCAGACTTAAAGGAAATGAGTGACCGGCAGGCAGGTAGTGCAGGAGACCCTGACATCTCTCTTACTTGCTAATTGGTCTTCTGCTTTGGACACTGGTCAGGTGATGGTTCCTCCTGGAGGTGCAGCCAGAGCCAAGTCCCTGGTACCGCAGGTGGCTGAGCTGCACAGGAGAAGGGTGGTGGAGCAATAGTGACCGGGGATTCGATAGTGAGGGGATCAGACAGGCGTTCCTGCAGCTTAAACCTGACTCCAGGAAGGTGTGTTGCCTCCTTGGTTCAAGGAGGTTATGGACATCCTTCTGGGGGAGGGTGAGCAGCCAGAGCTCGTGGTCCACATTGGTACCAATGAGATGAGTGGGAAGAGGGATGAGGTTCTGAAAGCAGGTTTCAGGGAGTGAGGAAGGAAATTAAAAAGCAGGAGCTCTCGGAGCAGGATTACTCCCGGTGCCACATTCTGGTGAGGGTCAGAGTAGGAGGATTGAGCAATTGAACAGGTGGCTGGAGAATTGGTGTTGTGATGTGGAGAGGCCGGCGTTGGGCTGGGGGAAGCACAGGAAGAGGTCTCACAACACCAGGTTAAAGTCCAACAGCTTTATTTGGTAGCACGAGCTTTCGGAGTCTCGCTCCTCCTTCAGGTGAGTGAGGAGCTGGGTTCACAAACAGGGCAGATACAGACACAAACTCACATTACCAGATAATGGTTGGAATGCGAGTCTTTCCAGATAATCAAATCTTAAAGGTACAGACAATGTGAGTGGAGAGAGGGTTAAGCACAGGTTAAAGAGATGTGTATTGTCTCCAGACAGGACAGTTTGTGAGATTTTGCAAGTCCAGGCAAGTCGTGGGGGTTACAGATAGTGTGACATGAACCCAAGATCCCGGTTGAGGCCGTCCTCATGTGCGGAACTTGGCTATCAGTCTCTGCTCAGTGAATAAAGGGGATGAGCTCAGAGCGTGGATCGATGCCTGGAAGTGTGATGTGGTGGCCATTACGGAGACTTGGATGTCTCAGGGACAGGACTGGATACCCCAGGTGCCGGGATTCAGATGTTTCAGGAAGGACAGGGAGGGAGGCAAGAGAGGGGGTGGAGTGGCACTGCTGATCAGGGATAGTGTCACAGCTGTAGAGAAGGTGTATGCTGTGGAGGGATTGTCCACAGAGTCTCTGTGGGTGGAAGTTCAGAGTGGGAAGGGGCCGGTCACTTTGCTGGGAGTTTTCTATAGGCCGCCCAATAGTAACAGGGAGGTGGAGGAGCAGATAGGGAAACAGATCCTGGAGAGATGCAGTAATAGCAGAGTTGTTGTGATGGGAGACTTTAATTTCCCAAACATAGATTGGAATATCCCTAGGGTAAGGGGATTGGATGGGGAAGAGTTTGTTACGTGTGTTCAGGAGGGTTTCCTGACACAGCATGTGGACAAGCCGTCAAGAGGAGAGGCTGTACTTGATCTGATACTGACCAATGAACCTGGACAGGTGTCAGATCTCTCAGTGGGAGAGCATCTTGGGGATAGCGATCATGACTCTATCTCCTTTAGGCTTGCATTGGAAAAAGAGAGGATCAGGCAAGCTCGGAAAGTGTTTATATGGAGTAAGGGGAAATATGAAGACATTAGACAGCAAATTAGAGGAGTAAATTGGAAGGAGGTATTCTCGGGGAAATCTACTGAAGAGAGGTGGCAGTTTTTCAAGGAATGTCTGTCTAGAGTTCTACAGAACAACGTTCCGAGCAGACAGGGAGGTGTTGGTCGGTTAAAGGAACCGTGGTGCACGAAAGCTGTGCGGGACCTAGTCGAGAAGAAAAGGAAAGCGTACAAAAGGCTCAGAGAGCTTGGCGAAGATAGGGATTTAGAAGAGTACACGGCTTGTAGGAAGGGACTAAAGAAGGAAATTAGGAGAGCCAGAAGGGGTCACGAGAAGACCCTGGCAGGTAGGATTAAGGAGAACCCTAAGGCGTTCTATAAATATGTGAAGAGTAAAAGGATGAGACGTGACGGAATAGGGCCTATAAAAGGTGAAGGCGGGAAAGTCTGTACGGAACCAGTAGAAATGGCAGAGGTGCTCAATGAGTATTTTGCCTCGGTTTTCACAGAGGAGAAGGACCTGGGTGGATGTACTGCGGGCGTGCGGTGGACTGAAAGGATTGAGTATGTGGACTTTAAGAAAGAGGTTGTGCTGGAATCTTTGATTGGCATCAAGATAGATAAGTCGCCGGGTCCGGATGGGATGTACCCCAGGTTACTGTGGGAGGCGAGGGAAGAGATTGCAGAGCCTCTGGCGATGATCTTTGCGTCGTCGATGAAGACGGGAGAGGTGCCGGAAGATTGGAGGATTGCGGATGTGGTTCCTATTTTCAAGAAGGGGAATAGGGATAGCCCAGGAAATTACCGACCGGTGAGTCTAACCTCAGTGGTTGGTAAACTGATGGAGAAGATCCTGAGGGACAGGATATATGAGCATTTAGAGAGGTTTAGTATGCTCAAGAATACTCAGCATGGCTTTGTCAAAGGCAGATCGTGCCTTACGGGCCTGGTGGAGTTCTTCGAAAATGTGACTAAACACATTGACGAAGGGAAGGCGGTAGATGTGGTGTATATGGATTTTAGCAAGGCGTTCGATAAGGTCCCCCATGCAAGGCTTCTAGAAAAAGTGAGAGGGCATGGGATCCAAGGGGCTGCTGCCCGGTGGATCCAGAACTGGCTTGCCCAAAGGACAGTAAGAAGTCTCACAACACCAGGTTAAAGTCCAACAGGTTTATTTGGTAGCAAATACCATAAGCCTTCGGAGCGTGCTGCTCCGAAATGATGCAAATATAGATGGGTCTTTTTCTAAATGGAGGTCGGTCACCAGTGGAGTGCCCCAGGGATCTGTTCTGGGACCCTTGCTGTTTGTCATTTTCATAAATGACCTGGATGAGGAAGCGGAGGGATGGGTTGGTAAATTTGCCGACGATACTGCATCCAGTTCTGGTCGCCACACTACCAGAAAGACGTGGAGGCTTTGGAGAGAGTACAGAGGAGGTTTACCAGGATGTTGCCTGGTATGGAGGGGCTTGGTTATGAGGAGAGATTGGGGAAACTGGGGTTGTTCTCCTTGGAAAGACGGAGGATGAGCGGAGACTTAATAGAGGTGTATAAAATTATGAAAGGCATAGATAGGGTGAACGGTGGGAAGCTTTTCCCCGGGTCGGTGGTGACGTTCACGAGGGGTCATAGGTTCAAGGTGAAGGGGGGGAGGTTTAACACAGATATCAGAAGGACATATTTCACACAGAGGGTCGTGGGGGCCTGGAATGTGTTGCCGGGCAAGGTGGTGGAGGCGGACACACTGGGAACGTTTAAGACTTATCGAGACAGCTATATGAACGGAGTGGGAATGGAGGGATACAAAAGAGTGGTCTAGTCTGGACCAGGGAGCGGCGCGGGCTAATTGTTCCTTGTTTCTCATTTCAAGGCTTCATTCTATGATCATCTTGCTGGTAAACACAGTAAGAAGTTTAACAACACCAGGTTAAAGTCCAACAGGTTTATTTGGTAGCAAAAGCCACACAAGCTTTCGAGGCTCTGAGCCCCTTCAGCAAGATACATCTTGCTGGTGCCAGTACAGAGCGAGACTGCGGATAGTTGGAAACCTGTCTCGGGGGCAGGGAATTCAGATGGTGTTCGTGGAAGTGGAAATGACTAGGGTTGGGAAGCATTTTCCGATCGGGGCCATTGTGATCTCCTGGACTCGTTTCGATCGCCTCAGGGGGTCGGAGAGGAATTTCCCAGATTTTTTTTTTTCCCCATATTGGCCCTGGGGTTTTTCACTCTGGGTTTTCGCCTCTCCCTGGAGATCACATGGTCTGGAATGGGGGGGTGGGGGTGAGTTAATAGGTTGTAATGAACAAAGCATCGTAGCTGTGAGGGACAGCTCGGTGGATAGGATATTAGGATGTAGATAGGCTGGAAAATTGGGCGGGGATCCTGGATTCAGGATTCAATCCTGGACCGGGGAGCGGCGCGGGCTTGGAGGGCCGAAGGGCCTGTTCCTGTGCTGTATTGTTCTTTGTTCTTTGTTCTTTGATACGAAGGTTGGTGGGGTTGTGGATAGTCTGGAGGGATGTCAGAAGTTACAGAGGGACATAGATAGGATGCAAGACTGGGCGGACAAGTGGCAGATGGACTTCAACCCAGATAAATGCGTCGTGGTCCATTTTGGTAGGTCAAATGTGATGAAGGAGTACAATATAAAGGGAAAGACTCTTAGTACTGTAGAGGATCAGAAGGACCTTGGGGTCCGGGTCCATAGGACTCTGAAATCGGCCCCGCAGGTGGAGGAGGTGGTTAAGAAGGCGTATGGTGTGCTGGCCTTTATCAATCGAGGGATTGAGTTTAGGAGTCTGGGGATAATGATGCAGCTATATAAGACCCTCGTCAGACCCCACTTGGAGTACTGTGCTCAGTTCTGGTCGCCTCACTATAGGAAAAGATTGAAAGGGTGCAGAGGAGATTTACAAGGATGTTGCCTGGATTGAATGGCATGCCTTATGAGGATAGGCTGAGGGAGCTCAGTCTTTTCTCCTTGGAGAGACGAAGGATGAGAGGAGACCTAATAGAGGTGTATAAGATGTTGAGAGGCATAGATCGGGTGGACTCTCAGAGGCTTTTTCCCAGGGTGGAAATGTCTGCTACGAGAGGACACAGGTTTAAGGTGCTGGGGGGTAGGTACAGGGGAGATGTTAGGGATAAGTTTTTCATGATGTGGAGATGCCGGTGTTGGACTGGGGTAAACATAGTAAGAAGTTTAACAACACCAGGTTAAAGTCCAACAGGTTTATTTGGTAGCAAAGGCCACACAAGCTTTCGAAGCTCTAAGCCCCTTCTTCAGGTGAGTGGGAATTCTGTTCACAAACATAGTTTATAAAGACACAGACTCAATTTACATGAATAATGGTTGGAATCCGAATACTTACAACTAATCAAGTCTTTAAGAAACAAAACAATGGGAGTGGAGAGAGCATCAAGACAGGCTAAAAAGATGTGTATTGTCTCCAGACAAGACAGCCAGTGAAACTCTGCAGGTCCACGCAACTGTGGGCGTTACAAATAGTGTGACATGAACCCAATATCCCGGTTGAGGCCGTCCGCGTGTGTGCGGAACTTGGCTATCAGTTTCTGCTCAGCGACTCTGCGCTGTCGTGTGTCGCGAAGGCCGCCTTGGAGAACGCTTACCCGAATATCAGAGGCCGAATGCCCGTGACCGCTGAAGTGCTCCCCAACAGGAAGAGAACAGTCTTGCCTGGTGATTGTCGAGTGGTGTTCATTCATCCATTGTCGCAGCGTCTGCATAGTTTCCCCAATGTACCAGGCCTCGGGACATCCTTTCCTGCCGCGTATCAGATAGACAACATTGACCGAGTTGCAAGAGTATGTACCGTGTACCTGGTGGATGGTGTTCTCACGTGAGATGATGGCATCCGTGTCGATGATCCGGCACGTCTTGCAGAGGTTGCTGTGGCAGGGTTGTGTGGTGCCGTGGTCACTGTTCTCCTGAAGGCTGGGTAGTTTGCTGCGGACAGCCTCAGGAGAACAGTGACCACGACACCACACAACCCTGCCACAGCAACCTCTGCAAGACATGCCGGATCATCGACACGGATGCCATCATCTCACGTGAGAACACCATCCACCAGGTATACGGTACATACTCTTGCAACTCGGTCAATGTTGTCTACCTGATACGCGGCAGGAAAGGATGTCCCGAGGCCTGGTACATTGGGGAGACCATGCAGACGCTGCGACAACGGATGAATGAACACCGCTCGACAATCACCAGGCAAGAGTGTTCTCTTCCTGTGGGGGAACACTTCAGCGGTCACGGGCATTCGGCCTCTGATATTCAGGTAAGTGTTCTCCAAGGCGGCCTTCACGACACATGACAGCGCAGAGTCGCTGAGCAGAAACTGATAGCCAAGTTCCGCACACATGAGGACGGCCTCAACCGGGATATTGGGTTCATGTCACACTATCTGTAATCCCCATGACTTGCCTGGGCTTGCAAAATCTCACTAACTATCCTGGCTGGAGACAATACATAAGAACAAGGAGCAGGAGTCGGCCATCTGGCCCCTCAAACCTGCTCCGCCATTCAATAAGATCATGGCTGATCTTTTTGTGGACTCAGCTCCACTTACCCACCCACTCACCATAACCCTTAATCCCTTTACTGTTCAACAATTTATCTATCCTTGCCTTAAAAACATTCAATGAGGTAGCCTCAACTGCTTCCCTGGGCAGGGAATTCCACAGATTCACAACCCTTTATTATTATTATTCCCATAGAGACAGTGCTGCAAAGGTTCAGCAGACCTTTCCAGGAATGGTGAGATTGTCCTGTGAAGAGAGATTGGGGAAACTGAATCGAGAAAGAGAGGATTGAAAATACAGAAAGGAATAGACGGGGAGATACGAGTCAGCTGTTTCCCCTGGTTGGGAGTCTCGGACCAGGAGCGCAATTTAAAATAATGGGGATGCCACTAAGTTTTAAAGATTTTTTATTGGTATCACAAGTAGGTAAAGTAAAAAGTTTATTTATTAGTCACGAGTAGGTTTACATTAACACTGAAATGAAGTTACTGTGAAAATCCCCTAGTCGCCCCATTCCGGTGCCTGTTCGGGTACAGTGAGGGAGAGTTTAGTATGGCCAATGCACCTAACCAGCACGTCTTTCAGACTGTGGGAGGAAACCCACGCAGACACGGAGGGAACGTGCAGACTCCGCACAGACAGTGACCCAAGCCGGGAATTGAACCCGGATCCCTGGCGCTGTGAGGCAGCAGTGCTAACCACTGTGTCACCGTGCTGCCCCGGGTCCCTGGCTCTGTTAGGCAGCAGTGCGAACCCACTGTGCCACCGTGCTGCCCCGGGTCCCTGGCGCTGTGAGGCAGCAGTGCTAACCACTGTGCCACCGTGCTGCCCCGGGTCCCTGGCTCTGTGAGGCAGCAGTGCTAACCACTGTGCCACCGTGCTGCCCCGGGTCCCTGGCGCTGTGAGGCAGCAGTGCTAACCACTGTGTCACTGTGCTGCCCCGGGTCCCTGGCGCTGTGAGGCAGCAGTGCTAGCCACTGTGCTGCCCCGGGTCCCTGGCTCTGTTAGGCAGCAGTGCGAACCACTGTGTCACCGTGCTGCCCCGGGTCCCTGGCTCTGTTAGGCAGCAGCGCTAACCACTGTCACCGTGCTGCCCTGGGTCCCTGGCACTGTGAGGCAGCAGTGCTAACCACTGTGTCACCGTGCTGCCCCGGGTCCCTGACTCTGTGAGGCAGCAGTGCTAACCACTGTGTCACCGTGCTGCCCCGGGTCCCTGGCACTGTGAGACAGCAGTGTGAACCCACTGTGTCACCGTGCTGCCCCGGGTCCCTGACTCTGTGAGGCAGCAGTGCTAACCACTGTGTCACCGTGCTGCCCCGGGTCCCTGGCACTGTGAGGCAGCAGTGCTAACCACTGTGTCACCGTGCTGCCCCGGGTCCCTGGCACTGTGAGGCAGCAGTGCTAACCACTGTGTCACCGTGCTGCCCCGGGTCCCTGGCTCTGTGAGGCAGCAGTGCTAACCACTGTGTCACCGTGCTGCCCCGGGTCCCTGGCACTGTGAGGCAGCAGTGCTAACCACTGTGCCACCGTGCTGCCCCGGGTCCCTGGCTCTGTGAGGTAGCAGTGCTAACCACTGTGTCACCGTGCTGCCCCGGGTCCCTGGCACTGTGAGACAGCAGTGCTAACCACTGTGTCACCGTGCTGCCCCGGGTCCCTGGCGCTGTGAGACAGCAGTGCTAACCACTGTGTCACCGTGCTGCCCCGGGTCCCTGGCGCTGTGAGACAGCAGTGCTAACCACTGTGTCACTGTGCTGCCCCGGGTCCCTGGCTCTGTGAGGTAGCAGTGCTAACCACTGTGTCACCGTGCTGCCCCGGGTCCCTGGCACTGTGAGACAGCAGTGCTAACCACTGTGTCACCGTGCTGCCCCGGGTCCCTGGCGCTGTGAGGGAGCAGTGCTAACCACTGTGTCACCGTGCTGCCCCGGGTCCCTGGCTCTGTTAGGCAGCAGTGCTAACCACTGTGTCACCGTGCTGCCCCGGGTCCCTGACTCTGAGGGAGCAGTGCTAACCACTGTGTCACCGTGCTGCCCCGGGTCCCTGACTCTGTGAGGGAGCAGTGCTAACCACTGTGTCACCGTGCTGCCCCGGATGAGGAGAAATGTTTTTGCCGAGAGGGTTTAGTGTGACCGGTGGTTTTAATGTTGAATGTTGAGATCTTTTCCATTTATCTGTGATGTGTTATCTTCTGTGTTTTAGGCCGAGGTCTCTGTTTTCCTCTGATTAAAACCTGTGTGTTTGGGAGTGACCTGAAATCTGGAGTGCAGGATGAACCTTCCTCAACTTCCCGAACTGAGGCGACAGAATCATCCTTCACCAGACAGACCTTTAAGCTGCTGGCCTGTGTTCTTGGATTACAGGTGACTGACTCCCACCGAGAGCGAGTCCTGCCCTGCGGACCCTCGGACAGCACCGAACACCCCACACCCACACCCATCTCTCTCTCCCACCAGAGAGAATCCTGCCCTGTGGATCCTCGGACAGCACCGAACACCCCACCGCCCACACCCACACCCATCTCTCTCTCCCACCAGAGAGAGTCCTGCCCTGTGGATCCTCGGACAGCACCAGAGCGCTAAGCACCCTCCCCCATCTCTCTCTCTCCCACCAGAGAGAATCCTGCCCTGTGGATCCTCGGACAGCACCGAACACCCCACACCCACACCCATCTCTCTCTCCCACCAGAGAGAGTCCTGCCCTGTGGATCCTCGGACAGCACCGAACACCCCACCGCCCACACCCATCTCTCTCTCCCACCAGAGAGTCCTGCCCTGTGGATCCTCGGACAGCACCGAACACCCCACCGCCCACACCCATCTCTCTCTCCCACCAGAGAGTCCTGCCCTGTGGATCCTCGGACAGCACCAGAGCGCCAAGCACCCTCCCCCATCTCTCTCTCCCACCGAGAGCGAGTCCTGCCCTGTGGACCCTCATATAGCACCAAGCAACCCCCCCCCCCCCCCCCCCCCCCCCCACCCCACCAAGCCCCATCTCTCTCTCCCACCCGAGAGAGCCCTGCCTGCGGCCCCTGGGACAGCACCAACCCCCCCTCCCCACCACCCCCATCTCTCTCTCCCACCAGAGGGCCCTGCCTGCGGCCCCTGGGACAGCACCAACCCCCCCTCCCCACCACCCCCATCTCTTTCTCCCACCAGAGAGTCCTGCCCTGTGGATCCTCATATAGCACCAAGCACCCCTCCCCACCACCCCCATCTCTCTCTCCCACCAGAGGGCCCTGCTTGGACCTGCCTGCCCGTAACCCTTCATCCCACTAATTAAAAACCTATCTATATCCTCCTTTAATGTGTTTAGCATTCCAGCATTCACTGCACTCTCAGGTAGAGAATTCCACAGATTCACCTCCCTCTGAGTGAAGTATTTCCTCCTCATTTCTGTTTTAAATCTGCCACCCCTTAGTCAAAAACTATGTTTCTCGTTCTCGAATGTTCAGCAAGTGGAAACATCCTCTCGGCGTCTACCCTGTCAATCCCCTTTAGCATCTGATATCAATTAGATCTCCCCTCATTCTTCTAAACTCCAGTAAGAATAGGCCTAAACTGCTCAATCTCTCTTCATAAGATAAGTTCTTCATCCTGGAATCAATCCAGTGAACCTCCTCTGAACTGCCTCGAATGCATTTCCATCCCCCCTCAGGTAAGGGGACCAGAACTGTATGCAATATTCCAGATGTGGCCTCAACAGTGCTCGATAGAGTTGCAACAGCACTTCCCAACGTTTAGACCCAGATCCCTCTACATTGAAGCATTTTGTCGTTTCTTTCCGTTTAGATGATTTGCCTTTTTATTCCACTGACCAAAATGGAATATTGTAACCAATGGATTCACTATCTCTGCTGCCACTTCCTTTAAAACCCTGGGATGTCAGCCATCGGGCCCTGGGGACTTGTCTGCCTTTAATCCCAATAGTTTGCTCAGTACTTTTTCCTAGTGATGGCGATTGTTTTAAATTCCTCCTTTTCAATTACCTGTTACTATTGGGATGGTTCTAGTGTCCCCCACTGTGCAAACAGGCAGAATATTAACTTAGTCTCTACCATTTCTGTGTTCCCCATTATTTACGCCCCAGTCTCCTCCTCTAAGGGACTAACATTGACTTTCGCTACTTTTTTCCTTCTATATCCTTATCGAATCTTTTGCCATCAGTTTTTAAATTTTGCGCTAGAATTATTTTATAATTTGCCATTTGCTCTTTTTATTACTTTTTTAAGTGACACTTTGGTTTGTAAAAGTTTCCCAATCCTCTGGCTTGCCGCTGGGCTTTAAATCAAGATCCTTGGTTCTTAGAGGCCGCAGAGATGGTAATATAGTCGGCTCGTAATCCAGAGGCCCAGGCCTGGGGACCCGGGTTCAAATCCCACCATGGCAACTGGTGGAATTTAAATTCAATTCATAACAAAACGTTGGAATGTAAAGCTAGTCTCAGTAATGGTGACCATGAAATTATCATCAATTGTCATAAGAACCCACCTGGGCCACTAATGTCCTTTAGAGAAGGAAATCTGCTGGTCCAGCTGTGACTGCAGATCCTCTTCTCTGAAATGGCTGAGTGAGTGAGTGACTCGCTTCATGGGTAATGAAGGATGGGCAGCAAATGCTGACCTTGCCAGCGACGCCCGTGTGATCCTCTTCCAGACAGTGAGGCACCAATAATACTGAACTCCAAAGATGGCCGTGCTTCCCCCGCCCCGCCCCCCCCGGCCCAGGAGAGAGAGCAACCCCCCCTGGCCCAGGAGAGAGAGCAACCCATCCCCCCCCCCCCCCCCCCCCCCGGCCCAGGAGAGAGAGCAACCCCCCCTGGCCCAGGAGAGAGAGCAACCACTCCCCCCTCCCCCCCCCCCCCCCCCCCGGGCCCAGGAGAGAGAGCAACCACTCCCCCCCCACCCCCCCGGCCCAGGAGAGAGAGCAACCACTCCCCCCTTCCGCACCACCACCCCCCCCCCCCCCCCCCGCCACCCCAACTCTCACCTCGTTCTGCAATTTGCCCTGATCAGTGGTTTGTCTGTTTTCTCTCCAGGCTTCCTACCTGACGTGGGGGGTCCTCCAGGAACGGGTGATGACCAAGGCGTATGGGAGAACAGAGACTGATCCTGGCGTGAAGTTCCAGGACTCCCAATTTCTGGTTTTTATGAATCGTATCCTGGCTGTCACAGTCGCTGGCTTGTGCTGTGCTCTCTCAAAACAGCCTCGTCACGGGGCGCCCATGTACAAATATTCCTTTGCTTCCATCTCCAACATCCTGAGCAGCTGGTGCCAGTATGAAGCCCTGAAGTTTATCAGTTTTCCCACCCAGGTACTGGCCAAGGCTTCCAAAGTCATTCCTGTAATGCTGATGGGCAAGATTGTGTCACACAAGAGCTATGAATACTGGGAGTACCTGACAGCCATTCTCATCTCTGTTGGAGTCAGCATGTTCCTGTTATCCAACACACAGAACAAACATCCGCCCACTGTCACCACCTTCTCCGGTGTCGTCATCCTCGCCGGCTACATCCTCTTTGACAGCTTCACCTCCAACTGGCAGGACGCTCTCTTCAAGTACAAGATGTCCTCTATCCAGATGATGTTTGGAGTGAACCTCTTCTCCTGCCTCTTTACCATTGGCTCGCTCCTGGAACAGGGCGCCTTCTTCCAGTCGCTGCTGTTTATGATGCAGCACCCTGAGTTTGCAGCACATGCCGGGATGTTGTCCGTTTGCTCAGCCTGTGGACAGCTCTTCATTTTTTACACCATTAGCCAGTTTGGAGCTGCTGTCTTCACCATCATCATGACCCTTCGCCAGGCATTTGCCATCCTCCTGTCCTGCTTTATCTACGGTCACTCTGTCGCGGTGGTGGGTGCTCTCGGACTGGTCACGGTTTTCTTCTCCCTCTTCCTGCGGGTGTACGCCAGGAGTAGGATGAAGAGTAAGAAGAGGACAGCACAGGGCCAGGCTCCAGTGCAGAAGGTGTAACTGGGAGCCGGGCTCATTGGCACGCGTCTTTCTGGATAGTTAGAACGGTGAGCGGTGCAGTTAGGGCAGCGATTAGGGAGGGCTGATGGCAATGAAGCGGAGAAACTCCATTAGAATCTGCGGAGTGAGCGGCCTGGCTGTCCATGCAGAGAGAGCGGCCATCGCAACACTACCCCCCCTTCACAGCGTGACCCTCCCCCGCTCCCCATCCCCGCTCCCCATCCCCGCTCCCCCTCCCCATCCCCGCTCCCCCTCCCCATCCCCGCTCCCCCTCCCCGCTCCCCCTCCCCGCTCCCCCTCCCCCTCCCCGCCCCGCTCCCCCTCCCCGCCCCGCCCCCGCTCCCCCTCCCTGCCCCCGCTCCCCCTCCCCGCCCCTGCTCCCCTTCCCCGCCCCCCCCCGCTCACCCCCCTTGCCAGAGCCCACACTCCCTCACCCAAACAACCCCCCCCCCCCCACAGGGACAGAGCATTCCCCCCCTCCCATGTTTCTGCTGTGACACGGACACACTCAATGCTTCTCTTTGGTGCAGTGGTTCCACATTGTTTGTGTGAGGGCCGTTTTACTCAAATCTCTGGAATATTCCGGCTCTGATTTGAACATTTTGGTCCGTTCTCTTACACCCTCCCCCCGGTGGGGAAACCTAAGCGCCCAATCGATTTCCCTCAATTCTCAGTATCTCCAGCAGGTCATTCCTTCAGGCTGTTTGTTCCAGACGGATGAGATGTTTGCGCAGGCTAACACACAGGCCGCTGTCTCTCTGTGCTGAGCTGAATCAGCACTGACTCCTGTTTGCATTTGAAGGTGTGGCTCTCCATATCCGGTTTGAAGTAGAACTTTGTCAGCTGCAGTGAGTCTTCTCCCGAAACTCCACCCTGGCTTCATATTGCAAAGCTCACACTCTGTGGGTGTGTATGGACAGGGAGAGTATACAGAGTGTTAGTCTGTGTATATCATAGAATCCCTACACTACAGAAGGAGGCCATTCAGCCCATCGAGTCTGTACCAACCACAATCCCACCCAGGCCCTATTCCCGTAACCCCACATATTTACCCTGCTAATGCCCTAACACTAGGGTCAATTTATCCTGGCCAATCAACCTAACCCGCACATCTTTGGACTGTGGGAGGAAACCGGAGCACCCGGAGGAAACCCACGCAGACACGGGGAGAACGTGCAAACTCCACACAGACAGTGACCCAAGGCCGGAATCGAACACTGGTCCCTGGAGCTGTGAGGCAGCAGTGCTAACCACTGTGCCAGCCTCTGTGGGTGCATACGAACCTATATGAGCAGGGAGAGTATACTGTGTTGGTCTGTGGGTGTATATGGACGGGGAGAGTATACAGAGTGTCAGTCAGTGGATGTATATGGACAGGGAGAGTGTAATAATGTTATTCTGTGGATGCATATGGACAGGGAGAGTATACTGTGTTACACTGTGGGTGTATATGGACAGGGTGCGTATACAGAATGCTAGTCTGGATATATATGGACAGGGGGAGTATATTGTGTATTCTGTGGGTGTATATGGGCAGGGAAAGTATGCTATGTTCTGTGCTTGTATATGGACGGGGTTATTACAGTGTTATTCTGTGGGTGCATATGGACAGAGGGAGTATACAGTGTATGATTCAGTGCGTGTATATGGATGGGCAGTATACGGAGTGATTCTGTGCGTGTATATGGACAGGCAGAGTATACTGTATTATTCTGTGGATGTATATGGACAGGAAGAATATACTGTGTGTTTTTCTGTGCATGTATATGGACAGGGGGAGTATAGAGAGTGTTAGTCTAAGTGTATATGAACAGGAGTATGCGGGGAGGATACAGAGTGTTATTCTGTGGCTGTTTATGGACTGGGGAAGTATACAGAGCATGATTCTGTGCATGTATATGGTGCGGGGCTGTTGAGGTGTATATGGTGCGGGGCTGTTGAGGTGTATATGGTGCGGGGCTGTTGAGGTGTATATGGTGCGGGGCTGTTGAGGTGTATATGGGGAGGGGTGTTGAGGTGTATATGGGGAGGGGTGTTGAGGTGTATATGGGGGGGGTGTTGAGGTGTATATGGTGCGGGGCTGTTGAGGTGTATATGGGGAGGGGTGTTGAGGTGAATATGGGGTGGGGCAGTTGAGGTGTATATGGGGAGGGGTGTTGAGGTGTATATGGGGAGGGGTGTTGAGGTGTATATGGGGAGGGGTGTTGAGGTGTATATGGGGTGGGGTGTTGAGGTGTATATGGGGAGGGGTGTTGAGGTGTATATGGGGAGGGGTGTTGAGGTGTATATGGGGAGGGGTGTTGAGGTGTATATGGGGAGGGGTGTTGAGGTGTATATGGGGAGGGGTGAGTTGGAATCGCTGTTCAATAAAAAATTATAACATTTTTGTTATTTCTCATCTTTTGCGTTCTTCAAGTAACGGTATTTAGAAATCTGGAATTATTCCAGCCTATTACCTGGGACTGCGTTTACACAACATTCCCCTTTAACCTGGGACTGCGTTTACACAACATTTCCCTTTAACCTGGGACTGCATTTACACAACATTCCCGGTTCCCCGATCTCTCCCAACGCCGGGATTGGTTCCTCGATCTCTCCCGGAGCCGGGATTGGTTCTCCGATCTCTCCCAACGCTGGGATTGGTTCCCCAATCTCTCCCGGAGCCGGGATTGGTTCTCCGATCTCTCCCAACACTGGGATTGGTTCCCCGATCTCTCCCGGAGCTGGGATTGGTTCCCCAATCTCTCCCGGAGCCGGGATTGGTTCTCCGATCTCTCCCAACGCTGGGATTGGTTCCCCAATCTCTCCCGGAGCCGGGATTGGTTCTCCGATCTCTCCCAACACTGGGATTGGTTCCCCAATCTCTCCCGGAGCCTGGATTGGTTCCCCGATCTCCCCCGGAGCCTGGATTGGTTCCCCATTCTCTCCCGGAGCCGGGATTGGTTCCCCGATCTCTCCCGGAGCCTGGATTGATTCCCCATTCTCTCCCGGAGCCGGGATTGGTTCCCCGATGTCTCCCGGAGCCGGGATTGGTTCCCCGATCTCTCCCGGAGCCGGGATTGGTTCCCCGATCTCTCCCGGAGCCGGGATTGGTTCTCCGATCTCTCCCAACACTGGGATTGGTTCCCCGATCTCTCCCGGAGCTGGGATTGGTTCCCCAATCTCTCCCGGAGCCGGGATTGGTTCTCCGATCTCTCCCAACACTGGGATTGGTTCCCCGATCTCTCCCGGAGCCTGGATTGGTTCCCCGATCTCCCCCGGAGCCTGGATTGGTTCCCCATTCTCTCCCGGAGCCGGGATTGGTTCCCCGATCTCTCCCGGAGCCTGGATTGATTCCCCATTCTCTCCCGGAGCCGGGATTGGTTCCCCAATGTCTCCCGGAGCCGGGATTGGTTCCCCGATGTCTCCCGGAGCCGGGATTGGTTCCCCGATCTCTCCCGGAGCCGGGATTGGTTCCCCGATGTCTCCCGGAGCCGGGATTGGTTCCCCGATCTCTCCCGGAGCCGGGATTGGTTCCCCGATCTCTCCCGGAGCCGGGATTGGTTCCCCGATCTCTCCCGGAGCCGGGATTGGTTCCCCGATCTCTCCCGGAGCCGGGATTGGTTCCCCGATCTCTCCCGGAGCCGGGATTGGTTCCCCGATCTCTCCCGGAGCCGGGATTGGTTCCCCGATCTCTCCCGGAGCCGGGATTGGTTCCCCGATCTCTCCCGGAGCCGGGATTGGTTCCCCGATCTCTCCCGGAGCCGGGATTGGTTCCCCGATCTCTCCCGGAGCCGGGATTGGTTCCCCGATCTCTCCCGGAGCCGGGATTGGTTCCCCGATCTCTCCCGGAGCCGGGATTGGTTCCCCGATCTCTCCCGGAGCCGGGATTGGTTCCCCGATCTCTCCCGGAGCCGGGATTGGTTCCCCGATCTCTCCCGGGGCCGGGATTGGTTCCCCGATCTCTGCCGGGGCCGGGATTGGTTCCCCGATCTCTCCCGGAGCCGGGATTGGTTCCCCGATCTCTCCCGGAGCCGGGATTGGTTCCCCGATCTCTCCCGGAGACGGGATTGGTTCCCCGATCTCTCCCGGAGCCGGGATTGGTTCCCCGATCTCTCCCGGAGCCGGGATTGGTTCCCCATTCTCTCCCGGAGTCGGGATTGGTTCCCCGATCTCTCCCGGGGCCGGGAATGATTCTCTGATCTCTCCCGGGGCCGGGAATGATTCTCTGAACTCTCCCGGGGCCGGGAATGATTCTCCGAACTCTCTCGGAGCCGGGAATGATTCTCTGATATCTCCCGGGACTGGGAATGATTCTCCGATCTCTCCCGATGCCGGGAATGATTCTCCGATCTCTCCCGGGGCCGGGAATGATTCTCCGAACTCTCCCGGGGCCGGAAATGATTCTCTGAACTCTCTCGGAGCTGGGAATGATTCTCTGATATCTCCCGGGACTGGGAATGATTCTCCGATCTCTCCCGATGCCAGGAATGATTCTCCGATCTCTCCCGATGCCAGGAATGATTCTCTGATCTCTCCCGGAGCCGGGATTGGTTCCCCGATCTCTCCCGGAGCCGGGATTGGTTCCCCGATCTCTCCCGGAGCCGGGATTGGTTCCCCGATCTCTCCCGGAGCCGGGATTGGTTCCCCGATCTCTCCCGGAGCCGGGATTGGTTCCCCGATCTCTCCCGGAGCCGGGATTGGTTCCCCGAGCTTCCCCGGGGCCTCTGTTATGGGTGGAGGTTTGGCTGAGTGCTGGATTCTCGGTTGTCACTGGCAGTGATATCGGGATGTACAAGACCGGGATCTGACTCCTCTTCCTCATCACAAGCTGTGTGACACTTGGTGAAGAAAGGAATTGTGATTCCCCCACAGCTGAACTCCCCACACACACACGTATCTAGATCACCAGACTCTCCTACCCCAGCCTTTCATCTGTCCCTGTCTCCTCTCTGCCGTTTAGGCAGAGACAGATAGGTTATTGATCAATAAGGGGTTATGGGGAAAAGGCAGGAGAATGGGGATGAGAAAAATATCAGCCATGATTGAATGGCGGAGCAGACTCGATGGGCCGAGTGGCCTCATTCTGCTCCTCTGTCTTATGATCTTATGTCTCTCTCTCAGTTCCCCTCTCCCTCTCCCTGGATTTCCCTGACTCCCAATCATTCTCTCTTATCTGCTGTGTCCTGTTTTTCTCACTGGCTGCTGCTCTCACTCACTCTCTCCTGCCTCCTTTGTTGTCTCTTTCTCCTCTTTTCACCCACTGCTAACTTTCTTTTTGATTTGTTGTTGTCACATGTATTAACATACAGTGAAAAGTACTGTTTCTTGCTCGCCATACATACAAAGCATACCGTTCATAGAGAAGGAAAGGAGAGAGTGCAGAATGTAGTGTTCCAGTCATAGCTAGGGTGTAGAGAAAGATCAACTTAATGCGAGGTAGGTCCATTCAAAAGTCTGACAGCAGCAGGGAAGAAGCTGTTCTTGAGTTGGTTGGTACGTGATCTCAGACTTTTGTATCTTTTTCCCGAAGGAAGAAGGTGGAAGAGAGAATGTCCGGGGTGCGTGGAGTCCTTAATTATGCTGGCTGCTTTCCCGAGGCAGCGGGAAGTGCAGACAGAGTCAATGGATGGGAGGCTGGTTTGCGTGATGGACTGGGCTACATTCATGACCCTTTGTAGTTCCTTGCGGTCTTGGGTAGAGCAGGAGCCCATACCAAGCTGTGATACAACCAGAAAGAATGCTTTCTATGGGGCATCTGTAAAAGTTGGTGAGAGTCGTAGCTGACATGCCAAATTTCCCCAGTCTTCTGAGAAAGTAGAGGCGTTGGTGGACTTTCTTAACTATAGTGTCGGCATGGGGAGACCAGGACAGGTTTTGGTGATCTGGACACCTAAAAACTTGAAGCTCTCGACCCTTTCTACTTCGTCCCCGTTGATGTAGACAGAGGCATGTTCTCCTTTACGCTCCCTGAAGTCGATGACAATCTCCTTCGTTTTATGGACACTGAGGGAGAGATTATTATTGCCACACCAGTTCACCACCACCACCTCTTGCTCATACTCCTGCCCATTCCTGTTTCTCTCTCCTGTCATTTTTCTGATTTTTAAATTTCTCTCATGTATTTTGTCCCTCTGCTCTTGCTCACACGCTCTCCTGTTTCTCCCCCTCTGTTTTCTCTCTCTTTCCTGCTTTGTTTTGCTACCTTTTCCTTGGCTCTCATTCCTGTCCGGGAAGTCACTGACAGAGTAACACATTGATAGGAGTTGTGCTGTCACCACCACCTTCCTGAATGAAGTTGAGCAAGCAATGTGAACGCACAGACTGAGACACTCAGAGGTTTGATAATATGTTCAGTGCTGCAGACAAGGAAAGCAGTGAGTCAGGGTGGGAACCTTTGCCAGTAGCTGGGCCCGCAGGGCAATGCAGCAGCTCAGACTGAGTGCTCCTGACCTGTGGCTGTAGTTACAGAGTCATAGAGGTTTACAGCATGGAAACAGGCCCTTCGGCCCAACTTGTCCATACCGCCCTTTTTTTTAAAAAACCCCTAAGCTAATCCCAATTGCCCACATTTGGCCCATATCCCTCTGTACCCATCTTACCCATGTAACTGTCTAAATGCTTTTTAAAAGATAAAATTGTACCTGCCTCTACTACTACCTCTGGCAGCTTGTTCCAGACACTCACCATCCTCAGTGTGAAAACATTGTCCCTCTGGACACTATTGTATATCTCCCCTCTCACCTTAAACCTATCCCCTCTAGTTTTAGACTCCCCTACCTTTGGGAAAAGATATTGCCTATCCAGCTGATCTGTGCCCTTCATTATTTTATAGACCTCTATAAGATCACCCCTCAGCCTCCTCCGCTCCAGAGAAAAAAGTCCCAGTCTATCCAGCCTCTCCTTACAACTCAATCCATCAAGTCCCGGTAGCATCCTAGTAAATCTTTTCTGCACTCTTTCGAGTTTAATAATATCCTTTCTATAATAGGGTGACCAGAACTGCACACACTATTCCAAGTGTGGCCTTACCAATGTCTTGTACAACTTCAACAAGACGTCCCAACTCCTGTATTCAATGTTCTGACCGATGAAACCAAGCATGCCAAATGCCTTCTTCACCACTCTGTCCACCTGTGACTCCACTTTCAAGGAGCTATGAACATGTACCCCGAGATCTCTTTGTTCTGTAACACTCCCCAAAGCCCTACCATTAACTGAGTAAGTCCTGCCCTGGTTCAATCTACCAAAATGCATCACCTCGCATTTGTTCAAATTAAACTCCATCTACCATTCGTCAGCCCACTGGCCCAATTGATCAAGTTCCCGTCGCAATCGGAGACAACCTACCTCACTGTCCACCATGCCACCAATCTTGGTGTCATCTGCAAACTTGCTAACCATGCCCCCTACATTCTCATCCAAATCATTAATATAAATGACAAATAACAGTGGACCCAGCACTGATCCCTGAGGCACACCGCTGGTCACAGGCCTCGAGTTTGAAAAACAACTCTCTACCACCACCCTCTGGTTTCTGTCAAGAAGCCAATTTTGTATCCATTTAGATACCTCACC
This sequence comes from Mustelus asterias, assembly GCF_964213995.1. NCBI lineage: Eukaryota > Metazoa > Chordata > Chondrichthyes > Carcharhiniformes > Triakidae > Mustelus > Mustelus asterias. The sequence continues at coordinate 1,843,923 of NC_135805.1, read as the reverse complement.
CTGGATCCCGTGAGATTTAACCTTATGCAACAACCTACCATGCGGTACCTTGTCAAAGGTCTTGCTAAAGTCCATGTAGACAACATCAACTGCACTGCCCTCATCTACCTTCTTGGTTACCCCTTCAAAAAACTCATTCAAATTTGTGAGACATGATTTTCCACTCACAAAGCCATGCTGACTGTCCCTAATCAGTCGTTGCGTCTCTAAATGCTTGTAGATCCTGTCTCTCAAAATACCTTCCAACAACTTACCCACCACAAATGTGAGATTCGCCGGCCTGTAGTTCCCAGGCTTTTCCCTGCAGCCCTTGTATCCTGGGATACACTTCATCAGGTCCTGGGGATTTATCTACCTTGATGCGCTTTAAGACTTCCAGCACCTCCTTCTCTGTAATATGTACAGTCCTCAAGACATCACTATTTATTTCCCCAAGTTCCCGAACATCCATGCTTTTCTCAACAGTAAATACTGATGAGAACTATTCGTTTAGGATCTCACCCGTTAGAAATTCTTTCACTATCCTTGGTCTCGGGGCTTCCGTGCGGTCAGGTTTGCGGTCAGTGGGAGGCGCTGGTGTAATGTTAATAGCACTGGACCTGTAAGGCCGAGACCCAGGATCGGGGGAATGAGTTCAAATTCCAGCTGATGAAATTTAAATTAAGTTACTGAAGCTGGAATATAATGGTGACGGTGCAACTATCAGGGATTGTGGTAAAAACCCATCTTGAGGGAAGGAAATCTGCCATCCGCACCCAGTCTGATGTGGCTCCAGCTCTTATCTGCCCCTCCACTGGCATGATGTGGAGATGCCGGCGTTGGACTGGGGTAAACACAGTAAGAAGTTTAACAACACCAGGTTAAAGTCCAACAGGTTTATTTGGTAGCAAAAGCCACACAAGCTTTCGAGGCTCTGAGCCCCTTCTTCAGGTGAGTGGGAATTCTGTTCACAAACAGAACTTATAAGACACAGACTCAATTTACATGAATAATGGTTGGAATGCGAATACTTACAACTAATCCAGTCTTTAAGAAACAAAACAATGGGAGTGGAGAGAGCATCAAGACAGGCTAAAAAGATGTGTATTGTCTCCAGACAAGACAGCCAGTGAAACTCTGCAGGTCCACGCAACTGTGGGAGTTACAAATAGTGTGACATAAATTCTGATTCTAGGATCGCATGATAAAGACTCAGGAGGAAAAAAGCAGAAATATTTATGTGAAATAGTGTGACATAAACCCAATATCCCGGTTGAGGCCGTCCTTGTGTGTGCGGAACCTGGCTATCAGTTTCTGCTCCGCGACTCTGCGCTGTCGTGTGTCGCGAAGGCCGCCTTGGAGAACGCTTACCCGAATATCAGAGGCCGAATGCCCGTGACCGCTGAAGTGCTCCCCAACAGGAAGAGAACAGTCTTGCCTGGTGATTGTCGAGCGGTGTTCATTCATCCGTTGTCGCAGCGTCTGCATAGTTTCCCCAATGTACCATGCCTCGGGACATCCTTTCTTGCAGCGTATCAGGTAGACAACGTTTGCCGAGTTGCAAGAGTATGTACCGTGTACCTGGTGGATGGTGTTCTCACGTGAGATGATGGCATCTGTGTCGATGATCCGGCACGTCTTGCAGAGGTTGCTGTGGCAGGGTTGTGTGGTGTCTTGGTCACTGTTCTCCTGAAGGCTGGGTAGTTTGCTGCGGACAATGGTCTGTTTGAGGTTGTGCGGTTGTTTGAAGGCAAGAAGTGGGGGTGTGGGGATGGCCTTGGCGAGATGTTCGTCTTCATCAATGACATGTTGAAGGCTCCGGAGGAGATGCCGTAGCTTCTCCGCTCCGGGGAAGTACTGGACAACGAAGGGTACTCTGTCCACTGTGTCCCGTGTTTGTCTTCTGAGGAGGTCGGTGCGGTTTTTCGCTGTGGCGCGTTGGAACTGTTGATCAATGAGTCTAGCGCCATATCCTGTTCTTATGAGGGCATCTTTCAGCGTCTGGAGGTGTCTGTTGCGATCCTCCTCATCCGAGCAGATCCTGTGTATACGGAGGGCTTGTCCGTAGGGGATGGCTTCTTTAACGTGTTTAGGGTGGAAGCTGGAGAAGTGGAGCATCGTGAGGTTATCCGTGGGCTTGCGGTACAGTGAGGTGCTGAGGTGACCGTCCTTGGCAGGCAGGGTGCTCAGTTCAAAGGCAGTTAGGAACAGGCAGCCAATGGCTGTGTGAATGCTGCCCAGGTCCCAAGAAAAATTATACACAAAAGCTGATCTGCTGCTCTCGTTTGTCACATTCTCTTCCATTGGAGAGAATCAGCTTCAGAAATTGAGGCAGAGTAAAGTTCCCTCTACACTGTCCCCCATCAAACACCCCCAGGACAGGTACAGCACAGGGTTAGATACAGAGTAAAGTTCCCTCTACACTGTCCCCCATCAAACACTCCCAGGACAGGTACAGCACGGGGTTAGACACAGAGTAAAGCTCCCTCTACACTGTCCCCCATCAAACACTCCCAGGACAGGTACAGCACGGGGTTAGATACAGAGTAAAGCTCCCTCTACACTGTCCCCCATCAAACACTCCCAGGACAGGTACAGCACGGGGTTAGATACAGAGTAAAGCTCCCTCTACACTGTCCCCCATCAAACACTCCCAGGACAGGTACAGCACGGGGTTAGATACAGAGTAAAGCTCCCTCTACACTGTCCCCATCAAACACTGTAAGAAGTTTAACAGCACCAGGTTAAAGTCCAACAGGTTTATTTGGTAGCAAAAGCCACACAAGCTTTCGAGGCTCTAAGCCCCTTCTTCAGGTGACACAGGTCACAACACCAGGTTAAAGTCCAATAGGTTTATTTGGTGGCAAAAGCCACTAGCTTTCGGAGCGCTGCCCCTTCATCAGGTGAGTGGGAGTTCTGTTCACAAACAGGGCATATAAAGACACAAACTCAATTTACAAAATAATGGTTGGAATGCGAGTCTTTACAGGTAATCAAGTCTTAAAGGTACAGACAATGTGAGTGGAGAGAGGGTTAAGCACAGGTTAAAGAGATGTGTATTGTCTCCAGCCAGGACAGTTAGTGAGATTTTGCAAGCCCAGGCAAGTCGTGGGGGTTACAGATAGTGTGACATGAACCCAAGATCCCGGTTGAGGCCGTCCTCATGTGCAGGACTTGGCTATCAGTTTCTGCTCAGCGACTCTGCGTTGTCGTGTGTCGTGAAGGCCGCCTTGGCGAACGCTTACCCGAGGATCAGAGGCCGACTGCCCGTGACTGCTGAAGTGCTCCCAACAGGAAGAGAACAGTCTTGCCTGGTGATTGTCAAGCGGTGTTCATTCATCCGTTGTCGCAGCGTCTGCATGGTTTCCCCAATGTACCATGCCTCGGGACATCCTTTCCTGCAGCATATCAGGTAGACAACGTTGGCCGAGTTGCAAGAGTATGTACCGTGTACCTGGTGGATGGTGTTCTCGCATGAGATGATGGCATCCGTGTCGATGATCCGGCACGTCTTGCAGAGGTTGCTGTGGCAGGGTTGTGTGGTGTCGTGGCCACTATTCTCCTGAAGGCTGGGTAGTTTGCTGCTGACAATGGTCTGTTTGAGGTTGTGCGGTTGTTTGAAGGCGTGAAGTGGGGTTGTGGGGATGGCCTTGGCGAGATGTTCGTCTTCATCAATGAAGCAGCAGCGCTCCGAAAGCTAGTGGCTTGTGCTACCAAATAAACCTTTTGGACTTTAACCTGGTGTTGTGAGACTTCTTACTGTGTTTACTCCAGTCCAACGCCGGCATCTCCACATCATGGCTCCCACCAAACACTCCCAGGACAGGCACAGCATGGGGTTAGATATAAAAAGCTCCCTCTATACTGTCCCCATCAAACAGTCCCAGGACAGGGACAGCACGGGGTTAGATACAGAGTACAAAGAACAAAGAACAGTACAGCACAGGAAACAGGCCCTTCGGCCCTCCAGGTCTGTGCCGCTCCTTGGTCCAACTAGACCAATCGTTTGTATCCCTCCATTCCCAGGCTGCTCTTGTGACTATCCAGGTAAGTCTTAAATGATGTCAGTGTGCCTGCCTCCACCACCCTACTTGGCAGCGCATTCCAGGCCCCCACCACCCTCTGTGTAAAAAACGTCCCTCTGATATCTGAGTTATACTTCGCCCCTCTCACCTTGAGCCCGTGACCCCTCGTGATCGTCACCTCCGACCTGGGAAAAAGCTTCCCACTGTTCACCCTATCTATCCCCTTCATAATCTTGTACACCTCTATTAGATCTCCCCTCATTCTCTGTCTTTCCAGGGAGAACAACCCCAGTTTACCCAATCTCTCCTCATAGCTAAGACCCTCCATACCAGGCAACATCCTGGAATACAGAGAGAGTAGGAAAGAACTCAAACGGGGAGTTAGAAGAGCAAAAAGAGGTCACGAGATGTTCTTGGCAGGCAGGATTAAGGAGAATCCTAAGGCATTCTATTCATACGTTAGGAACAAAAGAGGAGAATGTGCAAACTCCACACAGACAGTGACCCAAGCCGGGAATCGAACCCCGGTCCCTGGAGCTGTGAAGCAGCAAAGAACAATACAGCACAGGAACAGGCCCTTCGGCCCTCCAAGCCCGCGCCGCTCCCCGGTCCAGGATTGAATCCTGAATCCAGGATCCCCGCCCAATTTTCCAGCCTATCTACATACCAATATCCTATCCACCGAGCTGTCCCTCACAGCTACGATGCTTTGTTCATTACAACCTATTAACTCACCCCCACCCCCCCATTCCAGACCATGTGATCTCCAGGGAGAGGCGAAAACCCAGAGTGAAAAACCCCAGGGCCAATATGGGGAAAAAAAAATCTGGGAAATTCCTCTCCGACCCCCTGAGGCGATCGAAACGAGTCCAGGAGATCACAATGGCCCTGATCGGAAAATGCTTCCCAACCCTAGTCATTTCCACTTCCACGAACACCATCTGAATTCCCTGCCCCCGAGACAGGTTCCCAACTATCCGCAGTCTCGCTCTGTACTGGCACCAGCAAGATGATCATAGAATGAAGCCTTGAAACGAGAAACAAGGAACAATTAGCCCGCACCGCTCCCTGGTCCAGACTAGACCACTCTTTTGTATCCCTCCATTCCCACTCCGTTCATATAGCTGTCTAGATAAGTCTTAAACGTTCCCAGTGTGTCCGCCTCCACCACCTTGCCCGGCAACACATTCCAGGCCCCCACGACCCTCTGTGTGAAATATGTCCTTCTGATATCTGTGTTAAACCTCCCCCGCTTCACCTTGAACCTATGACCCCTCGTGAACGTCACCACCGACCCGGGGAAAAGCTTCCCACCGTTCACCCTATCCATGCCTTTCATAATTTTATACACCTCTATTAAGTCTCCCCTCATCCTCCGTCTTTCCAAGGAGAACAACCCCAGTTTCCCCAATCTCTCCTCATAACCAAGCCCCTCCATACCAGGCAACATCCTGGTAAACCTCCTCTGTACTCTCTCCAAAGCCTCCATGTCCTTCTGGTAGTGTGGCGACCAGAACTGGACGCAGTATTCCAAATGCAGCCGAACCAACGTTCTATACATCTGCAACATCAGACCCCAACTTTTATACTCTATGCCCCGTCCTATAAAGGCAAGCATGCCATATGCCTTCTTCACCACCTTCTCCACCTGTGACGTCACCTTCAAAGATCTGTGGACTTGCACACCCAGGTCCCTCTGCGTCTCTACACCCTTTATGGTTCTTCCATTTATCGTGTAGCTCCTCCCTACATTATTCCCACCAAAATGCATCACTTCGCATTTATCAGGATTGAACTCCATCTGCCATTTCCTTGCCCAAATTTCCAGCCTATCTATATCCTTCTGTAGCCTCTGACAATGTTCCTCACTGTCTGCAAGTCCTGCCAGTTTTGTGTCGTCCGCAAACTTACTGATCACCCCAGTTACTCCTTCTTCCAGATCATTTATATAAATCACAAACAGCAGAGGTCCCAATACAGAGCCCTGCGGTACACCACTAGTCACAGGCCTCCAGCCGGAAAAAGACCCTTCCACTACCACCCTCTGTCTTCTATGACCAAGCCAGTTCTCCACCCATCTAGCCACCTCCCCCTTTATCCCATGGGATCCAACCTTTTTCACTAGCCTACCATGAGGGACTTTGTCAAACGCTTTACTAAAGTCCATATAGACAACATCCACGGCCCTTCCTTCGTCAACCATTTTGGTCACTTCTTCAAAAAACACCACCAGGTTAGTGAGGCATGACCTCCCTCTCACAAAACCATGTTGACTATCGTTAATGAGTTAATTCCTTTCTAAATGCGCATACATCCTATCTTTAAGAATCTTCTCCAACAACTTCCCCACCACGGACGTCAAGCTCACCGGCCTATAATTACCCGGGTTATCCTTCCGACCCTTCTTAAATAACGGGACCACATTGGCTATCCTCCAATCCTCTGGGACCTCACCTGTGTCCAGTGACGAGACAAAGATTTGCGTCAGAGGCCCAACGATTTCACCTCTCGTCTCCCTGAGCAGCCTTGGATAGATTCCATCAGGTCCTGGGGATTTGTCAGTCTTTATATTCTCTAACAAACCTAACACTTCCTCCTTTGTAATGGAGATTTTCTCCAATGGTTCAACACTCCCCTCCGAGACACTCCCAGTCAACACATCCCTCTCCTTTGTGAATACCGACGCAAAGTATTCATTTAGGATCTCCCCTACCTCTTTGGGCTCCAAGCATAAGTCCCCACTTTTGTCCCTGAGAGGTCCGATTTTTTCCCTAACAACCCTTTTGTTCCTAACGTGTGAATAAAATGCCTTGGGATTCTCCTTAATCCTGTCTGCCAAGAACATTTCGTGACCCCTTTTTGCTCTTCTAATTCCCCGTTTGAGTATTTTCCTACTTTCATTGTACTCCTCCAGAGCTCCCTCCGTTTTTAGCTGCTTGGACCTAACATACGCCTCTCTTTTCCTTTTGACCAGTCCCTCAATTTCCCTGGTTATCCACGGTTCTCTAATCCTACCCTTCCTATCCTTCTTTTTTACAGGCACCTGCCTGTCCTGTAGCCCTAACATCCGTTCCTTAAAAGACTGCCACATACCAGATGTGGATTTACCCTCAAACAGCCTCTCCCAATCAAGAGCTGCCAATTTCTGCCTGATCCCAATAAAGTTAGCCTTCCCCCAATCCAACACCTTACCCTTGGGACACCACTCATCCTTTTCCATCACTATCCTAAAGCTAACAGAATTGTGGTCACTATTTGCCACATGTTCCCCAACCAAAACTTTGAAGACCTGACTGGGCTCATTCCCCAGTACCAGGTCCAGTATAGCCCCCTCTCTAGTTGGGCTGTCCACATATTGTTCCAACGAACCCTCCTGTACACATTTTACAAATTCCTCCCCATCCAGAGTCCCTGCCCTCAGCGATTTCCAGTCTATACCAGGGAAATTGAAGTCTCCCACTACAACAACCCTATATTTCCTGCACCTATCCAGTATCTCCTGACATATCCATTCTTCCACTTCCCTTGGGCTGTTGGGGGGCCTGTAGTATACCCCCAACATAGTGACTGCGCCTTTCCTGTTTCTAAGCTCCACCCAGAGTGACTCGCTACACGACTCCTCCGAATTGTCCTCCCTCTGCACCGCTGTAATATGCTCTCCAACCAATACCGCTACTCCCCCACCTCTTTTGGCCCCTCCTCTGTCTCGCCTAAAACACTTGTACCCCGGAATATTCAGCTGCCAGTCCTGTCCCTCTTTCAACCAAGTCTCTGTCACCGCAACCACATCCAAATTCCTCGTGCGCATTAAGGCCCCAAGTTCGTCTGTTTTACCTGCTACGCTCCTTGCATTGAAGTATAAGCACTCCAGACCCCCAGGCTCAGTGAGGTTGTCCTCCCACAGAGTGCTCTTCTTCTTTGCCAGCCTTGTCCCAGCCCCAAGCTCGTCCCCAGCCACCACACTTATAGACCTAATAGTTTGATCCCCACCCCCCTGCCATACTAGTTTAAACCCCCCCGAACTGCACTAGCAAAGCTCCCAGCCAGGATATTTGTGCCCTTCCAACTTAGTTGTGACCCGTCCTTCTTGTACAGGTGCCATCCTCTCCTGAAAACCTCCCATTGGTCTATGAAAATAAAGCCCTCCCTCCTGGACCAGTCCTTTAGCCAGGCATTCATTTGAACCAACTCCCTATTCTTAGCCTCACTGGCACGAGGCATTGGGAGTAGCCCAGAGATGGCCACCCTAGTGACCCTACTTTTTAACCTATTTCCCAACTCCCTGAATTGCTCTCTTAGGACCCCCCTACTCTTCCTATCTACGTCATTTCCACCAATGTGTATAATGACATCCGTTTCTTTATCTTCCCCTTTTAATATGCCTCCTATCCGCTCGGAGACATCCGTGACCCCAGCACCAGGTAGGCAGACTACCATCCTGGAGTCCCGTTCGCCCCCACAGAATCGCCTGCCTGTGCCTCTGACTGATGCATCCCCCACCACTATCACTCTCCTAACCCCTCTCTTGCCTTTCCGGGCCACAGAGCCTGACTGTGTGCCAGTGACCTGGTCACTGTGTCTTACCCCTGGAGAGGCACACTCCTCCACACTATCTAAAACAATATACCTGTTTTGGAGTGGGACAACCACAGGTGACCCCTCTTCTAACTGTCCACTCCCCTCCCCTCTCACACCTGTCACCAAGCCCTTCCTATTTTGAGACACCTCTGGAGTCCTCCCTTGTACTTTACCCTTCTGCCCTTTACTCTTCCTAACTGTGACCCACGTGTCATTCTCCCGATGCCCCGGTGTAACTAGTTGCCTATAACTGCTGTCAATTTTTCTCCCATTTTCCCTGACTAGGCTAAGGTCAGCGATCTGCAGCTCCAGTTCCCTAACACGGTCCCTCAAGAGCTGCAGTTCCACGCACCTGGCACATATGTGAACCAAGAGTTGTCAGGGAGAAAATCGGACCTCTCAGGGACAAAGGAGGGGAATTATGGTTAGAACCCAAGGGAATAGGGGAGATCCTAAATGAATACTTTGCATCGGTATTCACGAAGGAGAGGGGCGTGTTAACCGGGAGTGTCTCGGAGGGAGGTGTTGACCCGTTAGAGAAAATCTCCATTACAAGAGAGGAAGTGTTAGGTTTTTTAGGGAACATTAAAACTGACAAAGCCCCAGGGCCTGATTGCATCTATCCTCGACTGCTCAGGGAGCCGAGAGATGAAATTGCTGGGCCTCTGACGGAAATCTTTGTCGCTTCTTTGGACACGGGTCCCTGAGGATTGGAGGATAGCGAATGTGGTCCCGTTGTTTAAGAAGGGTAGCAGGGATAACCCAGGAAATTATAGGCCGGTGAGCTTGACGTCCGTGGTAGGGAAGTTGTTGGAGAGGATTTTTAGAGACAGGATGTATGTGCATTTAGAACGGAACAATCTCATTAGTGACAGACAGCATGGTTTTGTAAGAGGGAGGTCGTGCCTTACAAATTTGGTGGAGTTTTTTGAGGAAGTGACAAAAACGGTTGATGAAGGAAGGGCCGTGGATGTCGTCTATATGGATTTCAGTAAGGCATTTGACAAAGTCCCACATGGCAGGTTGGTTAAGAAGGTTAAGGTTCATGGGATACAAGGAGAAGTGGCTAGATGGGTGGAGAACTGGCTTGGCCATAGGAGACAGAGGGTAGTGGTCGAAGGGTCTTTTTCCGGCTGGAGGTCTGTGACCAGTGGTGTTCCGCAGGGCTCTGTACTGGGACCTCTGCTATTTGTGATATATATAAATGATTTGGAAGAAGGTGTAACTGGTGTAATCAGCAAGTTTGCGGATGACACGAAGATGGCTGGACTTGCGGATAGCGAAGAGCATTGTCGGGCAATACAGCAGGATATAGATAGGCTGGAAAATTGGGCGGAGAGGTGGCAGATGGAGTTTAATCCGGATAAATGCAAAGTGATGCATTTTGGAAGAAATAATGTAGGGAGGAGTTATACAATAAATGGCAGAGTCATCAGGAGTATAGAAACACAGAGGGACCTAGGTGTGCAAGTCCACAAATCCTTGAAGGTGGCAACACAGGTGGAGAAGGTGGTGAAGAAGGCATATGGTATGCTTGCCTTTATAGGACGGGGTATAGAGTATAAAAGCTGGAGTCTGATGATGCAGCTGTATAGAACGCTGGTTAGGCCACATTTGGAGTACTGCATCCAGTTCAGGTCGCCACACTACCAGAAGGACGTGGAGGCGTTAGAGAGAGTGCAGAGAAGGTTTACCAGGATGTTGCCTGGTATGGAGGGTCTTAGCTATGAGGAGAGATTGGGTAAACTGGGGTTGTTCTCCCTGGAAAGACGGAGAATGAGGGGAGATCTAATAGAGGTGTACAAGATTATGAAGGGGATAGATAGGGTGAACAGTGGGAAGCTTTTTCCCAGGTCGGAGGTGACGATCACGAGGGGTCACGGGCTCAAGGTGAGAGGGGCGAAGTATAACTCAGATATCAGAGGGACGTTTTTTACACAGAGGGTGGTGGGGGCCTGGAATGCGCTGCCAAGTAGGGTGGTGGAGGCAGGCACGCTGACATCGTTTAAGACTTACCTGGATAGTCACATGAGCAGCCTGGGAATGGAGGGATACAAACGATTGGTCTAGTTGGACCAAGGAGCGGCACAGGCTTGGAGGGCCGAAGGGCCTGTTTCCTGTGCTGTACTGTTCTTTGTTCTTTGTTCTAACCTTCTCTGCACTCTCTCTAACGTCTCCACGTCCTTCTGGTAGTGCGGCGACCTGAACTGGACGCAGTACTCCAAATGTGGCCTAACCAGCGTTCTATACAGCTGCATCATCAGACTCCAGCTTTTATACTCTATACCCCGTCCTATAAAGGCAAGCATACCATATGCCTTCTTCACCACCTTCTCCACCTGTGTTGCCACCTTCAAGGATTTGTGGACTTGCACACCTAGGTCCCTCTGTTTCTATACTCCTGATGACTCTGCCATGACTCTGTAGAGAGTAAAGCTCTCTCTACACTGTCCCCCATCAAACACTCCCAGGACAGGTACAGCACGGGGTTAGATACAGAGTAAAACTCCCTCTACACTGTCCCCATCAAACACTCCCAGGACAGGCACAGCACAGGGTTAGTTACAGAGTAAAGCACCCTCTCCACTGTCCCCATCAAACACTCCCAGGACAGGGACAGCATGGCATTAGATACAGAGTAAAGCTCCCTCTACACTGTCATGACTCTGCCATGACTCTGTAGAGAGTAAAGCTCTCTCTACACTGTCCCCATCAAACACTCCCAGGACAGGTACAGCACGGGGTTAGACACAGAGTAAAGCTCCCTCTACACTGTCCCCATCAAACACTCCCAGGACAGGTACAGCACGGGGTTAGATACAGAGTAAAGCTCCCTCTGCACTGTCCCCATCAAACACTCCCAGGACAGGTACAGCACGGGGTTAGATACAGAGTAAAGCTCCCTCTGCACTGTCCCCCATCAAACACTCCCAGGACAGGTACAGCACGGGGTTAGATACAGAGTAAAGCTCCCTCTACACTGTCCCCCATCAAACACTCCCAGGACAGGTACAGCACGGGGTTAGATACAGAGTAAAGCTCCCTCTACACTGTCCCCATCAAACACTCCCAGGACAGGTACTGCAGGGTGTGAGATACTTGGGGTTAGTACAATGAAAGCCCAGCAATGAAAGTTGCTCCCTCCTCTGGCTGCCATGGGGTACTGCAACTCCGCTGCCACTGCAATTCAGACATTTCATAAACTCCACGGTGAGTTTCTAGTTTGTGTTCACTCCGTAATGAACCCACATAACTGGGAATAGACAAAGTTTATAAAGTTTTATTAATTTTATAGTTTATTGGTGTCACAAGTAAGGCATTAACACTGCAATGAAGTTAATGTGAAATCCCCTAGTCGCCACACTCTGGTGCCTGTTTGGGTACACTGCGGGAGAATTTAGCATAGCCCATTCACCCTAACTCACACGTCTTTCAGATCAGAGGATAATAGGCACCAAGCAGGTTTCTTCAGTTTTAAAGTTTTGTGCAAGTTTTTTACACAGAGGGTGGTGGGTGCCTGGAACTTGTTGCCGGGGGAGGCAGTGGAAGCAGATACGGTAGTGACTTTTAAGGGGCGTCTTGACAAATACATGAGGCTTTGGAGAGAGTACAGAGGAGGTTTACCAGGATGTTGCCTGGTATGGAGGGGCTTAGTTATGAGGAGAGATTGGGGAAACTGGGGTTGTTCTCCTTGGAAAGACGGAGGATGAGGGGAGACTTAATAGAGGTGTATAAAATTATGAAAGGCATAGATAGGGTGAACGGTGGGAAGCTTTTCCCCGGGTCGGTGGTGATGTTCACGAGGGGTCATAGGTTCAAGGTGAAGGGAGTGAGGTTTAACACAGATATCAGAAGGACATATTTCACACAGAGGGTCGTGGGGGCCTGGAATGTGTTGCCGGGCAAGGTGGTGGAGGCGGACACACTGGGAACGTTTAAGACTTATCTGGACAGCTATATGAACGGAGTGGGAATGGAGGGATACAAAAGAGTGGTCTAGTTTGGACCAGGGAGCGGCGCGGGCAAATTGTTCCTTGTTTCTCGTTTCAAGGCTTCATTCTATGATCATCTTGCTGGTGCCAGTACAGAGCGAGACTGCGGATAGTTGGGAACCTGTCTCGGGGGCAGGGAATTCAGATGGTGTTCGTGGAAGTGGAAATGACTAGGGTTGGGAAGCATTTTCCGATCAGGGCCATTGTGATCTCCTGGACTCGTTTCGATCGCTTCAGGGGGTCGGAGAGGAATTTCCCAGATTTTTTTTCCCCATATTGGCCCTGGGGTTTTTCACTCTGGGTTTTCGCCTCTCCCTGGAGATCACATGGTCTGGAATGGGGGGGTGGGGGTGAGTTAATAGGTTGTAATGAACAAAGCATCGTAGCTGTGAGGGACAGCTCGGTGGATAGGATATTGGTATGTAGATAGGCTGGAAAATTGGGCGGGGATCCTGGATTCAGGATTCAATCCTGGACCGGGGAGCGGCGCGGGCTTGGAGGGCCGAAGGGCCTGTTCCTGTGCTGTATTGTTCTTTGTTCTTTGTTCTTTGAATAGGATGGTAATAGAGGGATATGGTTCCCGGGGGTTTTAGTTAAGTCGGGCAGCATGGTCGGTGCAGGCTTGGAGGGCCAAAGGGCCTGTTCCTGTGCTGTAAGTTTCTTTGTTCTTTGTAAAGTTTATTTTGGTTCAATGGCTACTTTTGATGTGTGGGTTTGTGAATTAGCCTGGGTTAAATTATGATTCTTTAACAATGAGAAGGTGGCACGGTGGCGCAGTGGTTAGCACTGCTGCTTCACAGCATCAGGGACCCGGGTTCAATTCCCAGCTTGGGTCACTGTCTGTCTGGAGTTTGCACATTACATAAACACAGAAACATAGAAGATAGGAGGAGGCCATTCAGCCCTTCAAGCCTGCTCCCCTATTCCTCACCATCATGGCTGATCATCCAACTCAATAGCCTAATCCTGCTTTCTCCCCACAACCTTTGATCCCATTCGCCCCAAGTGCTATATCCAGCCGCCTCTTAAAGACATTCAATGTTTTGGCATCAACTACTTCCTGTGGTAATGAATTCCACAGGCTCACCACTCTCTGGGTGAAGAAATGTCTCCTCACCTCCGTCCTAAATGGTCTACCCTGAATCCTCAGACTGTGACCCCTGGTTCTGGACTCCCCCCACCATCGGGAACATCCTCCCTGCATCTACCCTGTCTAATCCTGTTAGAATTTTATAAGTCTCGAGGAGATCCCGCTCGGTCTGAACTCCAGCGAAAACAATCCTAACCTAGTCAATCTCTCCTCATACATCAGTCCCGCCATCCCCGGAATCAGCTTGGTAAACCTTCGCTGCACTCCCTCGAGAGCAAGAACATCCTTCCTCAGAAAAGGAGACCAAAACTGCACACAATACTCTAGGTGTGGCCTCACCAAGGCCCTGTATAATTGCAACAACACATCCCTGCTCCTGTACTCGAAACCTCTCGCAATGAAGGCCAACATACCATTTGCCTTCTTTACCGCCTGCTGCACCTGCATGCTTACCTTCAGCGACTGGTGCACAAGGACACCCAGGTCCCGCTGCACACTGCCCTCTCCCAATTTACAGCCATTCAGGTAGTAATCTGCTGCCTTGTTTTTGCTTCCAAAATGAATAACTTCACATTTATCCAAATTATACTGCATCTGCCATTGATTAGCCCACTCACCCAACCTGTCCAGATCATTCTGAAGGATCTCTGCTTCTGCGTCACAGTTCACCCTCCCACCCAACTTGGTTTCATCCGCAAACTTTGAGATGTTACATTTTGTTCCCTCATCCAAATCATTAATATATATTGTGAATAGCTGGGGTCCCAGCACCGATCCCTGTGGCACCCCCACTAGCTACTGCCTGCCAACTTGAAAAGCACCCATTAATTCCTACTCTTTGTTTTCTCTCTGCCAACCAGTTTTCTATCCATCTCAATACACTTCCCCCAATCCCATGCACTTTAATCTTCCACGATAATCTCTTATGCGGGACTTTGTCAAATGGTTTATGAAAGTCCAAATATACCACATCGACTGGCTCCCCCTTGTCAACTCTACAAGTTACATCTTCAAAGAATTCCACCAAATTTGTCAAGCATGATTTTCCCTTCATAAATCCATGCTGACTCTGTCTGATCCTGCCACTGCTTTCTAAATGCTCTGCTATAAAATCCCTGATAATGAATTCAAGAATTTTCCCCACTACTGACGTTAAGCTTACTGATCTATAATTCCCTGTTTTCTCTCTACCTCCCTTTTTGAATATTGGAGTGACATTCGCTACCCTCCAATCTGCAGGGACTGTTCCAGAGTCTATAGAATCCTGGAAGATGACCACCAATGCATCCACTATTTCTCGAGCCAGTTTCTTAAGTTCTCCCCGTGTCTGCGTGGGTTTCCTCCGGGTGCTCCGGTTTCCTCCCACACTCCCAACATGTGCAGGTTAGGTGGATTGGCCATGCTAAATTGTCCCTTTGTATCCTAAGAAGTGCAGACAGGTGGATTGGCCACACTGAATGCACAGGTTTATGGTGATAGAGTGGAGGGAGGGTGTGTGTAGGATGCTCCTTTGGTGAGTTGGCGCTGGGATAAATGGCCTCTTTCTGCACTGTAGGGATTCTATGGTTCTCTATGGTATTAACCATCGCTCAATTGGCGAGTATGGCGGAGGAGATACAGATTGAAGTTAGAGCAAGAGCTAAGAAAGAGCTTCAGAAACTATTGTACAAAATGCTGAACATGGAAGTGGAAGAAACAGTGGAACCTTTAGAATCAGGAGACAAGTTTCCATGGGTGCAGTTATAGTTAGAACAGAAGAGGTTGGGACTAGAATTTCGGGCAAAAGAAATTTTGGGTGAAGGAAAAGGAGAGCGTTTCCAGGGAAGCAGCAGAAAGGCAGTAGTTTGAAAGGGAATGAGAAAGGGAGAAGTGGACTGTAGGAGGTTTCCAAAGGCTGGTCCTGATCAGTGTTGATGAGGAAGATCCTCTAACCTAAGGCCCAGTGAGCAGCTACTAAAATTCAATGAATGAAAGAAATTCATTTCTTCTGAAAAGATAACAAAGCAGGTGAAGTGGCAGAGTCCTCTGCAGATTATGAAGTGGCAATACAAGGCATTCCTGCTAATTATGAGTTGACCCCTGAAGTTGAGACAGAAATTCCAGAATCTCTGGAAGCAGCCTGTTGCTGATTTGTACACAATTTGGGAGGACAAAGCAAACAAACTTTGACCCATTGGACATGGGCAGAAAGCTGAAGGCCGAATGTCAGACCTTTAGGGAGATCATTCTGGATCTTGGGAAGCAAAAGGTTTCAGACAGGCAACTGAGCTGGTTCATGATTTTAAGCTTGTTCAAAGCCTAAAGCTTCCTTCCCTCATCCCCACAAAGCTGACAAGGTTGGAGAGTGACAGGAAGTCAAATAGCCAGAGATGAAGAGAGACATCTGGGAATGTACTAGAATCTCTTCCTCAGACCAGACCACTGAGGGTGGGAGCAGTGTCCAAAGGCCTCAGTGTTCCCATTGCCACAAGGACAATTTCTGAATTGGAGCACTCCATATCGAATTTCCCCTCTTTCAGTTTCTCCGGTTTGTTTCCAAGTTCTTTTCACTCAGTTCATTGGTTTTGGATTTTAATTCTGCATTCTGAATACCAGCAACTCCTTTCCTATTCAAAACATCTTCCCTAATACTCAGAGACTTCTGATATTTGACCATCCGTTTGCTATAATACACTTGTCGCCACATTACTGCCTCCACAAGCTAAATCATTACCCAGAATAAAATCTATCCCTCCAATGGGTGACTTAGGAATCATTCCCACCATAATATTTACAAAGTCACTTCTTAAGTCAAATTTACACAAAGAAATGGTTCTGTTCCATCCATTATTGTCCCTTAATAATACCTTTTTCTTTACAAAACTTGCTGGAACACAAATTGTATCATCAGCCACCACCAATGAGTGACCTGCCCAGAATATCTCTCACTTTTCATTTGTTTACTTGTTGTGTTGTACAAGTAAGGACTCTCCCCGTGAAACAAAACATCCAGAATCCAATAGCCAGTACTCAAAGAATTCTTGGAACTGTCTTGAACCATATGCATTTCTCTCATGGGTTCGAAGGGAACATGTTGCACCTGTCCCACTGCTACAGTTTAGTTATATTTGAAAGGATTGCAGGTTGCTTTAAGAGCTGATGATAGGATTTGATGGTGATGTCATTAGGGTGTTTGGACAAGTGCTGTTTTACTTTCAGTCTTGTATTCTATGCAGAGCAGAGGACAATAAAACCTATTGTGTGTCAGCTTGAATCTACGTGTGCAAACAATGTTCTTTTCATTCTGTTAGAACCCACGCCCCTATCATAGTGAGCACATTGCAGATAGAAAAACTGGCAACAAGGCAGGATTTTGTTTCATCAAGGAAAGATCCTCAGTAGAAGAGAAAGGTTGTGGCTCCTCACTTTGAATATTATAAGATTGGGGAGAACAGGATTAAAGATTAAGGTGTCAATGCAGGGAGACAAGTAAGAAAAAAGGGGGAGCGAGGGTTATGATCAGAGAAGGGTGAGATTCCAGGCAACATCTGGCATATTTCAAAAGAGTGGCTGTTTGAAAAGAGAAAAATATATCAAGTCAGTGGTTTCCAAGGGTGAAAAACGGAATACTGGGAAGACAGTAAAATAATACACTGAGCAGGTTCGAGTGGCGAGTGGCTGCAAAGGAACGGTGGGTCAGTTAGAATCCCTCAGGCCTTTCAATGAAGACACTGAATCATGCAGTTCCTGGGAAGAGTGGTTTCAGTTCCTTGTACAAGAGAATAAAATTACAAGCGAGTTACTCATGGCAGCTTTTCTCAGCACTATTGGAAGGAAAACCATTAATTTGCTGCGGAATTTGGTTCATCCAGCTGAGGCAGAACCAGAACTTATGCTGACTTGACAGATTCTTGAAGAACATTACTCTCCAAAGCCACTGATCATCACAGAACGGTTCACATTCCACCAAAGGAATCCACTAAAAACACGGCTCAGTTTGTGGCGACCTCAACAAGGCTGCCACAACATCGTGAATTTGGTGAGTCGTTAGAAATTCTCTTCGAAATCGTCTAGTTTGTGGTCTCCAAAACGAAGCTTTCCAAGGAAGGTTGCTTCCTGAACAGACCTCCACGTGACTCCCAGCGCAGGCTTTCCAGCACCGTCATTTCCACGCCGCAAAGTGCCGTGGAGCTGCATAAATTATGCAGACCTTAATTTAAATATAATTTAAATGGCATTGGCAGGCTCGGGACTGAAATCTCTGGGCCCGCGGTGTCTCCCTACCCCCTCCACCCCCCCTCACTCCGCCTCACTAGGAGTATTTCACTCCAAAGGGGATTGCAGTAGCTCCCCACTAACAGGAGCTGGCGGCCCAACCTCACAGGAGTGGAAGGGGCACAATCAAAGAGGGTTGGGTGGCAGGGGAACTGGGCATGGGCATATTGGCAGTGGCAGCCTGGGCCCCTTGGCACTGCCCAAGAGGTAAAGTGCCAATGCCCAGGAGGCTCCATGGCACAGATTTGATTTGATTTGATTTATTATTGTCACATGTATTAACATACAGCAAAAAGTATTGCTTCTTGTGCGCTATCCAGACAAAGCATACGTTCATAGAGAAGGAAACGGGAGAGTGCAGAATGTAGTGTTACAGTCATAGCTAGGGTGTAGAGAAAGATCAACTTAGTGCGAGGTAGGTCCATTCAAAAGTCTGACAGCAGCAGGGAAGAAACTGTTCTTGAGTCGGTTGGTAGGTGACCTCAGACTTTTGTATCTTTTTCCCGAAGGAAGAAGGTGGAAGAGAGAATGTCCGGGGTGCGTGGGGTCCTTAATTATGCTGGCTGCTTTGCCGAGGCAGCGGGAAGTGTAGACAGAGTCAGTGGATGGGAGGCTGATTTGCGTAATGGATTGGGCTACATTCACAACCTTTTGTAGTTCCTTGCGGTTTTGGGCAGAGCAGGAGCCATACCAAGCTGTGATACAACCAGAAAGAATGCTTTCTATGGTGCATCTGTAAAAGTTGGTGAAAGTTGTAGCTGACATGCCAAATTTTCTTAGTCTTCTGAGAAAGTAGAGGCGTTGGTGGGCTTTCTTAACTATAGTGTCGGCATGGGGGGACCAGGGCAGGTTGTTGATGACCTGGACACCTAAAAACGTGAAGCTCTCGACCCTTTCTACTTCATCCCCGTTGGTGTCGACAGGAGCATGTTCTCCTTTACGCTTCCTGAAGTCAATGACAATCTCCTTCGTTTTGTTGACATTGAGGGAGAGATTATTGTTGCCGCACCAGTTCACCAGATTCTCTATCTCATTCCTGTTCTCTGTCTCGTCATTGTTTGAGATCCGACCCACTACGGTGGTGTCATCAGCAAACTTGAAAATCGAATTGGAGGGGAATTTGGCCGCACAGTCATAGGTGTATAAGGAGTATAGTAGGGGGCTGAGAACACAGCCTTGTGGCGCACCGGTGTTGAGGATGATCGTGGAG
Organism: Mustelus asterias; assembly: GCF_964213995.1. Taxonomy (NCBI): domain Eukaryota; kingdom Metazoa; phylum Chordata; class Chondrichthyes; order Carcharhiniformes; family Triakidae; genus Mustelus; species Mustelus asterias. Next base: position 1,824,795 of record NC_135805.1, on the reverse strand, counting down.
GAGGTGTTGTTGCCTATTCTCACTGATTGTGGTCTGTGGGTTAGGAAGTTCAGGATCCAGTCGCAGAGGGAGAACAAAGAACAAAGAACAAAGAACAATACAGCACAGGAACAGGCCCTTCGGCCCTCCAAGCCCGCGCCGCTCCCCGGTCCAGGATTGAATCCTGAATCCAGGATCCCCGCCCAATTTTCCAGCCTATCTACATACCAATATCCTATCCACCGAGCTGTCCCTCACAGCTACGATGCTTTGTACATTACAACCTATTAACTTACCCCCACCCCCCCATTCCAGACCATGTGATCTCCAGGGAGAGGCGAAAACCCAGAGTGAAAAACCCCAGGGCCAATATGGGGAAAAAAAATCTGGGAAATTCCTCTCCGACCCCCTGAGGCGATCGAAACGAGTCCAGGAGATCACAATGGCCCCGATCGGAAAATGCTTCCCAACCCTAGTCATTTCCACTTCCACGAACACCATATGAATTCCCTGCCCCCGAGACAGGTTCCCAACTATCCGCAGTCTCACTCTGTACTGGCACCAGCAAGATGATCATAGAATGAAGCCTTGAAACGAGAAACCAGGAACAATTAGCCCGCGCCGCTCCCTGGTCCAAACTAGACCACTCTTTTGTATCCCTCCATTCCCACTCCGTTCATATAGCTGTCTAGATAAGTCTTAAACGTTCCCAGTGTGTCCGCCGCCACCACCTTGCCCGGCAACACATTCCAGGCCCCCACGACCCTCTGTGTGAAATATGTCCTTCTGATATCTGTGTTAAACCTCCCCCCCTTCACCTTGAACCTATGACCCCTCGTGAACGTCACCACCGACCCGGGGAAAAGCTTCCCACCATTCACCCTATCTATGCCTTTCATAATTTTATACACCTCTATTAAGTCTCCCCTCATCCTCCGTCTTTCCAAGGAGAACAACCCCAGTTTCCCCAATCTCTCCTCATAACCAAGCCCCTCCATACCAGGCAACATCCTGGTAAACCTCCTCTGTACTCTCTCCAAAGCCTCCACGTCCTTCTGGTAGTGTGGTGACCAGAACTGGACGCAGTATTCCAAATGCGGCCGAACCAACGTTCTATACATCTGCAACATCAGACCCCAACTTTTATACTCTATGCCCCGTCCTATAAAGGCAAGCATGCCATATGCCTTCTTCACCACCTTCTCCACCTGTGACGTCACCTTCAAAGATCTGTGGACTTGCACACCCAGGTCCCTCTGCGTCTCTACACCCTTTATGGTTCTTCCATTTATCGTGTAGCTCCTCCCTACATTATTCCCACCAAAATGCATCACTTCGCATTTATCAGGATTGAACTCCATCTGCCATTTCCTTGCCCAAATTTCCAGCCTATCTATATCCTTCTGTAGCCTCTGACAATGTTCCTCACTATCTGCAAGTCCTGCCAGTTTTGTGTCGTCCGCAAACTTACTGATCACCCCAGTTACTCCTTCTTCCAGATCATTTATATAAATCACAAACAGCAGAGGTCCCAATACAGAGCCCTGCGGTACACCACTAGTCACAGGCCTCCAGCTGGAAAAAGACCCTTCCACTACCACCCTCTGTCTTCTATGACCAAGCCAGTTCTCCACCCATCTAGCCACCTCTCCCTTTATCCCATGGGATCCAACCTTTTTCACTAGCCTACCATGAGGGACTTTGTCAAATGGTTTACTAAAGTCCATATAGACAACATCCACGGCCCTTCCTTCGTCAACCATTTTGGTCACTTCTTCAAAAAACACCACCAGGTTCGTGAGGCATGACCTCCCTCTCACAAAACCATGTTGACTATCGTTAATGAGTTTATTCCTTTCTAAATGCGCATACATCCTATCTTTAAGAATCTTCTCCAACAACTTCCCCACCACGGACGTCAAGCTCACCGGCCTATAATTACCCGGGTTATCCTTCCTACCCTTCTTAAATAACGGGACCACATTGGCTATCCTCCAATCCTCTGGGACCTCACCTGTGTCCAGTGACGAGACAAAGATTTGCGTCAGAGGCCCAACGATTTCACCTCTCGTCTCCCTGAGCAGCCTTGGATAGATTCCATCAGGCCCTGGGGATTTGTCAGTCTTTATATTCTCTAACAAACCTAACACTTCCTCCTTTGCAATGGAGATTTTCTCCAACGGTTCAACACTCCCCTCTGAGACACTCCCAGTCAACACATCCCTCTCCTTAGTGAATACCGACGCAAAGTATTCATTTAGGATCTCCCCTACCTCTTTGGGCTCCAAGCATAAGTCCCCACTTTTGTCCCTGAGAGGTCCGATTTTTTCCCTAACAACCCTTTTGTTCCTAACGTATGAATAAAATGCCTTGGGATTCTCCTTAATCCTGTCTGCCAAGAACATTTCGTGACCCCTTTTTGCTCTTCTAATTCCCCGTTTGAGTATTTTCCTACTTTCATTATACTCCTCCAGAGCTCCCTCCGTTTTTAGCTGCTTGGACCTAACATACGCCTCTCTTTTCCTTTTGACCAGTCCCTCAATTTCCCTGGTTATCCACGGTTCTCTAATCCTACCCTTCCTATCCTTCTTTTTTACAGGCACATGCTTGTCCTGTAGCCCTAACAACCGTTCCTTAAAAGACTGCCACATACCAGATGTGGATTTACCCTCAAACAGCCTCTCCCAATCAAGAGCTGCCAATTTCTGCCTGATCCCAATAAAGTTAGCCTTCCCCCAATCCAACACCTTACCCTTGGGACACCACTCATCCTTTTCCATCACTATCCTAAAGCTAACAGAATTGTGGTCACTATTTGCCACATGTTCCCCAACCAAAACTTTGAAGACCTGACCGGGCTCATTCCCCAGCACCAGGTCCAGTATAGCCCCCTCTCTAGTTGGGCTGTCTACATATTGTTCCAACGAACCCTCCTGTACACATTTTACAAATGCCTCACCATCCAGAGTCCCTGCCCTCAGCGATTTCCAGTCTATACCAGGGAAATTGAAGTGCCGAGGCCCAGGCCACGGAGTTTGGAGATGAGTTTCGTGGGAATAATGGTGTTGAAGGCTGAACTGTAGTCAATAAATAGGAGTCTGACATAAGTGTCCTTGTTATCTAGGTGTTCCAGGGTTGAGTGCAGGGCCAGGGAAATGGCGTCTGCTGTGGACCTGTTGTGGTGGTAGGCAAACTGTAGTGGATCCAGGCAGTCCGGGAGGCTGACTAGCCTTTCGAAGCACTTCATAATGATGGATGCCAGAGCCACCGACCGATAGTCATTAAGGCACGCTGCTTGGTTTCTCTTTGGCACTGCCCACTGAGCACGGGGCAGTGCCAAGAGGGCGGGCCTGATGGAAGCAGGACCTCGGGGGGCGATCTTACGGGTGGGGAATCCCGCTGCCACTTTGCAGTCAGAATCACTTCATCACCTGATGAAGAAGCGGCGCTCCGAAAGCTCGTGATTCCAAATAAACCTGTTGGACTTTAACCTGGTGTTGTGGGACTTCTCACTAAGGTATATACAATATCATGTTTTTTTTCTTGTTTGTAACTGGTAAAAGTAATTGCTAATGTTCTTTCCCTGTGTTAACTATATTCTTCAATAAACTTTGTTGATAAAGGCTCCCTCGTGGGTTATTGAATCATATCTGAGGTGAAACACCTTATACTTACCCGTGCCAAAGTTCAAAATGCAAAACCTATGGTCTAGGCCAGGGGTCTCCGGCCCGCAGTGGGCTAACATCTGGCCCGCAGTGGGCTACATCTGGCCCGCAGTGGGCTAACATCTGGCCCGCAGTGGGCTAACATCTGGCCCGCAGTGGGCTAACATCTGGTCCGCAGTGGGCTACATCTGGCCCGCAGCCAGTGGGGCGGGACGGGATTCCCGCTGCCGAAAACACTCCCGCGTCTGGAATCCCGCCACTGACTCAGGATCCGGAGGCGGGGACGGAAGCCACAGGCCGGACATTTGCTGCCGCTCCGCGCGGTGTCTGATAGACCCATGGGAATCCCCGCCCTCTTTACCGACCTATTGTCCAATCAGAGCTGCCGTCCTGTGACTGACAGTTCATTAAACGAATCAGCAATTGAGACATCTGTTATCCAGTTGCCGCTCTGCATTGACTGAGTGACAGCTGCTTTATCCAATCCGTAAGCTCCATCTGTCTGAAATGAGCGAGAACAATGACAATGATGGCGGCAATTCAGACCAATTCAGTTATGGAAGAAAAAAGAAAAGAAAAGTGGACAGTGAGTGCCGCCTGTTTAATGATGGGGTGTAAAGTACTTCTTTGTACAAGCAGGTGATAAAGCCTTGTGTGTCATATGCAACGAAACTGTTGCAGTTTTGAAGGAGTACAATGACCGTCTGCACTATGAGACCAAACATGAACCAAGTTATTCCCAATTCACTGGAACACAGCGTTCGGAAACATTTGAATCAATGCGACGCAGGTTGCTTTCCCAACAAGCTTTTTTTACGCAGAAGATAACTGAAAATGAAGCTTTAACCAGAGCCAGTTACAAACCAGCTTATGTGTTGGCTAAAAGAGGAAAGCCATTCACCGATGGAGATCTCATCAAAGAGTGTATAATGGAAGCAGTGGAAGAGTTATGCCCAGAAAAAGCAAATCTGTTCAAAATCATCAGTCTTGCGCCAAATACTGTTGCTCGTAGAATTGAGGATTTAGGAAGCAATATATTTCATCAAATTGCAGACAAAGCAAGAAATTTCCAGTTGTATTCTCTCGCACTTGATGAATCGACTGATGTGTGTGACACATCACAACTCCTAGTATTCATCTGTGGCGTCGACAGTGAATTTAATGTGACACAAGAATTAGCATCAGTGCATAGCATGCACAGCACAGTAACTGGAGAAGACATCTTCAAAGAATTGCAAAAAACTGTGTTAGAATATAACCTGGAGTGGAATAAACTGCAATGCATGACAATTGATGGAGGAAAGAACATGTCTGGGGTGAAGAAAGGTATGGTTGGACAAATCACACAAGCTTGTGAGGTTGGTGGATTCTCAAAGCCCATGTTTCTGCATTGCATTATCCATCAACAAGCATTGTGCGGAAAATATGTGGATATGTCTTGCGTTCTGAAAACTGTTGTTTCAACAGTGAATTTCATTCGATCTCACGGGCTTAATCATCGCCAGTTCATTTATAAAACTAGTTTTTTTCCTTTGGCCCCCGAAAATGTGTAAAATATACAATGTGGCCCTCGTACTGAAAGGTTTGGAGACCCCTGGTCTAGGCTAACTCTATAAAACACCTTGGAGTTTCTGACCTGGATCATAACATGCACATTGACTGGCAGACTCAAGTCGGTAAGGGTGGAATGGAGGAAGAGTTCTTAGAATGCTGTCGGGATAGTTTCCTTGAACAGCATGTTACGGAACCGACGAGGGAACGAGCTATTTTGGATCTGGTATTGTGTAACGAGGTAGGTAGAATTAAGGATCTTATTGTGAAGGACCCTCTTGGGTCTAGTGACCACAATATGGTCGAATTTCTGATTCAGATGGAAGAGGAGAAAGTTTGGTCCCAAACCAGTGTCCTCTGTTTGAACAGAGGGAAATATGATAGGATGAGGGATGAATTGGCTACGGTAGACTGGGAGAGCAGGCTGGCAGGTAGGATAGCTGAGGAACAGTGGAGGATTTTTAAGGAGATCCTTTTCAGTTCTCAGCAAAAATATATTCCAGCAAAAAACAAGGATTGTAAGAAAAGGGAGAACCAGCCGTGGATAACGAAGGAAATAAAGGAGAGTATTAAAATAAAAACAGCTGCGTACAGAGTGGCCAAAAATAGTGGAGAAACAAGTGATTGGGAAAAATTTAAGAAACAACAAAGAGAGACTAAGAAAGCGATAAAGAAAGGAAGGATAGACTATGAAGCTAGGCTAGCAATTAATATAAAAAATGATAGTAAAAGTTTTTATAAATATATGAAAAGGAATAGAGTGGCTAGAGTGAATGTTGGACCCTTGGAGGACGAGAGGGGGGAGTTAATAGTGGGAAATGAGGATATGGCTGAGTCTTTAAATAAGTTTTTTGTGTCGGTCTTCATGGTGGAGGACACAAATAGTTTGCCAAATATTAACGATAGAGGGTTGGCAGCAGGAGAAATACTTAATACGATTAATGTTACCAGAGAGGCAGTGCTGGGTAGACTAATGGGACTGAAGGTGGACAAGTCCCCGGGTCCGGATGGAATGCATCCCAGGGTATTGAAAGAAATGTCAGAGGTAATAGTGGATGCGTTAGTGATTATTTATCAAAACTCGTTGCATTCTGGGGTAGTGCCGGTTGATTGGAAAACGGCTAATGTTACGCCGCTGTTTAAAAAAGGAAGGAGACAAAAGGCGGGTAACTATAGGCCGATCAGCTTAACGTCTGTAGTAGGGAAAATGCTGGAATCCATTATTAAAGAGGAGATAGCAGGGCATCTGGATAGAAATGGTTCGATCAATCAGACGCAGCATGGATTCATGAGGGGAAAGTCGTGCTTGACGAACATGTTGGATTTTTATGAAGATGTGACTAGGGCGGTTGATGGAGGAGAACCGGTGGATGCGGTGTTTTTGGATTTCCAAAAGGCGTTTGATAAGGTGCTCCATAAAAGGCTGCTGAAGAAGATTAGGGCACACGGAGTTGGAGGTAGTGTGTTAAAGTGGATTGGGGACTGGCTATCCGACAGGAAGCAAAGAGTCGGAATAAATGGGTGTTTTTCCGGTTGGAGGAAGGCAACTAGTGGCGTGCCGCAGGGATCGGTACTCGGGCCGCAACTGTTTACCATTTATATAGATGATCTGGAGGAGGGGACGGAGTGTAGGGTAACGAAGTTTGCAGACGACACAAAGATAAGTGGAAAAGTGAATCGTGTGGAGGACGGAGAAGATCTGCAGAGAGATTTGGACAGGCTGAGTGAGTGGGCGAGGATATGGCAAATGGAGTATAACGTTGAGAAATGCGAGGTTATACACTTTGGAGGAAATAATAACAAATGGGATTACTATCTCAATGGAAACAAATTAAATCATGCTACCGTGCAAAGGGACCTGGGGGTCCTTGTGCATGAGACGCAAAAGCCCAGTCTGCAGGTACAACAGGTGATCAAGAAGGCAAATGAGATGTTGGCCTATATCGCGAGGGGGATAGAATATAAAAGCAGGGATGTCTTGATGCACCTGTACAGGGCATTGGTGAGGCCGCAGCTGGAATACTGTGTGCAGTATTGGTCCCCTTATATGAGGAAGGATATATTGGCATTGGAGGGAGTGCAGAGAAGGTTCACCAGGTTGATACCGGAGATGAGGGGTTTGGATTATGAGGAGAGGCTGAGGAGATTGGGTTTGTACTCGTTGGAGTTTAGAAAGATGAGGGGGGATCTTATGGAGACTTATAAGATAATGCGGGGGCTGGATAGGGTGGAGGCGGAGAGATTCTTTCCACTTAGTAAGGAAGTTAAAACTAGAGGACACAGCCTCAAAATAAAGGGGGGTCGGTTTAAGACAGAGTTGAGGAGGAACTTCTTCTCCCAGAGGCTGGTGAATCTCTGGAATTCTCTGCCCACTGAGGTGGTGGAGGCTACCTCGCTGAATATGTTTAAAGCGCGGATGGATGGATTCCTGATCGGTAAGGGAATTAAGGGTTATGGGGATCAGGCGGGTAAGTGGTACTGATCCACGTCAGATCAGCCATGATCTTATTGAATGGCGGGGCAGGCTCGAGGGGCTAGATGGCCTACTCCTGCTCCTATTTCTTATGTTCTTATGTTCTTATAACAGTTTGAGTTGACTGTTCAAGGTGGGTATGTATTGTGGGGAATCTGAGCGATCATCTGAGTGAAAAGAGAGGATCAGGCAAGCTAGGAAAGTGTTTATATGGAGTAAGGGGAAATATGAAGACATAAGGCAGCAAATTAGAGGAATAAATTGGAAGGAGGTATTCTCGGGGAAATCTACTGAAGAGAGGTGGCAGTTTTTCAAGGAATGTCTGTCTAGAGTTCTACAGGACAACGTTCCGAGCAGACAGGGAGGAGTTGGTAGGTTAAAGGAACCCTGGTGCATGAAAGCTGTGGGGGACCTAGTCGAGAAGAAAAGGAAAGCGTACAAAAGGTTCAGAGAGCTTGGCGAAGATAGGGATCCAGATGAGTATACGGCTTGTAGGAAGGGACTAAAGAAGGAAATTAGGAGAGCCAGAAGGGGTCACGAGAACAAAGAACAAAGAACAATACAGCACAGGAACAGGCCCTTCGGCCCTCCAAGCCCGCGCCGCTCCCCGGTCCAGGATTGAATCCTGAATCCAGGATCCCCGCCCAATTTTCCAGCCTATCTACATACCAATATCCTATCCACCGAGCTGTCCCTCACAGCTACGATGCTTTGTTCATTACAACCTATTAACTCACCCCCACCCCCCCCATTCCAGACCATGTGATCTCCAGGGAGAGGCGAAAACCCAGAGTGAAAAACCCCAGGGCCAATATGGGGAAAAAAAAAAATCTGGGAAATTCCTCTCCGACCCCCTGAGGCGATCGAAACGAGTCCAGGAGATCACAATGGCCCTGATCGGAAAATGCTTCCCAACCCTAGTCATTTCCACTTCCACGAACACCATATGAATTCCCTGCCCCCGAGAAGGCCCTGGCAGGTAGGATTAAGGAGAACCCTAAGGTGTTCTATAAATATGTGAAGAGGAAAAGGATGAGAAGTGAAGGAATAGGGCCTATAAAAGGTGAAGGCGGGAAAGTCTGTACGGAACCAGTAGAAATGGCAGAGGTGCTCAATGAGTATTTTGCCTTGGTTTTCACAGAGGAGAAGGACCTGGGTGGATGTACTGCGGGCTTGCAGTGGACTGAAAAGATTGAGTATGTGGACTTTAACAAAGAGGTTGTGCTGGAATCTATGAATGGCATCAAGATAGATAAGTTGCCGGGTCCGGATGGGATGTACCCCAGGTTACTGTGGGAGGCGAGGGAAGAGATTGCAGAGCCTCTGGCGATGATCTTTGCGTCGTCGATGGAGACGGGAGAGGTGCCGGAGGATTGCAGATGTGGTTCCTATTTTCAAGAAGGGGAATAGGGATAGCCCAGGAAATTACCGACCGGTGAGTCTAACCTCAGTGGTTGGTAAGCTGATGGAGAAGATCCTGAGGGGCAGGATTTATGGGCATTTAGAGAGGTTTAGTATGCTCAAGAATACAGCTTTGTCAAAGGCAGATCGTGCCTTACGAGTCTGGTGGAGTTCTTCGAAAATGTGACTAAACACATTGACGAAGGGAAAGTGGTAGATGTGGTTTATATGGATTTTAGCAAGGCGTTCGATAAGGTCCGCCATGCAAGGCTTCTAGAAAAAGTGAGAGGGCATGGGATCCAAGGGGCTGCTGCCCTGTGGATCCAGAACTGGCTTGCCCAAAGGAGGCAGAGAGTGTATAGATGGGTCTTTTTCTAAATGGAGGTCGGTCACCAGTGGAGTGCCCCAGGGATCTGTTCTGGGACCCTTGCTGTTTGTCATTTTCATAAATGACCTGGATGAGGAAGCGGAGGGATGGGTTGGTAAGTTTGCCGATGACACGAAGGTTGGTGGGGTTGTGGATAGTCTGGAAGGATGTCAGAAGTTACAGAGGGACATAGATAGGATGCAAGACTGGGCAGAGAAGTGGCAGATGGACTTCAACCCAGATAAATGCGTAGCGGTCCATTTTGGCAGGTCAAATGAGATGAAGGAGTACAATATAAGATGATGAGGGGGATAGATAGAGTGAACGTTCAAAGACTATTTCCTCGGGTGAATGGAGCGGTAACTAGGGGGCATAACTATAGGGTTCTTTCTCAGAATGGCAACCGGTGACAAGTGGTGTCCCGCAGGGTTCAGTGTTGGGGCCACAGCTGTTCTCTTTATATATTAACGATCTAGATGACGGGACTGGGAGCATTCTGGCCAAGTTTGCCGATGATACAAAGATAGGTGGAGGGGCAGGTAGTATTGAGGAGGTGGGGAGGCTGCAGAAAGATTTAGACAGTTTAGGAGAGTGGTCCAAGAAGTGGCTGATGAAATTCAACGTGGGCAAGTGCGAGGTCGTACACTTTGGAAAAAAGAATAGAGGCATGGACTATTTTCTAAACGGTGACAAAATTCATAATGCTAAAGTGCAAAGGGACTTGGGAGTCCTAGTCCAGGATTCTCTAAAGGTAAACTTGCAGGTTGAGTCCGTAATTAAGAAAGCAAATGTAATGTTGTCATTTATCTCAAGAGGCTTGGAATACAAAAGCAGGGATGTACTTCTGAGGCTTTATAAAGCACTGGTTAGGCCCCATTTGGAGTACTGTGAGCAATTTTGGGCCCCACACCTCAGGAAGGACATACTGGCACTGGAGCGGGTCCAGCGGAGATTCACACGGATGATCCCAGGAATGGTAGGCCTGACATACGATGAACGTCTGAGGATCGTGGGATTATATTTATTGGAGTTTAGGAGGTTGAGGGGAGATCTGATAGAAACTTACAAGATAATGAACGGCTTAGATAGGATGGACGTAGGGAAGTTGTTTCCATTAACAGGGGAGACTAGGACGCGGGGGCACAGCCTTAGAATAAAAGGGAGTCACTTTAGAACAGAGATGAGGAGAAATTTCTTCAGCCAGAGAGTGGTGGGTCTGTGGAATTCATTGCCACAGAGGGCTGTGGAGGCCGAGACGTTGAGCGTCTTCAAGACAGAAATTGATAAATTCTTGATTTCTCGAGGAATTAAGGGCTATGGGGAGAGAGCGGGTAAATGGAGTTGAAATCAACCATGATTGAATGGTGGAGTGGACTCGATGGGCCGAATGGCCTTACTTCCGCTCCTATGTCTTATGGTCTTATGGTTCATGGTGGGAGATATAGGAAGGATGTCCGAGGTAGGTTTTTTACTCAGAGAGTGGTTTACATAGAACAGTACAGTACAGAACAGGCCCTTCGGCCCACGATGTTGTGCCGAGCTTCATCTGAAACCAAGATCAAGCTATCCCACTCCCTATCATCCTGGTGTGCTCCATGTGCCTATCCAATAACCGCTTAAATGTTCCTAAAGTGTCTGACTCCACTATCACTGCAGGCAGTCCATTCCACACCCCAACCACTCTCTGCGTAAAGAACATACCCTGGATTACAGGGTCAAAGGTAGGGTTCTGAAGACTGTGGAGGAACAGAGAGATCTTGGGGTCCATATCCACAGATCTCTAAAGGTTGCCACTCAAGTGGATAGAGCTGTGAAGAAGGCCTATAGTGTGTTAGCTTTTATTAACAGGGGGTTGGAGTTTAAGAACCATGGGGTTATGCTGCAATTGTACAGGACCTTGGTGAGACCACATTTGGAATATTGTGTGCAGTTCTGGTCACCTCACTATAAGAAGGATGTGGAAGCGCTGGAAAGAGTGCAGAGGAGATTTACCAGGATGCTGCCTGGTTTGGAGGGTAGGTCTTATGAGGAAAGGTTGAGGGAGCTAGGGCTGTTCTCTCTGGAGCGGAGGAGGCTGAGGGGAGACTTAATAGAGGTTTATAAAATGATGAAGGGGATAGATAGAGTGAACGTTCAAAGACTATTTCCTCGGGTGGATGGAGCTATTACAAGGGGGCATAACTATAGGGTTCGTGGTGGGAGATATAGGAAGGATATCAGAGGTAGGTTCTTTACGCAGAGAGTGGTTGGGGTGTGGAATGGACTGCCTGCAGTGATAGTGGAGTCAGACACTTTAGGAACATTTAAGCGGTTATTGGATAGGCACATGGAGCACACCAGGATGATAGGGAGTGGGATAGCTTGATCTTGGTTTCAGATAAAGCTCGACACAACATCGTGGGCCGAAGGGCCTGTTCTGTGCTGTACTGTTCTATGTTCTATATCCTTCCTATATCTCCCACCACGAACCCTATAGTTATGACCCCTTGTAATAGGTCCACCCACCCGAGGAAATAGTCTTTGAACGTTCACTCTATCTATCCCCTTCATCATTTTATAAACCTCTATTAAGTCTCCCCTCAGCCTCGTCCGCTCCAGAGAGAACAGCCCTAGCTCCCTCAACCTTTCCTCATAAGACCTACTCTCCAAACCAGGCAGCATCCTGGTAAATCTCCTCTGCACTCTTTCCAGCGCTTCCACATCCTTCTTATAGTGAGGTGACCAGAACTGCACACAATATTCCAAATGTGGTCTCACCAAGTTGGGGTGTGGAATGGATTGCCTGCAGGGATAGTGGAGTCAGAAACTTTAGGAACATTTAAGAAGCTATTGGATAGGCACATGGAGTACTTCGGGATGATAGGGAGGAAATAGCTTGATCTGGGTTTCAGACAAAGCTCGGCACAACATCGTGGGCCGAAGGGCCTGTTCTGTGCTGTACTGTTCTATGTTCTATGTTCTAATATAAAGCAAAAGACTCTTAGTACTGTAGGGGATCAGAAGGACCTTGGGGTCTGGGTCCATAGGACTCTAAAATCGGCCCTGCACGTGGAGGAGGTGGTTAAGAAGGCGTATGGTGTGCTGGCCTTTATCAATCGAGGGATTGAGTTTAGGAGTCCGGGGATAATGATGCAGCTATACAAGACCCTCATCAGACCCCACTTGGAGTACTGTGCTCAGTTCTGGTCGCCTCATTACAGGAAGGATGTGGAAAAGATTGAAAGGGTGCAGAGGAGATTTACAAGGATGTTGCCTGGATTGAGTGGCATGCCTTATGAGGATAGGCTGAGGGAGCTCGGTCTTTTCTCCTTGGAGAGACGTAGGATGAGAGGAGACCTAATAGAGGTATATAAGATGTTGAGAGGCATAGATCGGGTGGACTCTCAAAGGCTTTTTCCCAGGGTGGAAATGGCTGCTACGAGAGGACACAGGTTTAAGGTGCTGGGGGGTAGGTACAGGGGAAATGTTAGGGGGAAGTTTTTCACACAGAGGGTGGTGGGCGAGTGGAATCGGCTGCCGTCAGTTGTGGTGGAGGCGAACTCAATAGGGTCTTTTAAGAGACTCCTGGATGAGTACATGGGACTTAATAGGATGGAGGGTTATAGGTAGGCCTAAAAGGTAGGGATATGTTCGGCACAACTTGTGGGCCGAAGGGCCTGTTTTGTGCTGTAGTTTTTCTATGTTTCTATTCCTCCTAATTTGCGTGGAAGAGTTCTTGGGAAACTACTTGAAGGACATCCTGGTGTAGTTTGGAAGAAGGAATGTGAATATTTTGGTGGCTGGGTCAGGATGCTCAGATTGTAGAAAAGGTGGGACAGTGTCAATCCTGGGCACAAATAAGAAATACTCCACTGTCGTCTCCTTTATACCCCCCCTTGGGAAAGGCCTAAAATGCCATCGCAACAATTGCTGTAGAGCTTGCTTGTCCGTTTTAGGGTTACATGTACTTAAGTCATAATTGATACACACTCAAAGTGGCCAGAAGTTATCATGAGATCTGCTCCAACCAAACAAACCATTGAAACACTTGACAGAAGTTTTGCAACATCTGGTGAACCAGAACAGATTGTTAGCGATAATTGTTCAGTTCACTTCACAAGAGTTTGAGGATCATCTCAAAATAAATGTTATTCAGCATATACAATCCACACCTTATCATCCATCAAACAATGGCTTGGCTGAAAGATTCATACAATCCTTGAAACAGTCTTTAAAAGCTTCAAAAGAGCAAGGTCCATTATCACGTCGTATGAATAGCTTTTCAGCATCTTATAGAAACACCTCTCATGTGACTACCCCAAAGTTCACCTGCATTACTCTCTGACAGAGAAAGTCAAGAATTATATTCCATTTGTTATTACTTCCAGAAACTTCAGAGACTGTAAAGTGTCAACAACAATCTCAAGCTGCGAGATGAGATGTGGGGAGTGGGTTCCAGCCATAGTTTTAGCAAAAACACGGTTCAAAGTGAAAATGAACTAGTTTGGCAACACCCTGCTGACCAATTGTTGTCATCTCAAAATCATTCCTCAGAATCATCTCCAGGAATACCAACTTCTTTAGTCCCGAGTGGTGTGAATATTATTATGGAAGACCTTGTATCTGAGTTGCCTGATTGTTGTGTCTTTGTTACTATACCACGTGAGAATGATGTAGAATTAGTTCCAAGAGAAGAAGTGTCTACTGAATTTCCAAATCATACCTCGAGGGGCAACAGCCAAATTCCAGAACGTCATATCCAACCAAAGAGGAAGAGATATTCTCCTGACTGACTTTCTAATGCACTGTTTATGATGATCGATGATGCACAGTAATGTGTCTAGAGTATTACTGATCCTATGTATAACATCGTAGTAATTTGTTTTCATGACCACAAAAGAGGGAGAGATGTTATATATTTAAAAGAGTTGCAGGTTGCTTTAAGAGCTGGTCACATGATTTGATGGTGATGTTATTAGGGTGTCTGCACAAACTACTGTTATACTTCCAGTTTTGTATTCTATGCAGAGCAGAGAATGCCTCTTTTAATAAAACCTGTTGTGTATTAGCTTTAATCTATGTGTGTATGAACAAAGAACAAAGAACAATACAGCACAGGAACAGGCCCTTCGGCCCTCCAAGCCTGCGCTGCTCATGTGCCCAACTAGACCATTCTTTTGTATCCCTCTATTCCCAGTCTGTTCATGTGGTTATCTAGATAAGTCTTAAACGATCCCAGCGTGTCCGCCTCAATCACCTTGCTTGGCAGTGCATTCCAGGCCCCCACCACCCTCTGTGTAAAATACGTCCCCCTGACATCTGTGTTGAACCCTGCCCCCCTCACCTTGAATCTGTGACCCCTTGTGTTCATCACCTCCGACCTGGGAAAAAGCTTCCCACTGTTCACTCTATCTATGCCCTTCATAATTTTATACACCTCTATTAGGTCGCCCCTCATCCTCCGTCTTTCCAGGGAGAACAACCCCAGTTTGCCCAATCTCTCCTCATAGCTAAGACCCTCCATACCAGGCAACATCCTGGTAAACCTTTTCTGCACTCTCTCTAACGCCTCCACGTCCTTCTGGTAGTGCGGCGACCAGAACTGGACGCAATATTCCAAATGTGGCCTAACCAACGTTCTATACAGCCGCAACATCATATGCCAACTTTTATATTCTTTGCCCTGTCCAATAAAGGCAAGCATGCCATATGCCTTCTTGACCACCCTCTCCACCTGTGCCTTTAAGGATCTGAGGACTTGTACACCCAGGTCCCTCTGTGTGTCTATACTCCTGATGGTTCTGCCATTTATTGTATAGCTCCCCCTTACATTAGATCTACCGAAATACATCACTTCGCATTTATCTGGATTAAATTCCATCTGCCATTTCTCCACCCAATGTTCCAGCCTATCCATATCCTGCTGTATTCTCTGACAATGTTCATCACTATCCACAACTCCAGCAATCTTTGTGTCGACGGCAAACTTACTGATCACACCAGCTACATCTTCCTCCAAATCATTTCTATATATCACAAACAGCAGAGGTCCCAGTACAGAGCCCTGCGGAACACCACTAGTCACAGACCTCCAACCGGAAAAAGACCCCTCCACTGTTACCCTCTGTCTTCTATGGCTAAGCCAGTTCTCCACCCATCTAGCTAGCTCACCTTTTATCCCGTGAGATTTAACCTTTTGCACTAGCCTGCCATGAAGGACCTTGTCAAACGCTTTACTAAAATCCATATAGACGACATCCACGGCCCTTCCTTCGTCAGTCGTTTTTGTCACCTCCTCAAAAAACTCAACCAAATTTGTGAGGCATGGCCTCCCTCATACAAAACCATGCTGTCTATCGCTAATGAGATTATTCAGTTCTAAATGCGCATATATCCTATCTCTAAGAATCTTCTCCAGCAACTTCCCTACCACGGACGTCAAGCTCACCGGCCTATAATTACCCGGGTTATCCTTGCTACCCTTCTTAAATAACGAGACCACATTTGCTATCCTCCAATCCTCTGGGACCTCACCTGTGTCCAGTGAAGAGACAAAGATTTATGTTAGAGGCCCAGCAATTGCATCTCTCGCCTCCCTGAGGAGTCTAGGATCCCCATCCGGCCCTGGGGATTTGTCTGTCTTAATGTTTCCTAAAAAACCTCACACTTCCTCCGTTGTAATTGAGATTTTTTCTAACGGGTCAACACATCTCTCTGAGACACTGCCAGTCAACATGTCCCTCTCCTTTGTGAATACTGATGCAAAGTATTCGTTTAGGATCTCTCCTACTTCCTTTGGTTCTAAGCATAATTCCCCTCCTTTGTCCCTGAGAGGTCCGATTCTTTCCCTAACAACCCTCTTGTTCCTAACGTATGTATAAAATGCCTTAGGATTCTCCTTAATCCTGTCTGCCAAGGACGTTTCGTGACCCCTTTTTGCCCTTCTAACTCCCTGTTTGAGTTCTTTTCTACTTTCTCTGTATTCCTCCAGTGCTCCATCTGTTTTTAGCTGCCTGGACCTCATGTATGCCTCTTTTTTTCTTTTTGATTAGACCCAGAATTTCACTGGTTATCCACGGCTCTCGAATCCTACCTTTCCTATCCTTCCTCTTTACAGGCACATGCCTGTCCTGCAGTCCTATCAACTGCTCCTTAACAGACTCCCACATGCCAGATGTGGATTTACCCTTGAACAGCCTCTCCCAATCAACAGCCACCAAATCCTGCCTAATCCGGCTGTAGTTAGCCTTCCCCCAATTCAGCACCTTACCCATAGGACAACACTCATCTTTTTCCATTACTATCCTAAAGTTTACAGAATTGTGGTCACTATTTGCCACATGTTCCCCTACTGAAACTTTGATGACCTGACCGGGCTCATTCCCCAGTACTAGGTCCAGTATAGCCCCCTCTCTAGTTGGACTGTCAACATATTGTTCCAAAGAGCCTTCCTGTACGCATTTTATAAATTCTTCCCCGTCCAGGCCCCCAGCCCTAAGCGATTTCCAGTCTATGTGAGGGAAATTAAAGTCTCCCACTACAGCAACCCTATTTTTTCTGCACCTGTCCAGAATCTCCTTACATATCCGTTCCTCAACTTCCTGTGGGCTGTTGGGGGGCCTGTAGTATACCCCCAGCATAGTGACTGTGCCCTTCCTGTTTCTGAGCTCCACCCACAGTGACTCGTTACCTGACCCTTCCATATTGTCCACCCTCTGTACCGCTGTAATATGCTCCCTAACCAGCATTGCTACTCCCCCACCTCTCCTCGCCCCTCCTCTGTCTCGCCTAAAACACTTACACCCCGGAATATTCAGCTGCCAGTCCTGTCCTTTTAACCAAGTCTCCGTCACGGCAACCACACCCAAGTTCCGCGCAAGCATTAAGGCTCTAAGCTCGTCTGCCTTGCCCGTGACGCTCCTTGCATTGAAGCAGATGCACTCCAGACCTCCAGGCCCACTGAGGTCATCCTCCCCCAGAATGCTCTTCCTCTTAGCTAGCCTTGTCTTGGCCCCAACCTCGTCCCCAGCCTCTCTGCTTATTGACCTATTGTTCTGATCCCCACCCCCCTGCCACATTAGTTTAAACCCACCCGAACCGCACTAGCAAAACTCCCAGCTCGGATATTCGTGCCCCTCCAGTTTAGGTGTTCCTTTCTTTCTACTAAAACCCAGACCACTAACATAGTTAGGACATTACAAGTTTAATTACCAATTCATTTTCTGGTGCTTCCTTTCCAGTTACTGCAACGTCTCCCATTTAATTTCCAGCAATCTGCCCAAATATGTTCCACTGTGTTACAATGGAAACAGTTAGGCCTCTAAATGTCACTTCCACCCTCAGCATCTTCCCTTCTGATCTGAGGAGAAGTTCCTGGACCATTCCAAACTGTCCCTTCTCCTACCTGGTTACTTCCCTTCCTTGCACCTTCCCACTTCCTATCCATCTCAGGATTATAAGGCTGACGAGGGAAGTCAAGGACAGCATAAAAGCAAAAGCATACAAAGTGGCGAGGATTAGTGGGAAGCTAGAGGATTGGAAATCCTTTAAAAACAAGCAGAGGAGAACTAACAAAGCAATAAGAAGGGGGAAGGTGAAATATCAGTGTAAGCTAGCTAGTAATATAAAAGAAGATAGGAAATTTTTTTTTCAATCTATAAAAGGTAAGGGAGAGGGACCACTGGAAAATGAGGCTGGAGAAGTAATAATAGGAAACAAAGCAATGGCAGAGGAACTGAACAGTTACTTTGCATCAGTCTTCATGGTGGAAGACACCAGTGGGATGCCAGAGCTCCAGGAGAGTCAGGGGGCACAGGTGAGTGTAGTGGCCATCACTAAGGAGAAGGTTCTGGGGAAACTGAAAGGTCTGAAGGTGGATAAATCACCAGGACCGGATGGACTACACCCCAGGGTTCTAAAAGAGACAGCTGAGGAAATTGTGGAGGCATTGGTGGTGATCTTTCAGCAATCACTGGAGGCAGGGAGGGTCCCAGAGGACTGGAAAATAGCGAATGTAACACCGCTGTTTAAGAAGGGAGGGAAGCACAGATGGGAAATTATAGGCTGGTTAGCCTGACTTCAGTCATTGGCAAGATTTTAGAGTCCATTATTAAAGATGAGATCGCGGAGTACTTGGAAGTGCATGATAAAGTAGGACTGAGTCAGCACGGCTTCGTCAAGGGGAGGTCATGTCTGACAAATCTGTTAGAGTTCTTTGAGGAGGTAACAAGGAAGTTAGATAAAGGAGAACCAGTGGACGTGATTTATTTAGATTTCTAGAAGGCCTTTGACAAGGTGCCACATAGGAGACTATTAAATAAGTTAAGCGCCCATGGTGTTCAGGGTAAGATCCTGGCATGGATAGAGGATTGGCTGACTGGCAGAAGTCTCACAACACCAGGTTAAAGTCCAACAGGTTTATTTGGTAGCAAATACCATTGATGGTATTTGCTACCAAATAAACCTGTTGGACTTTAACCTGGTGTTGTGAGACTTGTTACTGTGCTTACCCCAGTCCAACGCCGGCATCTCCACATCATGACTGGCAGAAGGCAGAGAGTGGGGATAAAGGGGTATTTTTCAGGATGGCAGCCGGTGACTAGTGGTGAGCCTCAGGGGTCAGTGCTGGGACCACAACTTTTCACAATATCTATTAACAATTTGGAGGATGGAACTGAAGGCACTGTTGCTAAGTTTGCAGATGATACAAAGATATGTAGAGGGACAGGTAGTACTGAGGAAGCAGGGGGGCTGCAGAAGGACTTGGACAGGCTCGGAGAGTGGGCAAAGAAGTGGCAGATGGAATACAATGTGGAAAAGTGTGAGGTTATGGCACTTTGGAAGGAGGAATGGAGGCATAGACTATTTTCTAAATGGGGAAATGCTTCAGAAATCAGGAACACAAAGGGACTTGGGAGTCTTTGCTCAAGATTCTCTTAAGGTTAACGTGCAGGTTCAGTCGGCAGTTAGGAAGGCAAATGTAATGTTAGCATTCATATCGAGAGGGCTAGAATACAAGAGCAGGAATGTACTTCTGAGGCTGTATAAGGCTCTGGTCAGACCTCATTTGGAGTATTGTGAGCAGTTTTGGGCCCCATATCTAAGGAAGGATGTGCTGGCCTTGGAAAGAGTCCAAAGGAGGTTCACAAGAATGATCCCTGGAATGAAGAGGTTGTCGTATGAGGAACGGTTGAGGACTCTGGGTCTGTACTTGTTGGAGTTTAGAAGGATGAGGGGACATCTTATTGAAACTTACAGGATACTGCGAGGCCTGGATAGAGTGGACACGGAGAGGATGTTTCTACTTATAGGAAAAGCTAGAACCAGAAGGCACCTCAGGCTAAAGGGACGATCTTTTAGAACAGAGATGAGGAGCAATTTCTTCAGCTAAGGTGGTGAATCTGTGGAACTCTTTGCCACAGAAGGCTGTGGAGGCCAGGTCATTGAGTGTCTTTAAGACAGAGATAGATAGGTTCTTGATTAATAAGGAGATCAGAGGTTATGGTGAATTGAACCAGTTCTATTCCCTAACAGTATAAAATATGAATGTTAAAATATGGACAAAGACTTATGGGCAGATGAAGTAATGTGGTTTATAAGGTTATAGAGTCATAGAGTCAGAGAGGCTTACAGCATGGAAACAGGCCCTTCGGCCCAACTTGTCCATGCCGCCCTTTTTTTTTAAACCCCTAAGCTAATCCCAATTGCTCGCATTTGCCCCATATCCCTCTATACCCATCGTACCCATGTAACTGTCTAAATGCTTTTTAAAGGACAAAATTGTACCCGCCTCTACTACTACCTCTGGCAGCTTGTTCCAGACACTCACCACCCCCGTGTGAAAAATTTGCCACTCTGGACACTTTTGTCTCTGTCCCCTCTCACCTTAAACCTGTGCCCTCTAGTTTTAGACTCCCCTACCTTTGGGAAAAGATATTGACTATCTAGCTGATCTGTGCCCCTCATTATTTTATAGACCTCTATAAGATCACCCCTCAGCCTTCTACGCTCCAGAGAAAATAGTCCCAGTCTATCCAGCCTCTCCTTATAACTCAATCCATCAAGTCCCGGTTGCAATCTCGCAAATCTTTTCTGCACTCTTTCTAGTTTAATAATAGCCTTTCTATAACAGGGTGACCAGAACTGTACACAGTATTCCGAGTGTGGCCTTACCAATGTCTTGTACAACTTCAACAAGACGTCCCAATTCCTGTATTCAATGTTCTGATCGATGAAACCAAGCATGCCGAATGCCTTCTTCACCACTCTGTCCACCTGTGACTCCACTTTCAAGGAGCTATGAACATGTACCCCTAGATCTCTTTGTTCTGTAACTCTCCCCAAAGCCCTACCATTAATTGAGTAAGTCCTGCCCTGGTTCAATCTACCAAAATGCATCACCTTGCATTTATCTAAATGTGTGGAACTTCCCATGATGATATAAGAGAAGACATGATCAGGAGTTGAGAGGGAGAATGTTCATGGCTTCATCAATGTCATATCGAGTAAGCTAGCTGTACATACAACAAACTCACTACTGTTTGAACAAACTAAGATTAAGATCTCAGTAATTATTATGAAACTAATCAAAACACATGTTCTACCCCAGCACTAACAATCCGGGATTTAAGCATCATCTGATCGAGGTTGTTAGTTATGCCTCCCACATCATGCCATTCCTTGTCACAGGAGTTGAAGCATTACCTCAGGCTGGAGTACACAAATCCAGTTAACATTCTCAAAACAGAAATGATGGAATGCTGCTATGTCAGAGTGTCAGTGTTGAGGGAGTGCCGCACTGTCAGAGGGTCAGTGCTGAGTGAGTGCCGCACTGTCAGAGGGTCAGTGCTGAGGGAGTGCCGCACTGTCAGAGGGTCAGTACTGAGGGAGTGCCGCACTGTCAGAGGGTCAGTACTGAAGGAGTGCCGCACTGTCAAGAGGGTCAGTGCTGAGGGAGCGCCGCACTGTCAGAGGGTCAGTGCTGAGGGAGTGCCGCACTGTCAGGGGGTCAGTACTGAGGGAGTGCCGCACTGTCAGAGGGTCAGTGCTGGGGGAGTGCCGCATTGTCAGAGGGTCAGTACTGAGGGAGTGCCGCATTGTCAGAGGGTCAGTACTGAGGGAGTGCCGCATTGTCAGAGGGTCAGTGCTGAGGGAGCGCCGCACTGTCAGAGGGTCAGTGCTGAGAGAGTGCCGCACTGTCAGAGGGTCAGTGCTGGGGGAGTGCCGCACTGTCAGAGCGTCAGTACTGAGGGAGTGCCACATTGTCAGAGGGTCAGTACTGAGGGAGTGCCGCACTGTCAGAGGGTCAGTACTGAGGGAGTGCCGCATTTCAGAGGGTCAGTACTGAGGGAGTGCCGCACTGTCAGAGGATCAGTGCTGAGGGAGTGCCACAGTCAGAGGGGCCAATGCTGAGGGAGCGCCGCACTGTCAGAGGGTCAGTACTGAGGGAGTGCCGCATTGTCAGAGGGTCAGTACTGAGGGAGTGCCGCATTGTCAGAGGGTCAGTACTGAGGGAGCGCCGCACTGTCAGAGGGTCAGTGCTGAGGGAGCGCCGCACTGTCAGAGGGTCAGTGCTGAGGGAGTGCGCACTGTCAGAGGGTCAGTGCTGGGGGAGTGCCGCACTGTCAGAGCGTCAGTGCTGAGGGAGTGCCACATTGTCAGAGGGTCAGTACTGAGGGAGTGCCGCACTGTCAGAGGGTCAGTACTGAGGGAGTGCCGCATTTCAGAGGGTCATAGAACATAGAGCATAGAAAGCCACAGCACAAACAGGCCCTTCGGCCCACAAGTTGCGCCGATCACATCCCCACCTCTAGGCCTATCTATAGCCCTCAATCCCATTAAATCCCATGTACTCATCCAGAAGTCTCTTAAAAGACCCCAACGAGTTTGCCTTCACCACCACCGACGTCAGCCTATTCCACTCACCCACCACCCTCTGAGTGAAAAACTTACCCCTGACATCTCCTCTGTACCTACCCCCCAGCACCTTAAACCTGTGTCCTCTCGTAGCAACCATTTCAGCCCTTGGAAATAGCCTCTGAGAGTCTACCCTATCCAGACCTCTCAACATCTTGTAAACCTCTATCAGGTCACCTCTCATCCTTCGTCTCTCCAGGGAGAAGAGACCAAGCTCCCTCAACCTATCCTCATAAGGCATGCCCCCCAATCCAGGCAACATCCTTGTAAATCTCCTCTGCACCCTTTCAATGGCTTCAACATCTTTCCTGTAATGAGGTGACCAGAACTGCGCGCAGTACTCCAAGTGGGGTCTAACCAGGGTCCTATAAAGCTGCAGCATTATCTCCCGACTCCTAAACTCAATCCCTCGATTAATGAAGGCCAGTACGCCGTACGCCTTCTTGACCGCATCCTCCACCTGCGAGGCCGATTTAAGAGTCCTATGGACCCGGACCCCAAGGTCCTTCTGATCCTCTACACTGCTAAGAATGGTACCCTTCATATTACACTGCTGCTTCATCCCATTGGATCTGCCAAAATGGATCATCACACACTTATCCGGGTTGAAGTCCATCTGCCACTTCTCCGCCCAGTCTTGCATTCTATCTATGTCTCGCTGCAACTTCTGACATCCCTCCAAACTATCCACAACACCACCTACCTTGGTGTCGTCAGCAAACTTACCAACCCATCCCTCCACTTCCTCATCCAGGTCATTTATGAAAATGACAAACAGCAAGGGTCCCAGAACAGATCCCTGGGGCACTCCACTGGTCACTGACCTCCATGCAGAGAAAGACCCCTCCACAGCCACTCTCTGCCTTCTGCAGGCAAGCCAGTTCTGGATCCACAAGGCAACAGCCCCTTGGATCCCATGCCCTCTCACTTTCTCAAGAAGTCTTGCATGGGGGACCTTATCGAACGCCTTGCTGAAGTCCATATAGACCACATCCACCGCTCTTCCTTCGTCAATGTGTTTGGTCACATTTTCAAAGAACTCAACCAGGCTCGTAAGGCACGACCTGCCCTTGACAAAGCCGTGCTGACTACTTTTGATCATACTAAACTTCTCTAGATGATCATAAATCCTGTCTCTCAGGATCCTCTCCATCAACTTACCAACCACTGAGGGTCAGTACTGAGGGAGTGCCGCACTGTCAGAGGATCAGTGCTGAGGGAGTGCCGCACTGTCAGAGGGTCAGTACTGAGGGAGTGCCGCATTGTCAGAGGGTCAGTACTGAGGGAGTGCCGCATTGTCAGAGGGTCAGTACTGAGGGAGCGCCGCACTGTCAGAGGGTCAGTGCTGAGGGAGCGCCGCACTGTCAGAGGGTCAGTGCTGAGGGAGTGCCGCACTGTCAGAGGGTCAGTGCTGGGGGAGTGCCGCACTGTCAGAGCGTCAGTGCTGAGGGAGTGCCACATTGTCAGAGGGTCAGTACTGAGGGAGTGCCGCACTGTCAGAGGGTCAGTACTGAGGGAGTGCCGCATTTCAGAGGGTCAGTACTGAGGGAGTGCCGCACTGTCAGAGGATCAGTGCTGAGGGAGTGCCACAGAGGGGCCAATGCTGAGGGAGCGCCGCACTGTCAGAGGGTCAGTACTGAGGGAGTGCCGCACTGTCAGAGGGTCAGTACTGAGAGAGTGCCGCACCGTCAGAGGGTCAGTACTGAGGGAGTGCCGCACTGTCAGAGGGTCAGTACTGAGGGAGTGCCGCACTGTCAGAGGGTCAGTACTGAAATTTTGTTGGGCCCACATCTGATGTACTGTGTAGCTCTCTGTGCAAAGGAAGATAAATTTACCTTCGAGGGGGTACCAGTCCAAGGTCTGCATTGAGAGTTGTTCGACAGCTGAGTCTAGAACTAGGTGAAGGGATTTATCACGAAGCCAATTCAATGTGACATCCACTTGGAGAAAAGGCAGAGTAATTTGATAGAGGTATTCAAGATCTCGAGTGGTCTGGACAGAGTGAGCAACTGTTCCCGCTGGTGAAAGGATCAAGAGCCAGAGGTACAGATTTACTAGTAAAAGCAGTGGCGATGAGGAAAATCTTTGCACAGAGTGTTTGGGATCTGAGCAAGCTGGTAGCAGTTTCAATAGAAGCATTCGAAAGGGAATTAGATAGTTATCTGAAGATAAACAATGTGCAGGGTTATGAACTGAAAGCAAGAGTGTGGAACTAGCAGAGTTGCTCATTTGGAGAGCCAGTGCAGGCACCTGTGCCGAATGGCTTCCTTCTGCACCATCATTCTGTTATTGGTTACTGGGCACGACGACAGCTAATGATGGTGCGAAATAGAATATCCCAGCTGGTGCTGTGAAATCCTGTGGGTGGTTTGTGGAATTCCAGTGAATTTGAATTCAATAAAAAATATCTGGAATAAGAGTCTAATGATGACCATGAAGCTATTGTTGCAAAAACCCATCTGATTCACTAATAGCCTTCAGGGAAAGAAATTTGCCATCCTTAGCCGGTCTGGCCTGACTGCACCCCCACAGCAATGTGGTTGACTCTCAATTGACCTCTGAAATGGCCGAGAAAGCCACTCAGTTGCATCAATCACTATGAAGTCAATAAAAAGGAGTGAAACCAGACGACCATCTAGCATTGACTCAAGCACTGGCAAAACAGCCCAGTCAACCCCGCAGTCACCTTATTAACATCTAACAGGTGGCACAGCAGTTAGCACTGCTGCCTCACAGCACCAGGGACCCAGATTCGATTCCCAGCTTGGGTCACTGTCTCTGCGGAGTCTGCATATTCTCCACATGGGTTTCCTCCCACTCCAAAGATGTGCAGGTTAGGTTGATTGGCTATGCTAAATTGCCCCTTAATGTCCTGGCATGAATAGGTTAGAGGGATTAGCGGGGTGATGTGGATAGGGCCTGGGTGGGATTGTTATCAGTGTAGACTCAATGGGCCAAACAGCCTCCTTCTGCACTGTCGGGTTTCTTTCCATCTGGGGGCTAATGCCAGAATTGGGAGAGCTGTCTCAGACTAGTTGAGCAACAGCCTAACAGTCATTCTCATGGAATCATACCTTACTGACACCACCATCATTATTCCCAGATAGGTCCTGTCCCACCAGCAGGACAGATCCAGCAGAGGTGGCACAGTGGTATAGTCAGGAGGGAGTTGCCCAAGGAGTCCACAACTCCAGGCTCAATCTCATGGCTGCAGGTTAAATATGGGCAAGGAAACCTCTTGTTGGTTACCATGTAGCCTCCACCTTTGGCTGATGAATCAGTATTCCTCCATCTTGAACAATACTTGGGAGGAAGCACTGAGGGTGGCAAGGGCGCAAAATGTACTCTGGATGGGGTTTTCACTGTCCACCACCAAGAGTGACTGGGCAGCAACACTACTGATCGAGCTCATCAGTTCCTGAAGGATACAGCTGCTAGACTGGGTTAGGCATTGGGGAAATAACTAGTGATGTCTTGAGTATACATGTTACAAGTCTTAAAGCACATCAAGGTAGATAAATCCCCAGGACCTGATGAAGCGCATCCCAGGACATTGTGGGAGGCTAGGAAAGAAATTGCAGGTCCCCTAGCAGAAATATTTCAATCATTGACAACCACAGGTGAGGGGCCTGAAGATTGGAGGGTGGCAAACGTTGCGCATTTGTTGAAGGGCTGCAGGGAAAAGCCTGGGAACTACAGGCTGGTGAGCCTAACATCTGTAGTGGGCGAGTTGTTAGAAGGAATTCTGAGAAACAGGATCTAGACATTTAGAGGCAAGAACTGATTAGGGAGTCAGCAGAGTGGAAAATTGTGTCTCACGAATTTGATGAGTTTTTTGAAGGGGTAACTAAGGTAGATGAGGGTAGTGCAGTTGATGTTGTCTACATGGACTTTAGCATGGGCTTTGACAAGGTACCGCATGGTAGATTGTTGTAGAAGGTTAAATCTCATGGGATCCAGGATGAGGTAGCCAAATGGATACAAAATTGGCTTGACAACAGAAAACAGGGCACTAGAGGGTTGTTTTGCAAACTGGAGTGCCTCAGGGATCAGTGCTGGGTCAACTGTGTCATTTATGTTAATGATTTGGATGAGAATATAGGAGGCATGGTTAGTAAGTTTGCAGATGACACCAATTGCAACAGGATCTTGATCAATTGGGCCAATGGGCCGATGAAGTTTAATTTAGATAAAAGAGATAATGCACTTTGGTATATGGAACCAGGGCAGGACTTACTCAGTTAATGGTAGGGCATTAGGGAGATCTACAGGTACAGGCTCATAGCTCCTTGAAAGTGGAGTCACAGGTGGACAGAGTGCTGAAGGCAGCATTCGGCATGCTTAGTTTCATTGGTCAGAACATTGAATATAGGAGTTGGGACGTCGTGTTGAAGTTGTACAAGACATTACTAAGGCCACACTTGTGCGAAGTTCTACAAACTAAGGAATAGCATGATGGGGAAATTGGTCAACTATTTGGTACAATATAAGAAAGGCTGACTCTGCATAACTTAAGATGTGAATAAGATCAGAGAAGGGTCAAGCTATTCCAAAATGCCTGACCTCTAAGGCCTGATAAGATTAACTCAAAGAACAAAGAACCTAGGACGGTATGAGGAAATAAAACAAGATAAGATCAGGGATGACAGAGTCACTGACCTTCTGTTACATCAAAGGGCAAGATAAGGATGAATGATGAGACAAGTTCTAGGGGGTCAGCAGGTTGTGCCATGATTAATGACATTGCTTATGATTCTATTATTGATCGAATTCCTGAATAAGCTCTGGTCACACAAACTGATGATTATGTATAAATACTGAACTGATTCTTTCTGTAAGCGCGGACTCGAGGATGAATTAGCAGTTGTACCAACTACTCTCTGAACTCAAATTTCAGCCAAATACTGCATGCAGTCTTTCGTAAATAAAGACAAAGTTATTTAGTCGGAACAAATTTTGTTGAGTCTTTCTATCACAGTCAAGAAGCAGGAAAGTTTCCACTTCAACACATGGAATACTGTGTGCAGTCCTGGTCACCCTATTATAGAAAGGATATTATTAAACTAGAAAGAGTGCAGAAAAGACTTACAGGATGCTACTGGGACTTGATGGATTGAGTTATAAGGAGGTTGGATAGACTGGGACGTTTTTTCTCTGCAGCGTAGGAGGCCGAGGGGTGATCTTATAGAGGTCTATAAAACAATGAAGGGCATACATCAGCTAGATAGTCAACATCTTTTCCCAAAGACAGGGGAGTCTAAAACTTAGAGGGCATAGGTTTAAGGTGAGAGGGGAGATACACAAGGGTCCAGAGGGGCAATTTTTTCCACAGAAGGCAGTGAGTGTCTGGAACAAGCTGCCAGAGGCAGTAGTAGAGGCAGGTACAATTTTGTCTTTTAAAAAGTGTTTAGACAGTTACATGGGTATAGAGGGATATGGGCTAAACGTGGGCAATTGGGACTAGCTTAGTGGTTAAAGGGCAGCATATACAAATTGGACTGAAGGGTCTGTTTCCATGTTGTAAACCTATCCCACAGCACATGGACTAGAGTGATTCAAGAAAGCAGCTCAGCACCACTTTCTCAAGGGCAACAAATGCTGGCCAGCCAGTGACGCCCATGTCCCATGAATAAAGTTTGGAATGGGATTAAATGAGGAATTCTCAAATTACAAATTTCCCAACACAATAAAGCCACGCCCTCATTTGCACCCCAGTAGTTTCGGATTTTATTTTACAGCACACAGCTGCAAAAGTATAAATGACATGCATTTGAAAATTAAAAAAAAAAGGACAGCAACATCTGAGAATGACTGTAGTGCAAGACTCATTCTGGTAAAAGCCCCCCCAATCCACATCGATCTGATCAGACTGGTCAGATAATCATTACTTTACACACACTGCACAACAGATCTTTTCCAAAGTCCAAATTAAATATAGCAGTCCAATTTGAATACATCAAGGGAAAATATAGGGAGAGGGCAGCATTCAGTCAACTTCCTCCATGCGGGATGCATCCTCATCTCCCTCCAGAGGTGGAATCTCTTCAACAACTTGTGGCGTGGTCTCTTCCACAGGCACCTCATCATCATCAATACCTTTCAAACAAACAGAAAAACAATTCAACACCACTGCAAAAATCACTATTTCACTCAGCTAGAGGCAGAGTGCACACTAATTCACATATTGTTCCAAGGGCAAGTCAATTCACAATAGTTGAGGGAAGTGGTGGTCTTCCACAACAGGACTGAACAGCAGAAGGCCATTCAGCCCCTCAAGCCAGTTCCACCATTCAAGCAAAAACCTTTCTAATAGTGCAATAACTCAAAAAACTCAACTATGCGCCTTGCCTCGTGTCTCCCACAAGTGGTATCATGCTCCTGGTATCTACCTTATCAAATGCCCTCAGGATCCCCGTGTTTCAGTCAGCCAGCTCACCTCATTCTGAACTCCAATGGATACAGACCCAACTGGTTCAAGCTTTAAGCCTCATCCCAGGAATGAGTCAAGTGAACCTTCTCTATAGCCTCACCAAGGTCCTTTACACTGCAGTAAAACTTCCCTAAATTCCATTCTCCTTCCAGTAAACACCAACATCTCATTTATCTCTGTAATCACTTGCTGTACCTGCATGTGGTTCATGTACCAGGACACCCAGATCCCTCTGTACCTCCGTGTTCTACAATCCCTCCATTTAAACAGTATGCTGCTTTGCTATTCTCCCTGCCAGTGGACAAACTCACATTTTCCCACATTATACTCCATCTGCCAATTTTTTGCCCAATTTGTCTACATCTTTTTGAAGACTGTCTACCTTACGGATGGCAAGGTGGCACAGTGGTTAGCACTGCTGCTTCACAGTGCCAGGGACCTGGGGCAGCACGGTGGCACAGTGGTTAGCACTGCTCCCTCACAGTGCCAGGGACCCGGGTTCGATTCCCAGCTTGGGTCACTGTCTTGTGTGGAGTTTGCACGTTCTCCCTGTGTCTGCGTGGGTTTCCTCCGGGTGCTCTGGTTTCCTCCCACATTCTGAAAGATGTGCTGGTTAGGGTGCATTGACCCAAACAGGCAGCAGACTATGACGACTAGGGGAATTTCACAGTAACTTCATTGCAGTGTTAATGTAAGCCTTACTTGTGACTAATAAATAAACTTTAAAACTTTACCACCTCTTGACAATGTTTTTGTCATAGGCAAATTTAGCAGCCATGCATTCAGTCCCTTCAGCTAAATCATTGATGCAGAGTGGAGCTGAGTCTAGCCCAGTGGGATCAGCTTGCAGCACAAAGCATGGTAACCGAGAGAGCATCTTTTATTCAGTATATTTCAGCAATACTGGTCACTTGTTAGCTCTGCTGTGCGGATAAATAATTTAACACTTACCCAGACCCAGCTTGATCATTCGATAGATACGGTTAGAGTGCGTCTGCGGATCATCCAATGAAAAGCCGGAGGATAAGAGGGCAGTCTCGAAGAGCAGGATCACAAGGTCTTTGACAGCTTTATCATTCTTGTCTACCTCGGCCTTCTGTCGCAGGGTGTCCACAATTGGGTGGTCTGGGTTGATTTCCAGATGTTTCTTGGCCATCATGTAACCCATGGTTGAATTGTCCCTCAGGGCTTGAGCCTTCATGATTCTCTCCATGTTTGCAGTCCAGCCATAGGTGCTGGTCACAATGCAGCATGGGGAGGAGACGAGCCGGTTCGAAACACTCACCTAGGACACAGAGTCAAGTGTGTTAAAGCTGCTCCAGTTAGTAGTTGCTGCACACACGCTGGGGCGTAAATAACCAGCAGGGTTAATTCCCACCAAATATTCCTGAGGTGCCATCTACCAGTGACAGCCATCTCACCCGAAATGGCCACTTGTAAATCCAGACAATTATGTTAATGGCTCACTGGGAATACTGTACAGCAGGGATTACTAAGGAACCAGCCCTAGATGGATCTCCTGTCCCCAGGGACAACGTACTTAAGATCAGCTAACACTGCTGGAAGGACTTGGATTTGATTTCAACAGGCATATCAGTCATACAGCCCATCATGCCTGTGCCGACCCTCAAATACCAATCCTATTTACCAGCACTTGGGCCACGGCTACCACACCATGGCCATTTAAGCGCTCGTCCAGATGCTTCTTAAATGTTACGAGTACCTGCCACCACCCTCTGAACAAACTTTCCCTCTCATCCTCATCACCTTAAATCGATGCCCTCTGTTCTTAGACACCACTGCCACGGGGAAACGGTTATGATCTACCCCATTTATGCCTCAATTTTGTACAACTCTACAGATCCCCCCCCTCAGCCTCCTCTGCTCCAGGAAGAATAAACTCACCCTCACCTCAGCTGAAACCTTTCCATTCCAGGCAACATCCTCTGCACCCTCTCCAGTGTAATCATGTTCTTCCAATCACATCACAACCAGAACATCACGATGTTCCATCTGTGGTCTAGCCAAAAAGATTGCCCTGCTCCTATACCCTCTGCCCCAGCTAATGAAGACAAGCACTCCATACGCCTTCCTCACCACCCTATCTACCTGTGTTGCCAGGGACCCAAGGTCCCTTTGTTCTCTAATGCTTCCTAGGGACTTACTAACACTTTACCTGTGGCCAGTGAAGATTTAAATAGCCAGAGTACCTGCAATCTCCTTCCTTGCCTTCCATAGCAGCCTGGGATACATCTCATCAGGCCCTGGGGATTTATGCATCTTTATGCCTGCTTATTAACCTTAATGTGCATATCTGGGGAATGACCCTGGAAAGGTAATGCTAGTTTACATGGCACAGGACAAGAGTGAAGAAAGTTATCCTGAAACATTGCTTGCGTTGAAAGGCTTTGAATGAACTCTCTGCAGTTTTACCTTCTCCACTTTCTTGTCCAGGATCTCTTTCATGAGTTTGCACAGGTTGTCATACTTGGCTCGATCCTCTTCACGCTTCTTCTTCTCCTCATCGTCCTCAGGCAGCTCAAGGCCCTCCTTTGTGACAGAGACCAGCTGCTTACCATCAAACTCCTTCAGCTGCTGCACACAGTATTCATCGATTGGCTCAGTCATGTAGACCACCTCAAAGCCCCGCTTCCTGACACGCTCCACAAAGGCAGAGTTAGCTACTTGATCTTTGCTTTCACCTGAAAAAGGAAACAGCGTAAGAATTCTTATTCATCTGTGGGAATGGAATTCTTTAACACTGGGTTATTCAGGAATTAGGGTGACTTCTTCCATAGTCTTAACCTCCAGGTTACAAGCATCACACTTGCTGTGCTAAGCTGCCAATGTTGTAACCATTGAACTGACTGGATAGGTTAGGCATACATGCAAACTGAGGCAGCCAATTCCTTTTTCCATTAGTCATTCATGGGATGTAAGCATCACTGGCAAGGTCAGCATTTGTTGCCCATCCTGCGGTTGAGTGGCTTGGGAAGCCATTTAAGAGTCAACCACGATCTGGAGTCATATGTAGGCCAGACTAGGCAAGGAGATTCACCAGGATGCTGCCTGGGCTGGAACATTTCACTTATAATCAGAGGTTGGATAGACTTGGGTTGTTTTCTTGGAGCAGAGAAGACAGAGGGGTGATTTGATTGAAGTGTTCAAGATTATGGGGGACATGGACAGGGTGGATAGGGAGCAGCTGGTCCCTTTCTTTGAAGGGTCAGTTATGAGGGGACACAAGTTAAAAGTATGGGGGGAGGTTTTTGGCTGGGGTGGGGGGGGGGGGTTTGAGGAAAAACCTTTTTACTCAGAGGGTGATGGTCTGGAATGCGCTGCCTGGGAGGGTGGTGGAGGCGGGATGCCTCACATCCTTTAAAAAATACCTGGACGAGTACTTGGCACACCATAACATTCAAGACTATGGGCAAGTGGGGTTAGGTGGGCAGGTCAGGGCCTTTCATGCGTTGGTGCAGATTCAATGGGCCGAAGGGCCTCTTCTGCACGGTAGTATTCTGTGAAAGCAGATTTCCTTCCCTAAAGGCATTCCGCTGGGCAAGTTTCCTCCTCTTTCAACAATAAAGTTCAGTTAATTTATTAGTATCACAAGTAGGCTTACATTAACACTGCAGTGAAGTTACTGTGAAAATCCCCTAGTCGCCACACTCCGGCGCCTGTTCGGGTACACGGAAGGAGAATTTAGCATGGACAATGCACCCTAACCAGTACGTCTTTCGGACTGTGGGAGGAAACCGGAGCACCCGGAGGAAACCCACGCAGACACGGGGAGAATGTGCAGGCTCCGCACAGTGACCCGAGGCTGGGAGTTGAACCCATGTCCCCAGTGCTGCGAGGCAGCAGTGCCAACCACTGTGCTACCGTGCCGCCCCATTACATTAATGGACAGAAACAAAGTGGTTTTCTAGTACAGCAAAGAAACTGAGCTTAATTTTATAAAATTACAGGCTTCAATCTAGACGAATCAGGATCATTGCTGCTTTTCTTGATCCTTCCAATGGACGGCATTTTTCAGCCCCACCCACAACAGCTCCCACCATTGGTATGACCAGAAAAGTTGGAAGGCCAACACAGATAGGATGAGCTGAAGGGCCTCTTTCTGTGCTGCAAAACTCCAACTCAGTCACCTGTCCAAATATCAGGGGTGGCAGTGGTTGGCCCCGACACCTCAGCGCCAGGAACCAAGGTTCAATTCCCAGCCTCGGGTCACTGTGCGGAGTCTGCACGTTCTCCCCGTGTCTCCCTGCGTTTCCTCCGCGTGCTCCGGTTTCCGCCCACAGTCCAAAAGACTTGCTGGTTAGGTGCATTGACCGTGCTACATTCTCCCTCAGTGTACCCGAACAGGTGCTGGAGTGTGACAACTAGGGGATTTTCACACTAACTTCATTGCAGTGTTAATGCAAGCCTACTTGTGACACTAATAAACAAACTTTACAGCTTTAAAGATCACTTTATGGAGCTGTGTCTAATTTTGCCTCCCAATGCTGTTGTCAAGCACCTGGAGATGAAAGGTACGACATTAATACAAGCTTTATTACTTCAGAAAGATTTCAGTGAAGACTAACCAACATTTCTCAGAGTCCAACATGTAAGAATACATGCTGAATAGATAGCAATGAGCCCTAGTCCTTGAAGAACCACAGGTGTATCACTCCATTCAAAAGACAATTGGCTATTAATAGCAGCACTCCACAGGCAGTAAGGATAAGGCAATCCTCCATGCCCTGCCACAGCTGATATGGGAATGGAGCCCAGTATGTGATGCTAAAAGCAGTGTACTGATGGGAAAGTACTTGTTTACAGTCTTAAAAATAAACTTGGAGCTGGGTGTTAATAAAAGACACACTCGAGGAGACATCTGTATCTGAAATAAAGCAGATCTCATAGGATCTGTAGAATGGAAACATTTTGGATTTGGAAACATGCCAGATGAACAGTTTGAGACTTGCTCTCCTATTAAGATCAAGTCAGGTTTAGGCTCCATGATGGTAACTTGTTGAAACAATTAAAAGGGTAGACAACACTAGGGCAGGCTCTACCAAGTCAACCTACGATTGGAGATAGAGTCAGAGGTTTACAGCATGGAAACAGGCCCTTCGGTCCAACTTGTCCATGCCGCCCTTTTTTTTTTAAAAACCCCAAAGCTAATCCCAATTGCCCGCATTTGGCCTCAAATTGTTGTTTACAGCAGTAACCAACAAAAGGTTGAAGAGTGGTTGTCATCAGCACAATATTCTGATGCCAGAGGGGAACGCGACTTGGGTAGTCTAGACAAACAACAACATGAAACTGTCTGCTCACAGACACTTTTCAAACCATGTTATAAGCAGCTTGTAGCATTGTATTGCACAAGTCTGTTGTCGGAGTATTCAATAATCTTTGATGATTTGATATGCAGGAGGCAATACTAAGCTGAGCTTGCATTCTTTGGAACTCTTCACCCACAAGTAGTAACAGATGCTAGCTGAATAATTTTAAATCCGAGAGCAATTATTTTTTCCTAGACAAAGATGTTGGAGAATATGGGGCTAACATATGGACCAATCTTGATCTCACTGCATGGGGGAACGGCCCCGAATGTTCAAAGCATTGGCGAATTCGCTAATCATCCACTTGGACTACACAGCAGGCAGAGGGAAGGGTGGTTCAGCCCTTCACTGATCTTCCCATTCCCCAAACCCAGATATTTCTCACTAAACCACAACTCACCGGTTATATAGTAGATGCACTTCTGGTTTTCCTTCATTCGGGAGACATAGTCTGACAATGGGGTGAGCTCATCTCCACACTGAGAGGTGTGGTAACGCAACAGTTCAGAAAGCTTCTTGCGATTCTGGGAGTCCTCGTGGATACCCAGCTGTGAGGGTTAAAGAAAGGAAATCAGTTACTACACTGTGAGGTACATGACCTAACCTCGGAGGATCTGGGTGTCCGAGTGCATGAATCACAAAAGGCTAATTTGCAGGTACAGCAAGTAATTGGGATAGCCAATAGAATATTGTTTATTGTGAGGGTATTGAATATAAACATAGGGCAGTTATGCTTCAGTTACACAGGACAATAGTGAGACCACACCTAGTGTACAATATTGGTCTCCTTATTTGAGGAAGGCCGTAAATGCGTTAGGAACAGTTGAGAGGTTTCCTAGACTAAATACTAAGAATGGGTAGGTTGTCTTACAAGGAAAAAGACAGGGTCCTGAGGGGTCTTGACAGGGTCGGCGTGGAGAGGATGTTTCCTCTTGTGGGAGAATCTAGAACCAGGCTCCCCAGTTAAGACAGAATTTTTTTTTCCTGAGTGTAGCAGGTCTTTGGAACTCCCTTCGTCAAAAGGTGGTGGAAGCAGAGTCTTCCACCACCTTTGCGTCGGTATTCACAAAGGAGAGGGATGTGTTGACTGGGAGTGTCTCAGAGGGGAGTGTTGACCCGTTAGAGAAAATCTCCATTACAAGGGAGGAAGCGGAGTGCCGCAGGGATCAGTGCTTGGTCCTCTGCTATGCGTAATTTTTATAAATGACTTGGAGGAGGGGGCTGAAGGGTGGATCAGTAAATTTGCTGATGACACCAAGATCGGTGGAGTAGTGGATGAGGTGGAGGGCTGTTGTAGGCTGCAAAGAGACATAGATAGGATGCAAAGCTGGGCTGAAAAATGGCAAATGGAGTTTAACCCTGATAAATGTGAGGTGATTCATTTTGGTAGGACTAATTTAAATGTGGATTACAGGGTCAAAAGGTAGGGTTCTGAAGAATGTGGAGGAACAGAGAGATCTTGGGGTTCATATCCATAGATCTCTGAAGGTTGCCACTCAAGTGGATAGAGCTGTGAAGAAGGCCTATAGTGTGTTACAGCCCTGTCATTAACAGGGGGTTTGAGTTTAAGAGCCGTGGGGTTATGCTGCAACTATACAGGACCTTGGTGAGACCACATTTGGAATATTGTGTGCAGTTCTGGTCACCTCACTACAAGAAGGATGTGGAGACACTGGAAAGAGTGCAAAGGAGATTTACCAGGATGCTGCCTGGTTTGGAGGGTAGGTCTTATGAGGAAAGGTTGAGGGAGCTAGGGCTGTTCTCTCTCGAGCGGAGGAGGCTGAGGGGAGACTTAATAGAGGTTTATAAAATGATGAAGGGGATAGATAGAGTGAACGTTCAAAGACTATTTCCTCGGGTGGATGGAGCTATTACAAGGGGGCATAACTATAGGGTTCGTGGTGGGAGATACAGGAAGGATATCAGAGGTAGGTTCTTTACGCAGAGAATGGTTGGGGTGTGGAATGGACTGCCTGCAGTGATAGTGGAGTCAGACACTTTAGGAACATTTAAGCGGTTATTGGATAGGCACATGGAGCACACCAGGATGATAGGGAGTGGGATAGCTTGATCTTGGTTTCAGATAAAGCTCGGCACAACATCATGGGCCGAAGGGCCTGTTCTGTGCTGTACTGTTCTATGTTCTAAAGCTCGGCACAACATCGTGGGCCGAAGGGCCTGTTCTGTGCTGTACTGTTCTATGTTCTAAGTGTTAGGTTTTTTAGGGAATATAAAGACTGACAAATCCCCAGGGCCTGATGGAATCTATCCAAGGCTGCTCAGGGAGACGAGACACGAAATTGCTGGGCCTCTGACGCAATCTGTCTCATCACTGGACACAGGTGAGGTCCCAGAGGATAGCTAATGTGGTCCCGTTATTTAAGAAGGATAACCCGGGAAATTATAGGCCGGTGAGCTTGACGTCTGTGGTAGGGAAGTTGTTGGAGAGGATTCTTAGAGATAGGATGTATGCGCATTTAGAAAGGAATAAACTCATTAACGATAGTCAGCATGGTTTTGAGAGAGGGAGGTCATGCCTCACTAACCTGGAGGAGTTTTTTTGAAGTAGTAACTAGAATGGTTGATGAGGGAAGGGCCGTGGATGTCGTCTATATGGACTTTAGTAAAGCGTTTGACAAAGTCCCTCATGGTAGGTTGGTGCAAAAGGTTGGATCTCATGGGATAAAGGGGGAAGTGGCTAGATGGGTGGAGAACTGGCTTGGTCACAGAAGACAGAGGGTGGTAGTGGAAGGATCTTTTTCCGGCTGGATGCCTGTGACTAGTGGTGTACCGCAGGGCTCTGTATTGGGACCTCTGCTGTTTGTGATTTATACAAACGATCTGGAAGAAGGTGTAACTGGGGTGATCAGTAAGTTTGCGGACGACACGAAAATGGCTGGACTTGCAGATAGTGAGGAACATTGTCAGAGGCTACAGAAGGATATAGATAGGCTGGAAATTTGGGCAAAGAAATGGCAGATGGAGTTCAATCCAGATAAAGACGAAGTGATGCATTTTGGTAGAACTAACGTAGGGAGGAGCTATACGATAAATGGCAGAACCATAAAGGGTGTAGATACGCAGAGGGACCTGGGTGTGCAAGTCCACAGATCCTTGAAGGTGACGTCACAGGTGGAGAAGGTGGTGAATAAGGCATATGGCATGCTTGCCTTTATAGGACAGGGCACAGAGTATAAAAGTTGGGGTCTGATGTTGCAGTTGTATAGAACGTTGGTTCGGCCACATTTGGAATACTGCGCCCAGTTCTGGTCGCCGCACTACCAGAAGGACATGGAGGCTTTAGAGAGAGTACAGAGGAGGTTTACCAGGATGTTGCCTGGTATGGAAGGGCTTAGTTATGAGGAGAGATTAGGTAAACTGGGCTTGTTCTCACTGGAAAGACGGAGGATGAGGGGTGACCTAATAGAGGTGTATAAAATTATGAAAGGCATAGATAGGGTGAATGGTGGGAAGCTTTTTCCTAGGTCGGTGGTGACGTTCACGAGGGGTCATAGGTTCACGGTGAGGGGGAGGTTTAACACGGATATCAGAAGGACGTATTTTACACCGAGGGTGGTGGGAGCCTGGAATGTGCTACCAGGCAAGGTGGTGGAGGCGGACACACTGGGAACGTTTAAGACTTATCTAGATAGCCACATGAATGGAGTGGGAATGGAGGGATACAAAAGAATGGTCTAGTTTGGACCAGGGAGCAGCGTGGGCTTGGAGGGCCGAAGGGCCTGTTCCTGTGCTGTAATGTTCTTTGTTCGATTCTTGATTAAATTGGATGAAAGGTTACTGGGGTAAGCAGGTGGTGGCAATCAGATCAACCATGGTCTTATTGAATGGTGGGGCAGACTAGGAGGGGCTGAGTGGCCTATTCCTAATCTGTATGTAAAAATGTCTCCACAATGTACTGAAAGGGCGAATCCAAATCCACACTTGGTTTCTTTCAATACTCAGATGTAGTGATATTCGCACATGCCTATATTACTCTGCAGACCTGCCTTTCGGTACGTGTACAATTCTCATTAACGGGCTGAATCAGCAGTTACACTGGGAGATCTCTGCACTCTCTATACTATAGACCCATCAGAAATTCAATAAGTAGCTATTATATAAATAATTTGTTAAGAATTTTCTGACCCCCCCTCCCCCAAACACACACTGCATTTTGGCCCTCATACAGACAGCACACCAATACAAAGCTGGAACTTTTCTCCTTTTACCCTTACCTTGAGGTTCTTTGAGAACTGCTCATAGAATTTCTTATAGTTCTCCTTGTCCTCCGCCAGCTCAGAGAACAGCTCCATACACTTCTTGACAATGTTCTTGCGAATGACCTTCAGGATTTTGCTCTGTTGCAGCATCTCTCGGGAAATATTTAAGGGCAGGTCCTCAGAGTCCACCACCCCACGAACAAAGTCTGGGTTGAGAGAATCAGATTCACACAGTCATACATCAGACATGAACCAAGGGCCTTATGAGAAAAGAAGACCATGTTGGTCCAATAGGGCCAGATATAACACTGCTGAAATAACATCGGATCCTGGACTTCCATGTTTAGTAAAAGTCAGTCTGGAATTCTACACATACAAAATAAATATTTTATAACAGGCTCCAAGAGCTTTAAAATGACTGGAATATAAAATGGCACTGGACCAAGATGCACACAAAAGATAGTTAGCCGGTGTCGGAAAGGAATAACAGCCAATCGCCTTTCACACACGCTGGGCCAATGAGAAGCTTTCACCAGCCAGTTTACCATGAGAATACACTACCAACAAATTTACCCATCTGTGGGAACACCTCCGCAAGCAGCAATTACCAGGGTGATCAGACTGTCAGATACAAATGACATCTGCTGCACTGCAACTCAAAACATGCAGTATACAAGTCCTAGGCTAGCAAAAGGAAGCCGTAACAGCTAATAAAAACAAAAGCAGCAAGAGATTCTTGGGAGGAACCATTTTTAAACAGGAATCCCTGAAACTAGAAGCCTATATCCAGCAGTCTCCACTGACAATATCTCATGAGAGAGAAACATCCCTCTGCCATACAAAGCCCCAAATCAGGAAGGCACACAAGCCATGTTTATGAAATACTCACTGAGGTACTCTGGGATCAACTCCTCACAACTGTCCATGATGAAGACTCTGCGAACATAGAGCTTGATGTTGTTCTTCTTCTTCTTGTTCTCAAAGAGGTCAAAGGGAGCCCGCCTGGGAATGAACAGGAGGGCGCGGAATTCCAACTGGCCCTCAACAGAAAAATGCTGAGGAGGGAAAACAAGTTACTTTCACTGAGCTAACTAACTTTCATTTCATGACTAATATCTAGAGACAATATCAGGTATAGGGAATGTTAGAGATTCCAATGAGGGGAACGGAAATGATTATGGCTGAAGATTAGTCCCAGGCAGTCAAGGGTAAGACAGGAGGAAGACAGAAGGGTGGGGAAAAATAGCCCATTGGGAGCCCCTGAAAAACTAGAATCAATGTGAATCGGGATGGGGTGGGAGCTTCACAACATCACTGAGGAGGTTCTCAGGATAGTGAGCTAGGCCCAACCATCATTAGCTAGAGCTCCGTTCCACCATAAGGTCAGAAATGGGAATGTTCGCTGATGACTGCATAATATTCAATATCATTCACAACTCCTCGGATACTGAAGTAGTCCATATCCAAATGCAGGACAATATCCAGGCTTGGACTGACAAACGGCAAATAACATTTGCACCACTCAAGTGCCAGGCAACAACCATCTCCAACAGAAGAAAATCTAACCATCGCCCCATGACATTCAATGGCATTAGTCAACATGGATTTGTGAAGGGCAAGTCTTGCCTCACAAATTTGATTGAATTCTTTGAGGAGATAACCAAGTGTGTCGATGAAGGTAGAGCAGTTCATGTCATATACATGGATTTTAGTAAGGCATTTGATAAGGTCCCCCATGGTCAGCTCATGAAGAAAGTAAGGAGGTGTGGGATAGAAGGAAATTTGTCGATTGGAAAGCTAACTGGCTATCTCAAAGAAGACAGAGGGTGGTGGTGGATGGAAAATTTTCAGACTGGAGACGAGTTACCAGCAGTGTACCACAAGGATCAGTGCTGGGTCCTCTGCTTTTTAAAATGACTTGGAGGAAGGGGCTGAAGGGTGGATCAGTAAATTTGCAGATGACACCAAGATTGGTGGAGTAGTGGATGAGCTGGAGGGCTGTTGTAGGCTGCAAAGAGATATAGATAGGATGCAGAGCTGGGCCGAAAATGGCAGATGTAGTTTAACCCTGACAAATGCGAGGTGATTCATTTTGGTAGGAGAAATTTAAATGCGGATTACAGGGTCAAAGGTAGGGTTCTGAGAAATGTGGAGGAACAGAGATCTTGGGGTTCATATCCACAGATCTCTGAAGGTTGCCACTCAAGTGGATAGAGCCGTGAAGAAGGCCTATAGTGTATTAGCATTTATTAACAGGCGGATTGAGTTTAAGAGCCGTGGGGTTATGCTGCAACTGTACAGGACCTTGGTGAGACCACATTTGGAATATTGTGTGCAGTTCTGGTCACCTCACTCTAAGGATGTAGAAGCACTGGAAAGAGTGCAAAGGAGATTTACCAGGATGCTGCCTGGTTTGGAGGGTAGGTCTTATGAGCAAAGGTTGAGGGAGCTAGGACTTTTCTCTTTGGAGCGGAGGAGGTTGACAGGAGACTTGATAGAGGTTTATAAGATGATGAGGGGGATAGATAGAGTGGACGTTCAGAGACTATTTCCTCGGGTGGATATAGCTGTTACTAGGGGGCATAACTGTAAGGTTCATGGTGGGAGATATAGGAAGGGTGTCCGAGGTAGGTTCTTTACTCAGAGTGGTTGGGGTGTGGAATGGACTGCCTGCAGTGATAGTGGAGTCGGACACTTTAGGAACTTTCAAGCGGTTATTGGATAGGCACATGGAGCACACTAGAATGATAGGGAGTGGGATAGCTTGATCTTGGTTTTGGAAAAGGTTCGGCACAACATCGTGGGCCAAAGAGCCTGTACTGTTCTATGTTCTATTACCATTGCTGAATCCCCCACTGTCAACATTTATCAGAAACTAAACTGCATATAAATTCTGTAGGTACCAGACCAGGCCAAAGGCTAGGCATCGTGCAACGAGTAACTCACCTCTTGACTCCCCAAAGTCTGTCCACAATCAAGGTCCAAGTCAGGAGTGCGATAGAATACTTGCTGGATGGGTTGAGCACAAATACTAAAGAAGCTTAACACCATCCAGGGCAAAGTAGACCACTTGATTGAATCCCACTTATAAACATTCATCCCCCCACTGCTGAAGCTCAGCAGCAGCAGTGCATACCATCTATAAAATGCACTGCAACTCCCAAAACTCCTTAGATAACACCACTGAAACTCATGGCCACGGCCATCTAGAAGGGCACCAGATACTTGGGAATATCACTACCCCTCCAAGTCACTCAGTATCTTGACTTGGAAATATATCACTGTTCCTGCACTGTCACTGGATCAAAATCCTGGAACTCTGTCCCCAACAGCATAGTGGGTGAACCTACACAGGGACTATAGTGGTTCAAGCCCATCACCACCTTCAAGGTGAATGAGGAATTGGGCAATAAGTGCTTGCCCAGCCAGTGAGGTCCCCACCTCATGAAAAAAGATATTTCAAAAAATTACACGGGAGGATACTAAAGTAGCTTTGTTAGAGCAGCTAATGTTAAAGTCACAATGCACTCAATCAGGTTAAACTTGCCTTCACAGCAAGATGATCCTCCCAATCATTAGTGAGACTCTTGTAGAACTCGCCATACTCCTCCTGCGTGATGTCATCGGGATTGCGGGTCCAAATGGGTTTGGTTTTGTTCAGTTCCTCCTGGTCAATATACTTCTCTTTGATCTTCTTAGTCTTCTTTTTGTCCTTCTTTTCACCATCTTCTTCCTCATCAGACCCTACATCTTCAATCTTGGGCTTCTCCCCTTCCTCCATATCCGCACCTTCCTCTTTCTCAGGCTTTTCCTCGGTTTCAACCTCATCGTCACTGATCTCCTTCTCCCGTTCCTTCTCAACCTGAAGAAAACAAGTCACAAGGTCAGTAAACCGGTCCACTGCTACTTCCACATCTACAAGCAACGCACATTCAGGCAAAACTGATATTTACCCCAATTCTCCCTTTTCAGAGAGATGGTGATAATGAAAATCCCACCACAAACTGAACACCAGTCATTTCCACACGTCAATTCCTGCTCTAATTTTACAACAGAAAGAACAGAGACAAACAGGAAAACAAGCACTGCAAAAAGGTTATTGGGATGCAACCTGGAGTGTAATAAGTTGACTGGAACTAAAAAGTATGGGTTATGAAAGTGGATTGAAGTGGCACTGAAATTTACATACCACATTACTTGTCTCTTTTTGGTTTGATGGCAGCAAGAATGCCACTTGTGCTGCTACTGCATAGCAGATTGAAACAGCAAATCTTGCCTGTTGCATTAATTTTTGCCTTCCAGGATAAACTGGAGATAGACTGGTCACTTTTCAGGGCCTTGGGTCTATTCATGAGTTTGCATGATATGCAACGTGATGTGATTTGATCAAGCTAGCCATTATCCCACAGGATGGCATTTGATGCACACAATTTCAGCATCCAGCTTGCAGTGCGTGGAACTGTAAGAATCTCAATGTGAGTATTGATCAGCAAAGGTAGGATAGTGGTAGACCAGGATAGAGAATACCACCCCCTCCCCCCCAGCAGATCTTTCAACTAGTATGTCAAGAAAAAGGATCTCATTTGGATTGCTCCCATTTCAAGGTGAATTTGAACACAAGATGGAGACCATTAAGACAAGGAAATTATTACACGCTGCCAGTGATTTAAATATAACAAGCGTGATCATCCACATATTGGAAATATGCAAGGGGTAGGAGGTTAGGTATCAGTCCAAAGCCACGTTTCTCATGGAACCTAGCAAAGACTATGCCATGGCAACACCATCTATTTGAGCATATGTGTTGTTAAAACTGAACTCAACTGTCAAGTTCATAAATTCAATGAATACCGATTCAGACACGTGTGTGGGGAGAGAAATCACCAAGGTATAATGCTGCAGCATAAAAATCCAAGGCTCCTTGGCTAGTAATGTCTTTACTGTCTCTCTTCAGCAACACCAACCTCTTGGGTTCTCAGAACAAGTCACCAACAGAGATAATGCAAAGCAGCTCCAGACTGAATCTTCTCCCATGCTAACCCCAAAGTTTTTCAGTACAACTACCAGAGCTGCCCACAAAATCAATTTAAATTTCCAAGGTACTGACACACACACACTAAGGACCAGACTAACAGTGACAAGTTGCTGCAACTAATAAATTGGAGGTGGAAAAAATTAAACAAGTTTCTAATAACAGGCAAAGTACACATTACAGTACTTACAAAGAGCGTAATGGGATAACCAATGAACTGAGAGTGTTTCTTCACAACCTCTTTGATCCTCTTTTCCTCCAGATACTCAGCCTGATCTTCCTTCAGGTGGAGAACCACCTTTGTACCACGGATGACTGCATCAGCAGAGTCATCCCCATCACCCTTTCCTGAAAGGCAAAATATAAAGGAATTATAACTGGAGATGAAGCTCCCTAAATACCTTGCTCTTGGAGCCAGCATCTCGAGATTAACAAAGCAATACTGAAAGGAACAAGGGGCAGCCATTCTACTAACACTACTAGCTGTGGCAGCACTCACCCTGATCCTGTTTTGATTCTAAAACAAGAGATCTGGGTGAGTGGCTGTATTGTAAAACACTGTCAATCACTAGTACACAGCTAAATACTCAATCCCCACCCATCATTGGGAGGACGCACTTGGCACTAGATGATCAGCAAGGAAACCCTGGCTGGATTCCTCACCTCTAACCCATGGATACAGATCCTTACTGCCAATGTCAACCAACTCAACACTGACCAAAGGATAAGTCAGTACTTTCAGGATCAAATTAAGTCGTGACTGGTTGGACTTGTATCACATTTCCATATATTATGCAGAGATTGCCTGTTTCTTCATTTTTGTTGAGCAGCCATGACATTGTGTATTTTTCAGATTGGCTGAAACAGGAGAATACAGCCGTTAGCACCAGGGTTTAAGGCTAGAACAGTCCTCGTTAAAACAGCCGATAAAGTGAGGCAGCCATCACTCTGCTGACTCAACCACCTGAAGACAGTTTCAGCAAGAATATCGTACTAGTCTTTAAAACTGTGGGCAAGCAGGAGCTGAGTTAAAGCAAGAGATACCAATGTGCCACGTGAATGAAGAAAGCATGCTGACCAGCAACAGCCTCATCCCAAAGCATTAAGCCTGCTGACTCAAAGCAGCACTATGGGATTACACAACAGCTGCATTGCCAGTGGTAATACATCAAAGAATTTATTCACAAGCTATCACTCCCAGTGAAAACCAAATGGTGATACAGGATCATAGAGCAGGTGACAGGGGAAAACAGGGTTAAAGTGCCCGAACAAGTGAAAATTTTAATAACGTGATCAGTTTGATATAAAGTTCAAGATTTCCTTTTTGGTAACTGTCATCTTACTGCCCACGTTTAGGATGCTAACAGCAGATGCAATAAATTAATCCCACTGC
Organism: Mustelus asterias; assembly: GCF_964213995.1. Lineage (NCBI taxonomy): Eukaryota > Metazoa > Chordata > Chondrichthyes > Carcharhiniformes > Triakidae > Mustelus > Mustelus asterias. The sequence continues at coordinate 1,780,060 of NC_135805.1, read as the reverse complement.
AGACAATTCCAAATCAATCCAGCTTCAACAGTTAGACATTTACTTAATAAACCTTCCTGCTTGCCAGGAAGCCTCGATTGGATTAAGAAGTTTTATCCCCGTCAAATTCACTATCCAATTTGGAGAACAGCAAATAATCCCACGATGAAACAGGTTAATCGTGTTGAGGCACCTGCTCCTGATTAGCAACACCATGTGCCAGTCACAAACCCTCAATATAAAGCAAGGCTGCAGCTTCAATTGGGTCACTAGTTACAGAGCAGGGAGCTTTCAGCATGAGTGGCACAGACAAGGAGCCCCTTTCCACACACACTCTGAAAAGCTCAACAAGATGCCAATCCAACAGCACCAGAATGTACCTCATGCCCAGCATTCCAGAGTATCCAGGCTACCAAGATCTCAAGGTGAGTCTGACAGAGTTTCATGCTTTACTACTGCTTAGTCTATAGAATCACAAATCCTCTTTACCGCCTCAAAGAACCTCATCACAACTGGGATCAAAAGATCCTCACTTCACTGAAAATGACAAAGCCTGAGCCTGCAGGTTCGCACCAGTGTTTTCACACTCAGCCATTACTCCTGGTGTGTTAGAAACAGAAAATGCTGGAATGGCCAGCAATCAACTAGGCAGGCGAGAGAGCAGCTAACATTTCATTGCCTTTACAGGATGTGCACCTCACTGGCTAGGCCAACATTCTTACTGCCAACCTTAATTGTCTTGAACCACTGCAGTCCCCAATACACCCACAGTGCTGTTAGGGAGGGAGGTCCAGGGTTCTGACTCAGCGACAGTGAAGGAACAGCCATGTATTTTGAAATCAAAGTGTTGAGTGACTTGGACGGGAACCTCCAGGTGGTGGCTACCTGCTACTCCTGTCCTTGGAGCAAAGTTACCAGTGCACTGTCCCACTCATGACAGAGTTCCAGGATTTTGACCCAGCAATGGGGGAATTTCTAAAGTGGCGTTCCTGTCCTTATAGGTGATAAAAAGCTATTGCTTCAAACACTGCAAATCACTGCTGGAATTTGCTTATACCTGGACATTTCGACACATGTTTAGAAAGTCACATTTATCTTTAATGTTAGGGGCTGAACATTCACAGCTGGAGAGAATGGAACCCAAAGTTGCATTAGTGCACCTTGCAGATGGTACAATGCAGCCAGGATGCATCATCAGTGCCAGACTGGATGCCAATCTAGCAGGCTGCTTTGTTCTGCAGGTTGTTGGAGCTGTTCTCCCCTGACAAATGTAGAGTGTTCCATCACATGCTTGTTGGGTTTTGTAGATGTTGGATAGGCTTTGGGGAGTTAATGCAGAATTCAAAACTTATTCATTTGGTCTAGTTAAATTTCAGATCAATAGTGACCGGAGGACTTAGACATTGGCAGTGGCTAGGCTTACTGGAGATGGTCACCGTCTGGCACTTGTGGGGCACAAATGTTACTTGCCACTGATCAGCCCAAACTCTGCTCCTATAGACACAGATTGCTGCAGTATCAGAACACTGCAATCACCAGCAAACCATTTCCAGTGCCAATCTCATGGCCTCTTACACACTTCTCCTTCTCGGAGATAGGATGGCTCCATTCCAAAGGTAGGGAAGTCTAAACCTAGAGGGCATAGGCTTAAGGTGAGAGATACAAAAGTGCCCAGAGGGGCAATTTTTTCAGAGGGCGGTGAGTGTCTGGAACAAGCTGCCAGAGATAGTAGTTGAAGCGGGTACAATTTTGTCTTTTTAAAAAGCATTTAGATAGTTACATGGGTACGATGGGTATGGAGGGATATGGGCCAAATGCGGGCAATTGGGATTAGCGTAAGGGTTTTAAAAAGGGCGGGCGGCATGGACAAGTTGGGCCGAAGGGCCTGTTTCCATGCTGTAAACCTCTGACACTCAATCTCCCAGAATAACTCCAGCAGACCATTCCGCTCACACTAACTTGCAGTTTTTGCCGGAAGAATTGCATGAGCTCTGGCTGAGGGGACAAGTAATTGGATAATAAATGTGCAAGAATACAATAGCCCATGTTTTGTTCCTTGTTACACCCTTAAATCTTTCCAGATTTCAGGTATCAAGACTTCATTTAAAAACATAAGGAATACTAACTAACCAACTCTTATTTCTCTCACCAATCTCCATCTCCTAACTTTAGCCTACAAAGTATCTGCCAGGAAGACTTCACTCCAGCCCTGCTCTCAACATTTCCACCTGGAAGGGGAACATCATCTCCCAAAAAATAGAGAACACAGTAGCCATTCACTCCCTTGTCCAATGGAGTCTCCAATTCCAAAGCATCGCAGGATTGGCTGGGGATTACACACTCCAGACCTCCAACGAAAACCCTGGGCAATTCTGTGACAAGAGTCTAGAAGACTACTTCAAAGAAAGATTGATGGAAGTGAAGTTCAGCAACTTGCAGGCACCCAGACCATGATCCTACTTTCACGCAACATGCTACAACAGTCCACACTGGGACATTAGAAATGCTTCAAAGCTGTGCAGTAACAGTAGCTCACAATACAAACGAGAACATGGGTGGGCAAGTTCCAAACCACTCGAACTCCAGACATTACAAAGAAACTAGAAGGAGGCCATTTGAGCCTGTTCCGCCATTCACTTTGATCATGGCTGATCATTGAAAGACAAATTCCTGGAATATGTTCCTGTTTGCACTTTCCCAAAGTCAGTAAAGATAAATAGATATTTCAGCATGTTCAAATTTAAGCAGCTGCTGAATAAAACCTAATTGTTTAACTTATTCCTCCCACTTTAACTGCAAATGCTGACCACTATATTTATGAAATGTGGCCCTTTAATTCAATGCGTGTACATGGTGACAGTTCTGTTCATTGAGTACAGCTCAGGACTGTTTGGTGGTTCCTTCCCCACTGCCCCCAAATCTGAGCTGTCAAGAGGTGACGAGGCCTGGGGAGATCAAGTCTCCTGGACGGGGGGAAATATACGTCTGAAGAGAGAGGACAGGATGGCTCAGAATTGAAGAGGTAAGCCCACTTCCTCGGGCACATTATCTTTTCCCATGCACTGTTGGTGTAACGTTTACCCACACAGACAGATAATATAGCAGGATCAGGGAATAAGTAACTGTTTAAAATTCTCAGCTGAACTGACTATGCACCACAGGAAAATTATATTGACCAAATTCAAAGCAATAAAAAGTGAATAAGATTTAATGCAGCAGCATTCTAATTGGACTAGGCGAACATCACCAGACCTGAAGGTATTTTTGAAGATCCATTCGGCTGCAACGTATGAACGATAGTAGCTGTGGATGCTGCACAGCTTCAACCCTAGACAACTGGATCTCTGGCCTCAAAATTCCCAGGTATTCTCGCAAGGATTTTCAGTAACTTCATTGCAGTGTTAATGTAAGCCTACTTGTGACACTAATAAATACATTTTAAGTTTTTAAACTCCCAAACTTTACCACCTGCATTATTCCATGCTGAGGTTAACACAGTGTAGCAGACATTCCAATACACAGCTCCCCAGATCTGCTGAACGGTGTTGAATAAGTTTTTAAAGTTTACTGATTAGTCACAAGGCTTACGTTAAGAATGCATTGAAGTTACTGTGAAATTCTGCATTGTGAATAAGTCACTTTTTACAACCTTTCAGCTGATTCAACAAAACGGTAGAGAGCAAACTCTTACATTTGTAACCATGTCACAACTGCAATTCCTGCTGTTACTAATCGGTTATATACACAGTGACACCAGATGCTCAATTTCAGAGTTACAGACTACACCTCCGGTAGCAAGACAAAAATCAACCCCATTTCCAACAGAAAATAACCTGCCCCATTTATTACTTACCAGTATAGGTTTTGACAGTGAAGGAGCCACCAGCTGATGATTCCCAGGCATATGCCTCATCATCATTGTGCTTGGTGAGCACTGTAACCTTCTCAGCTACCAGGTAGGCAGAATAGAAGCCAACACCAAACTGGCCAATCATTGAAATATCTGCACCAGCCTGCAGAGCTTCCATGAAGGCCTTGGTTCCAGACTTGGCGATGGTGCCCAAGTTGTTGATCAGGTCAGCCTTTGTCATCCCAATCCCAGTGTCGATGATGGTGAGGGTACGTTCACGCAGATTGGGGATGATTTCAATCTTCAGATCCTTTCCACTCTCCAATTTTGAAGGATCAGTCAAGCTTTCATATCGGATCTTGTCCAGAGCCTGCGGTTTAAATGTAACCAGACCATATCAGAATTTGAAACAAAATAGACAAACTACAAAAATATTACTTAGCTATATCCTGAAATTAAACACATCAAAACACTGATGTTAATCAACATGAGGAGGCTTTTAAAAAAGGTAAGAGACATGTTTTGTAGTAAAGTATTTTTGGGAGGAAATTCCAGAAGTTCAAACAACATTCTTCTCAGATAGCAATCCAATTCCCTTTCAAATACCTTGATTGAACCTGCTTCCACTGCTCAGGTTTCTCACTATTTACCTTCTCCATACCCCTCAGCACATTCAATACCTCTTACCAAGTCAACAATGAACATCAGAATTAGGAGCAGAAGTCAGCAAATTCAACCCTTCGAGTCTGCTCCGCCATTCAATCAGATCATGGCTGATCTCTCCCTGGTCTCAAATCCACCTCCCCACCTGTTCACCATATCCTGTTTTTAAAATTAGAAATCTATCTTCTTAAAAACCACTCAACAATTCAAGACTCCACCGCGCTACAGGGCAGCGAGTTCCACAAATTCACCACCCTCTGCGAGTAGTTCATCTCAGTTTTAAATCTACTGCCTCTCAACCTATTGTTCCAGATTGCCCCACAAGGAGAAATATTTGGTCTACATTTACTTTATCAATCCCTCTTAAAAATTTTTTATATACCTCGATCAGATCCCCTCTCATCATTCTAACCTCCAGCGAGTATAAACCCAAACTGTTTAATCTCCTCCTACATCAACCCCTTCACCCCCCAGAATCAATCTGGGGAACCTCCTCTGAACTGCCTCCAATGCCGCAACATCCTTCTGCAAATAAGGAGACCCAAACTGGACACAATATTCCAGATATGGTCTCACCAACACCCTGTACAATTGCAACAACACGCATCTACTTTTATACTCCAGTCCTTTTGCAATAAATGCCAACATCCATTAGCCTTTATTACATATTTCACCTGCATACCGACTTTGTGATTCATGAACAGACAAATCTTCTCTCAGCCTTCTTTTCTCCAAGGAAAACAGTTCCAATCTATCCTCATAGCTACAGTTTGATATTTTGGAATCATTCTTGTAAACCTTCAGTGTCTTCACATCCTTCCTTAAATATGGCTCAGAACTAGAGGCAGTTTCCTGATGAGGCCTAACTAGTGTCTTATACAAGTTCAACATGACCTCCTTACTCTTGTAGTCTACGCACCTATTAATGAAACCCAAGATACTATATGCTTTATTAACTTCTCTCAGCCTGACCTGCCACCTTCAATGACCCATGTACATATACACCAAGGCCCCTGTTCCTGCACCTCCTGTAGTGTTTCTCCCTTTGTTTTATGTCTCTCAAAGCGAATCACCTCATATCTCTGCATGGAACTTCACCTGCCACTTGTCTGCCCAATCCACCGACATGTCTATATCCTTGTGAAGTTCAAGACTGTTCATCATACTTGACAACATTTTTAATATTTGTATCAAAGAACAAAGAAAATTACAGCACAGGAACAGGCCCTTCGGCCCTCCAAGCCTGCACCGACCATGCTGCCCGACTGAACTAAAACCCCAAAGTGAACAAAGAAAATTACAGAACAGGAACAAATCTATAAGTCATCTATAAATTTTAAAATAATGCCCCGACACCAGAGTAAGTCATTAATATATCAGGAAGAGCAAAAGTCTCAACACTGACCCCTGGGGAGCTCCACTACAAACCCTCCTCCAATCTCAAAAACAACCATTTGTCATCACTCTGCTTCCTGATCTTCCTGAATAGTGGTGCTGGAAACAGATTCAAATGTGGTGCATTCCAGATCATAAATTCTTTCATCTGAGGCAGGGGTGGAGGGTAAATTGTCAGCAGTCATGGTCCACATCAGTACCAATGACATTGCAGAACCACATACATCCCTCAATCTAGCTGTCAGAATTTAGGGAACTATGTAGAAATGAGCAAAAACAGCAATCCCCAGTTCAGTCCTCGCACCATGAACAAGTATAGAAACAGGTGAATGTGTTACCAAACCACCAGAAGGCATTTGATAAGATGCCGCACAAAAAGTTATTAACAATTGGTTCACATGGGGTTTGGGGTAAAATTCATTAGCTTGGATGGAGGACTGGCTAACCAACAGAAAGTGGAAATAAACGTCCCCTCTGGTTGGTACGATGTAATTCGTGGGGTGAATAGTGCCTCAACTATTTACAATGTACATGAATGATTTGGATGCATGAATATAAGGTACAATAGCTAAATTTGCATACGACAGCAAAATAGGTGGGATAGAAATTCACAAGAAATAATTTACAAATGGACATGGATACGTTAGGCGAGTGGCCCAAAATCTGGCAGGTGAAATTGAGTGTAAGGTTATCTATTTTGGTAGGAAAAATAGAAAGGCCAATTATCTAAATGGAGAGAAACTTCAGGGTGCTTTGGTGCAGAGGGATCTGGCTGTCCGTGCATGAATCATCGGTAATATGGAAGGCAAATGAAATTTTGCTACAACTGTACATGGCATTCGTGAAACTACCCTGGAGTATTGTGTAGTTTCAGTCGCTTTGAGGAGGGATATAGTTGCATTGGAGGCAGTTCAGAGGAGGTTCACTAGATTGAATTAAAAAGTACCCCTCATCTCAAATCATTCCAAAGGGGATTGACAGAGTGGACATAAAGAGGACATTTCCTCTTGTGGGGCAATTTGAAGGAGAGGTCAGTTTTAGTGGAAGGGGTAGCAGAGATGAGAAGAAATTACCTCTTCTTTCAAAGGGTTGTGAACCTGTGCAATTCACGACCTCAGAGGGCAGTGGATGTCAGGACAGTGAGTACATTTGATAGGTTTTGAATTCGGGACAGACACTTGGACCAGTTCAGGGTGAAATGGAATCTGTACAAGCCAGTCAAGCTGTACTTAAATAGAACTGGATCCAATTTCCTTGCAGGGTGCTTTTCTAATGTTATCGTTTCTTGTTAGGGATGTTTTAAAGTTTATTTATTAGTGTCACAAGTCAGCTTACATTAACACGGCAATGAGGTTACTGTGAAAATCCCCTAGTCGCCACTCTGGTGCCTGTTCGGGTACACTTGAGGGAGAATTTAGCATGGCCAATGCACCTAACCAGCACATCTTTCGGACTGTGGGAGGAAACGCCGGCGCACCTGGAGGAAACCCACAGACATGGAGAACGTGCAGACTCCGTACAGACAGCGACCCAAGCCAGGAGTCAAACCCGGGTCCTTGCCCTGAGAGGCAGCAGTGCTAACCACTGTGCCACCATGCTGCCCTGGCAAGTAGTGATAACTCTAGACAATCACCATGCAAGGAAATTGGATCCAGTTCTATTAAGTACAGCCTGTCTGGCTTGTACTGATTCCATTTCATCCTGTACTGATCCAAATGCCCATTCCGAATTCAAAATCAGTTAATTTACTCAATGTCCCGAATGTGGGAAGCAGGACATAATACTGGAGACGTAAACAAAGGTGCACAGAATACAGAAAGAAACAGCTCCAGAGTAAGAAATAGTAAGGTATTATGTGGGGAAAAGTAATGCGTCTAAAGTAGGGTTCTGTGTATGTATGTGAATGCACGGAGTGTGGTAGTTACAGGCATAGATAGCCACATGAAAATATGTCATCGTCGTTGTAATGGAGATGCAGCCCAAATATGGGCAGGACTGGGTTTTAAATATGCTCAGATAAAAGATGTTTGGGGAAGGGGCAGCAGTATCAATTAGTCGAACATTGCAGTGCCAGAGAGGGGAACTAAGGAACAACAAGGTGTAATTAACATTGCTCAATGTAGTCTGCAGGCTAACTAGTGGGAAAGGTGTAGAGGAATAAAAGAGGTACACAACTTTAGTTATAAGGAACTTGAGCATTTTCTGCAGCAATATGTTTCCAGCCCAATGAGAAAGCAGGTACTGCTAGACCTAGTTCTTGGGAAGTGTCAGCAGAGGAATGTTAGATAGAACAGTACAGCACAGAACAGGCCCTTCGGCCCACGATGTTGTGCCGAGCTTTATCTGAAACCAAGATCAAGCTATCCCACTCCCTATCATCCTGGTGTGCTCCATGTGCCTATCCAATAACCGCTTAAATGTTCCTAAGGTGTCTGACTCCACTATCACTGCAGGCAGTCCATTCCACACCCCAACCACTCTCTGCGTAAAGAACCTACCTCTGATATCCTTCCTATATCTCCCACCACGAACCCTATAGTTATGCTCCCTTGTAATAGCTCCATCCACCCGAATGTTGAGGGCAGTGATCATTAGGTTGGCCACAACTCAGTAAGAATTCTTAACAATGACAGCTAGCATAGGGCTCTGCTGAGGGACTGAAACAGGAATGACTGAATGAGAACATAGGAACAGGAGGTGGTCATTCAGCCTGCTCCGCCATTCAATCAGATCATGACTGATCTCCGACCTCCACTATCTCCATATTGCTGGATGTTGCTGGCCTCCAGAAGTCTATCACTTTCTGTCTTGAACATGCTCCATAATGGAGTTTCCACGGTCCTCTGGGGAGAGGATGCCAGAGTGAAGAAATGCCTCTCAGTTACCCATTATCCTGAGGGTATGGTTTTAGAATCACCAGCCACCACCACATCCTATAAACAGCTTGTAAGTTTCAATTAGGTCACACCTCATTCTTCAAAGGAATCCATCTGCAGTGTTCTCAATCTCGCCTCGTAAAATACCCCCAGCCCAGGGATTAATAGGGTGAACCTTTATTATACGCCCTCTATGACAAGTATATTCTTCCTTAAAGATAAGGGGACCAAAACTGTACACATGGCTCTATACTCCTGCAGTAAGATATCCCTACCCCTGCACTCAAATGCCCTTGTGATGGGAAAAGGCAGGCAGGGACTTCTGGAATGATGAACAGTCACCAGGGAGTTGTTTTTCTGCAGCACCAAACCAATATAACCCAGGTCATGGATGGAGGAACCTTTACTCGGGTAGATGACCACCCTGGGGGTTGGTGAAGACAACACCTAAGCAAGCATATTGAAGGACATGATCAATAGATTAGAGGGTGGAGCATTAGGGGTGCAATGAAATGTGCCATGACAGAAAACATCAACTGAAGCAGCAAGGTCACTGCTGAAGACAGACATCATAAGCAGCCAGGGTTAATCTTGATACTGAGAACCATGGAAAGCAACTAACATGCACACAAATGAACACAGGGAAAATAGCAGTGCACAGCCACCATTGAAGTAAGATTAAACAGAATTGGAAGACAGGTGAGAATAGAAATGAGTCCAGGCTCAGGCTTCTGAAGCAGTCAGACGTTATGAGTTTGTTGGTGTAGAGGAAGGTTGAAAGCCTGTGAAAGAAATTAGATTACATGTTTTTAACAAAAATGCAGGTCATTTCTAAATAATGTGAACGCTGCTAACTATAAACTAATGACCAAGAGCAGCACAACTTAGAGGCAGAGATACAAGTAGTTATAATAGAACCAGAGGATAGAGTCAAAGTGAATGGCAAAAGAACTAATAGCGACATGGACAAGCTGCTACAAATGAGGATCTGAGAACATGGTTGAGGCAGATTCAGGCATAGCTTTCAAAAGGAAATTGGACAATTGTTTGCAGGATCTGGGGGAAAAGGCAGGTGAATGGGGCCAAGTTGCTCTGGCAGGGAGTCAGCCTGGACATGAGGAGATGAGTGGCCCTCTATTGTGCTACAATAATTCTATGAGACAGTGTCAGGGTAGCCAAGCTTCGAGAGCATCATCAGCATTACAATGATTCAGAGAAGGGAAACAGAACTCACATCAGAGGCATTGGAGATGAGTTCCCGGAGGAAGATTTCTTTGTTCGAATAGAAGGTGTTGATAATCAATGACATAAGCTGAGCAATCTCAGCTTGAAAGGCAAAGGTCTCCACCTCATCGTCAACGGTGCGAATTTCTTCAGGCATCTGTGGGGCAAAGCAGAAAACCCTGACTCAAAACAATCCATCCAACACTCCTTTTCCAGCTCATTCTAAACCACATTCTTATACTGCATTCAAAGCTGACTCAACACATCTGTAGAATATCTCAGGTGTGCACATCCACAGTTCCAAGGTCAGTTGCAGCTCCTTTAATTTTGATTCATCCATTTTGCAACCAATAAAACCTTTTGTTTAATATCAAAGTCCATGAAATATAAACCGGCCAGGAACAGAAGCATAAATGAGACTAAAAGCACCTTGACAGGTCAAACCCACAGGCGAACACCCGTGGAAAATTCTGTTGGCGTTAACCACACACACACATTATAAAACTTTAATACAGAAAACAGCCAAAGACAAGTCTGTACAGGTTAAGCTTGTACAGCTGTGTATTTCACAATTCTGACTCATGGTGACAGTAAACTTAAACAGGAGATGGGGATTAGTGTTCAGTTTCTTGGGGACACTGGAAATGAGATGCCTGCCACACATGGGGACCGCTGGGTAAAGTGTTTGGCCTGTGGAATATATTAATCAGCTCGAAGCCATTTGACAAAACTTCAAATCCGCAGACTCATGCTGCCGGAAATGACGCATCCACTTCCGCTACGAAATGGCGGCGCTCAGACGAACGCATGGCCGCCGGAGTTGAAAAGAAGCGGGGCTGGGGGCAATGAGACGCCCCCCCCCCCCCCTCACCCCGGTCAGGCAGACCCGTCCCGGGGGGAGGGTGAGCCCCTCCCCAGGCAGACCCGCCCCCCCTTGCTGTCCCAGGGGAGGCAGAAAGAGCCCCACCCAAGGCAGCCCAGTCCTGAGGGGAGGGGGAGAGAGCGCCCTTCAGGCAGCCCAATCCTGTCTCTGGGTCTCCTGTCCCGGGTGTGTGGGTTATCCTGTCTCGTCTCTCTCTCTCTGGGTTACCTTTCCCGGGGTTACTGATCCTCTCTCACTGGGTTACCTTTCCCGGGGTTACTGATCCTCTCTCACTGGGTTACCTTTCCCGGGATTGCTGATCCTCTCTCTCTGGGTTACCTTTCCCGGGGGTGCTGATCCTCTCTCACTGGGTTACCTTTCCCGGGATTGTTGATCCTCTCTCTCTGGGTTACCTTTCCCGGGGTTGTTGATCCTCTCTCTCTGGGTTACCTTTCCCGGGATTGCTGATCCTCTCTCTCTCTCTCTGGGTTACCTTTCCCAGGGGTGCTGATCCTCTCTCACTGGGTTACCTTTCCCGGGATTGCTGATCCTCTCTCTCTCTCTCTCTGGGTTACCTTTCCCAGGATTGCTGATCCTCTCTCTCTGGGTTACCTTTCCCGGGATTGTTGATCCTCTCTCTCTGGGTTACCTTTCCCGGGGTTGCTGATCCTCTCTCTCTCTGGGTTACCTTTCCCGGGATTGTTGATCCTCTCTCTCTGGGTTACCTTTCCCGGGGTTGCTGATCCTCTCTCTCTGGGTTACCTTTCCCGGGATTGCTGATCCTCTCTCTCTGGGTTACCTTTCCCGGGATTGCTGATCCTCTCTCTCTGGGTTACCTTTCCCGGGATTGTTGATCCCCTCTCTCTGGGTCACCTTTCCCGGGGGTGCTGATCCTCTCTCTCTGGGTTACCTTTCCCGGGATTGCTGATCCTCTCTCTCTGGGTTACCTTTCCCGGGATTGCTGATCCTCTCTCTCTGGGTTACCTTTCCCGGGATTGCTGATCCTCTCTCTCTGGGTTACCTTTCCCGGGATTGCTGATCCTCTCTCTCTGGGTTACCTTTCCCGGGATTGTTGATCCCCTCTCTCTGGGTTACCTTTCCCGGGGGTGCTGATCCTCTCTCTCTGGGTTACCTTTCCCGGGATTGCTGATCCTCTCTCTCTGGGTTACCTTTCCCGGGATTGCTGATCCTCTCTCTCTGGGTTACCTTTCCCGGGGTTGCTGATCCTCTCTCTCTGGGTTACCTTTCCCGGGGTTGCTGATCCTCTCTCTCTGGGTTACCTTTCCCGGGATTGCTGATCCTCTCTCTCTGGGTTACCTTTCCCAGGGTTGCTGATCCTCTCTCTCTGGGTTACCTTTCCCGGGATTGTTGATCCCCTCTCTCTGGGTTACCTTTCCCGGGGTTGCTGATCCTCTCTCTCTCTGGGTTACCTTTCCCGGGATTGCTGATCTTCTCTCACTGGGTTACCTTTCCCGGGGTTGCTGATCTTCTCTCTCTGGGTTATCTTTCCCGGGGTTGCTGATCCTCTCTCTCTCTGGGTTACCTTTCCCGGGGGTGTTGATCCCCTCTCTCTCTGGGTTACCTTTCCCGGGGGTGCTGATCCTCTCTCTCTGGGTTACCTTTCCCGGGGTTGCTGATCTCTCTCTCTGGGTTACCTTTCCCGGGATTGCTGATCCTCTCTCTCTCTGGGTTACCTTTCCCGGGATTGCTGATCCCCTCTCTCTCTCTGGGTTACCTTTCCCAGGATTGCTGATCCCCTCTCTCTCTCTGGGTTACCTTTCCCGGGATTGCTGATCCTCTCTCTCTCTGGGTTACCTTTCCCGGGATTGCTGATCCTCTCTCTCTCTGGGTTACCTTTCCCGGGATTGCTGATCCTCTCTCTCTCTCTGGGTTACCTTTCCCAGGGGTGCTGATCCTCTCTCTCTGGGTTACCTTTCCCGGGATTGCTGATCCTCTCTCTCTCACTGGGTTACCTTTCCCGGGGGTGTTGATCCCCTCTCTCTGGGTTACCTTTCCCGGGATTGCTGATCCTCTCTCTCTCTCTGGGGTACCTTTCCCGGGGGTGTTGATCCCCTCTCTCTGGGTTACCTTTCCTGGGATTGCTGATCCCCTCTCTCTCTCTGGGTTACCTTTCCCGGGATTGCTGATCCTCTCTCTCTCTGGGTTACCTTTCCCGGGATTGCTGATCCTCTCTCTCTCACTGGGTTACCTTTCCCGGGGGTGTTGATCCCCTCTCTCTGGGTTACCTTTCCCGGGATTACTGATCCTCTCTCTCTCTCTGGGGTACCTTTCCCAGGGTTGCTGATCCCCTCTCTCTCTCTCTCTCTGGGTTACCTTTCCCAGGGGTGTTGATCCCCTCTCTCTGGGTTACCTTTCCCGGGGTTACTGATCCCCTCTCTCTTCGGGTTACCTTTCCCGGGGTTACTGATCCTCTCTCTCTCTCTCTGGGTTACCTTTCCCGGGGGTTACTGATCCCCTCTCTCTGGGTTACCTTTCCCGGGGTTACTGATCCTCTCTCTCTCTCTGGGTTACCTTTCCCGGGGGTGTTGATCCCCTCTCTCTCCGGGTTACCTTTCCCGGGGTTACTGATCCCCTCTCTCTCCGGGTTACCTTTCCCGGGGTTACTGATCCTCTCTCTCTGGGTTACCTTTCCCGGGGTTACTGATCCTCTCTCTCTCTCTGGGTTACCTTTCCCGGGGGTTACTGATCCTCTCTCTCTGGGTTACCTTTCCCGGGGTTACTGATCCCCTCTCTCTCCGGGTTACCTTTCCCGGGGTTACTGATCCTCTCTCTCTGGGTTACCTTTCCCGGGGTTACTGATCCTCTCTCTCTGGGTTACCTTTCCCGGGGGTTACTGATCCTCTCTCTCTGGGTTACCTTTCCCGGGGTTACTGATCCCCTCTCTCTCCGGGTTACCTTTCCCGGGGTTACTGATCCTCTCTCTCTGGGTTACCTTTCCCGGGGTTACTGATCCTCTCTCTCTGGGTTACCTTTCCCGGGGGTTACTGATCCCCTCTCTCTGGGTTACCTTTCCCGGGGTTACTGATCCTCTCTCTCTCTCTGGGTTACCTTTCCCGGGGGTGTTGATCCCCTCTCTCTCTGGGTTACCTTTCCCGGGGTTACTGATCCCCTCTCTCTCCGGGTTACCTTTCCCGGGGTTACTGATCCTCTCTCTCTGGGTTACCTTTCCCGGGGGTGCTGATCCTCTCTCTCTCTCTCTGGGTTACCTTTCCCGGGGTTGCTGATCCTCTCTCTCTCTGGGTTACCTTTCCCGGGGTTACTGATCCTCTCTCTCTCTGGGTTACCTTTCCCGGGGTTGCTGATCCTCTCTCTCTCTGGGTTACCTTTCCCGGGGTTGCTGATCCCCTCTCTCTGGGTTACCTTTCCCAGGGGTGCTGATCCTCTCTCTCTCTGGGTTACCTTTCCCAGGGGTGCTGATCCTCTCTCTCTCTCTGGGTTACCTTTCCCAGGGGTGCTGATCCTCTCTCTCTCTGGGTTACCTTTCCCGGGGGTTACTGATCCTCTCTCTCTGGGTTACCTTTCCCGGGGTTACTGATCCCCTCTCTCTCCGGGTTACCTTTCCCGGGGTTACTGATCCTCTCTCTCTGGGTTACCTTTCCCGGGGTTACTGATCCTCTCTCTCTCTCTCTGGGTTACCTTTCCCAGGATTGCTGATCCCCTCTCTCTCTCTGGGTTACCTTTCCCAGGATTGCTGATCCCCTCTCTCTCTCTGGGTTACCTTTCCCGGGGTTACTGATCCTCTCTCTCTCTCTCTCTCTGGGGTACCTTTCCCAGGGTTGCTGATCCCCTCTCTCTCTCTCTCTGGGTTACCTTTCCCAGGATTGCTGATCCTCTCTCTCTCTGGGTTACCTTTCCCGGGGTTACTGATCCTCTCTCTCTCTGGGTTACCTTTCCCGGGGGTGCTGATCCTCTCTCTCTGGGTTACCTTTCCCGGGGGTTACTGATCCTCTCTCTCTCTCTGGGTTACCTTTCCCGGGGTTGCTGATCCCCTCTCTCTCTCTCTCTCTGGGGTACCTTTCCCGGGGTTACTGATCCCCTCTCTCTGGGTTACCTTTCCCGGGGTTGCTGATCCTCTCTCTCGGTACCGGGGCTCCGCTCTGCTCTGCTCCGCTCTCTCCGCTCAAAAGGCCGCTTCACGCTCGAGCCGGGACTATGTGAGTGGCCGCTTCACCCCGGAGCCCGGGAGAAGGATCCATTCGCAGGCGGGCCCGGATTGGCGGATGGAGCTCCTGGAACCGGCCTCGGGAAGCCCCGCGGGCCTGCCCCTCCCCATTTCCCTCCCCCAGCTCCCACCCTGTCAGCTCAGGCCCCGCCCCCGCGGAACTCGGCCGCACTACATCTCGGAGCGCGGAAGGGGACGGTGCGGGGGCGGCGCGGTGCTGCGGTTTGTTCCAGCACTTTCCATGCGCTGACGTCACCGCGGCCTGAGAGGGCGGGGCCTGAGGACGGTTGGGCGGGAGCCGCGGTTACCATGGAGACCACGCCCGAGCGCCACCTGTGGAGAGGGCGGGTACTGCAGCTTCCCGAATTCCTCACTCCCAACCCCCTCACTCCCCCATCCCCCCCTCACCACCCCTCCCCCCGACTCCCCTCCCCCCTCACTCCCCCTCACCTCCACCACCCCTCCCCCCGACTCCCCTCCCCCCTCACTCCCCCTCACCTCCACCACCCCTCCCCCCGACTCCCCTCCCCCTCCCTCATCACTCCCCCTCACCTCCACCACCCCTCCCCCCGACTCCCCTCACTCGCCCACTCCCCCTCCTCCCCTCCCCCTCACCCCATCCCCCTCACCCCCACACCCCTCACTCCCCTCGCCCACTCCCCCTCCTCCCCCATCCCCCTCGCCCATCCCCCTCACCCCCACTCACCTCACTCCCCCTCACCCCTACTCCCCTCCCCCCTTCCTCCACCCCCCTCCTCCCCTCCCCCTCACCCCATCCCCCTCACCCCCACTCCCCTCACTCCCCTCGCTGGGAGGAAGCAGTCCGTGCAGGGATCCCCGGTGGTCGTTCCCCTTAGCAACAAGTATTCCGCTTTGGATACGGTTGAGGGGGATGACATACCAGTGGGGAGCCGCAGTGAGAGGATCTCCAGCACTGTGTCCGTCTCTGTGGCTCGGGAGGGAAAGGGGGAGAGCGGGAGGGCGATAGTTATTGGGGACTCGTTAGTTAGAGGGATAGATAGGAGGTTCTGTGGCAGCAAAAGAGACTCACGGATGGTATGTTGCCTACCGGATGCCAAGGTCCGTGATGTCTCAGACCGTGTTTTCCAGATTCTGAAGGGGGAGGGGAAACAGTCACAAGTCGTGGTGCACATTGGTACCAATGACATAGGTAAGAGAAGGGACGGGGATTTAAAGCAGGAATTTCTGGAGCTGGGCTGGAAGCTGAGAGCCAAGACGAAACATGTGGTCATCTCTGGTACGTTGCCGGTACCACGTGATAGCGAGTTGAGGAACAGGGAGAGAGTGCAGTTAAATATGTGGTTGCAGGGATGGTGTAGGAGGGAGGGTTTCAGATACGTGGATAATTGGAACACGTTCTGGGGAAGGTGGGACCTGTACAAACAGGACGGGGTGCACCTGAACCAGAGGGACACCAATATCCTCGGAGGGAAATTTGTTACGGCTCTTCAGGGGGGTTTAAACTAATTTGTCAGGGGAGTGGGAAAGGGAGTTGTAGTCCAGAAGTCAGTGAGGGTGGTGAGGTATTGGGGAAGGTATCAGGGTCAAGGGTGGGTACTGGTAGACAGGAAGGTGGGTTGAAGTGTGTCTACTTCAATGCAAGGAGCATCCGGAACAAGGTAGATGAACTTGGGGCGTGGATTGGTACTTGGGACTACGATGTTGTGGCCATTACGGAGACGTGGGTAGAACAAGGACAGGAATGGTTGTTGGACGTTCCGGGGTATAGATGTTTCACTAAGTGTAGGGAAGCTGGTAAAAGAGGTGGAGGAGTGGCATTGTTAATCAAGGATAGTTTAACGGCTGCGGAAAGGCACTTCGTGGGGGATCTGCACACTGAGGTAATATGGGCTGAAGTTAGAAATAGGAAAGGAGCGGTCACGTTGCTAGGAGTTTACTATAGGCCCCCAAATAGTAATAGAGATGTGGAGGAAGAAATTGCTAAGCAGATTATGGATATGTGTGGGGGTCACAGGGTAGTTGTCATGGGGGACTTTAACTTTCCAAATATTGATTGGAACCTTTGTAGGTCAAATAGTTTGGATGGGGCAGTTTTTGTGCAGTGTGTGCGGGAGGGTTTCCTGACACAATATGTGGATGGGCCGACTAGAGGTGAGGCCACATTGGATTTGGTACTGGGAAATGAACCGGGCCAAGTGTTAGATTTGGTTGTGGGAGAGCAATTTGGAGATAGTGACCACAATTCGGTGTCTTTTGTTATTGCAATGGAGAGGGATAGGGCCGTACGGCAGGGCAAGGTTTACAATTGGGGGAGGGGTAATTATGATGCGATTAGGCAAGAATTAGGGGGCATAAGTTGGGAACAGAAACTGTCAGAGAAAGGAACTAATGAAAAGTGGAATTTTTTCAAGGAACAAATACTGGATGTCCTTGATAGGTATGTTCCTGTCAGGCAGGGAGGAAATGGCCGAGTGAGGGAACCATGGTTCACAAAAGAGGTGGAATGTCTTGTGAAAAGGAAGAGGGAAGCTTATGTCGGGATGAGGAAACAAGGTTCAGATGGCTCGATTGAGGGTTACAAGTTAGCAAGGAATGAGCTGAAAAAGGGGCTTAGGAGAGCTAGGAGGGGACATGAGAAGTCCTTGGCGGGTCGGATCAAGGAAAACCCCAAGGCTT